>NC_135281.1:7551627-7858770 GCF_051311805.1 Agelaius phoeniceus
TCATTTGAAAACAGAGGAGAACTTGGCAAATAATTTCTGACAGGGCCACTAAATGGTCACTAGACATTCTTAGGCAGCTCTTGGTTTATTTGGCAAGTTGTGAGAGGCTCTGTGGTGTGTTCCCTGTCCTCTGGCCAGCTTGGTGTTGAAATCCTTTATTCTGCATAGAGGAGTCCTCTCCATCCCTTGCCAAGCAAAGAATGCTGCCAGCCAGCAGTAAGGCTGACATGTACATTTTCAATTTTTATAATCGAGTCTTTTGAGCAAGTCCTGTAGGAGTAAAAAGATTTCAGAAGCTGTAGCTCTGCAAATGTGACACTGGGAGCCTGTTAAACAAGAGGCTTGGGAGGCAGCAGGGAAAGGCTCTGTGTCATGAAGCTGCATCTCAGGGGTGCTTGGACTTGATAGAAAGCCCCTGATTTTCATCCCTCTGATAATTAGAAGTTCCACACCTCAGCACAGACACAGATTTTAAAGCACTGAGGTGCCTCAAAGTACATTTGTCTCTAAAACACAGGGATTTCAAAGGATAAAAATTTGCTTGGGTAAATAAGTTCATCTGGAGTAAAGAAGGACCCTGGCTGGGGTTGGGTCAGGCACACAGGAGTGTTGGGTGCAGGATGCAGCAGGAGCCATTCCCTCTTGTCTAAAATATAAAATAGCACCTCTGAGGTGCCTCACCTTCCAGCCTTTCCCCTTGGGCACTGCTGTTGCCCCACACCTTGCTGAGAGCAAAGCACAGAGTCCTGGAGTGAGAAACCAGAGCTTTGCCATCATTTTCATGTTTCTGTGTACAGAACATGCCCTGGGCAGCAAACAGGCCAGTGCCTGGCTCATGGGCAGGTGGTGCAGTGGGCTCCCCTTTGCAGTGGAACTGGAGCAGAAAGGTCTGATCAGGCTGAGATCAGTCAGAGCAAGAGCAACTTTCTATGATGACAGCCTGCAATCACCCTAGGGCTGCTCATGGACACGGGCTGAGGGGATTGATCAGGGCTCTGACATTCATCCAGGGATCTCACACATCAATCCAACCCTGGCCTGCCACAGTAATTGTCTTTTATCACTCTCACCAATTGCTTTTCCCTGGAGCAAAGTCCTGGTACTTTTTCATTACCAGGACAGGAAAACAAGGCTTAGTGACAGGGAGTGGCGCCAATTTTTTATATATATATATATATATATATATATATGTGTGTGTGTGTGTGATTTTTATTTGGTCCAGAACATAGGCTTATTATTAACTATTTCTAGCTAAGAACCTGTACAAAATCCACCACTACAGCATCAGTGGCTTCCCAGCAGCCCACAGTGCAGCACTGGTGACAGCTCCTGTCCATGCCTTGTTCCAGCTGCTGGATCTGCCTGGCTTGCTCATAACAGCTGCATTTTAACAGTGTGCTCCAAACAAAACACACACCTATTTTCTCCACTGTTTAGAGATCTGATTTGCTGCATGACTTCACATTTCTGTGGTTTAAAATACAAAAATAAATAAAATTAGGGAGCAAAGTAACCAGCAGCAGTCTTGCAAAGCAGCTTCCTTCTGCCTCATTCTTGGGCTGAAATCCTAGCAATGGAGGAAGTTTTTGTTCTCCTTCTCTCTGTGTTTCCTGGCCTTGTAATTCATTAATTTTCCTTTCTCCACCTGGTGTGTGCATTTCATCAGCTTTTGGAGATCACCAGGGAATGTGCATGTAGAACAACAAACAAAGGGCAAAGGGTGAAATCCTGGTAAGGGTTTTATGTTGGTGTACCTTTATAAATCTTTCTAGGGGGTTTACCACCAGCTAATCGACCAAAGAGAGATGACCCCTAGTTCATCATCTTACACCTTGCAGATTCAGCAAAAGGGAGGAGCTCAGGGCACCCTCCTGCCTCCCTCTTCAAAAATAAGGAAAATAACTATTTCTTCTGAAGTCACTGACTCCATAAAGCAAATACTGAATGTATTTGGGAGAAGGTGTGTCTGCAAGGCTTCACTCAGCAGCCTCAGCTGCAGGAGCCAGGTGGATTTAGGTTCTCACACACCAATTTTAAGTGCTTACCCAACCACAGAATGGTAACAGGGATAACACAGAGCCTCTGCAGCTACACAGCCTGTTGTATTCCAGGAGCCTGTCAGATCAGCCTTGTGACAAGCACCATATAAATGTGTGTTTTGCACTCTCCATATCTGCTCATCCCCTGTAATTCCTGCTAAATATTCCCAATTCTGTGGCTGCCAGGTTGTATCAAAAGGTCCTGGGAAAGCTTCCTGCTTTCAAATGCATAAAGATAACCTTTGAATCAGAGGCAAATGCAATTCCTGTTATTTCAGCCACACTTGGCATTCATTCCCAAGCCCTGAGATACAGCATGGCTCCCAGGGATCACTGGACTGCCTGGAAAGCCAGCAGGCTGAGTGCTGATAGAAATTAATGGTTAGAAGAGGAATACATATAATTTCCATGCAAGTTTTATACCAGTGCAGTACATGAGGCAAAGCACAAACCACATGCCCTGGGGCATGCCTTGCATTGGGACCAGAAGGATGTGGAACACATTTAGAGATGCAAAGCCATTACTCCTCCCATATGGTTTATTGAGGATCTCAGTTTCCAAAGCATGAGTAGCAGTGAGGCCTGTTATTCTTTCCAGCATGCAAAAGGCACAAGAAAGTCATCAATGTGATTCTGTGCAAAGTGTCCCTAAGAAAACACACAGCGAGGAAATGACAGAAAAGAGCCCCCGATGGAAGAAAGCCAAAGCGCCTTCAGGAAAGTGCTGAAAAGTTCTGAAAATGGTTGTACTTTTTCAGAGTCCAAATATGCTCAGTTGGTGAAAGATGCTTTGCAAATCCGTGAAAGAAAACTCAAGAGACAGAGCCAAAAGGCTTAAAACAATAATCTCCTTCATGTGCCAGAATTCAGGATGAAAGTCAAAATGATTTATCTCAAGAAAAAAGTGCGGCAGTTAAAGACAGACATTAAATTCTTTAAAAAAAAGCCCACCAAAACCAGACGTAGAAAGTGGATACATTCTAAGAGCAGCTCAATAAAAAATATTCCTTTTAATGAAAATAATTTTTAAAATGGAATACTTGAAGAACAGAAATCCACCTTGACTGTGACCAGCTACTGCACCCTGCTCCGAGCACGACAACACGACGCCTTCTAGAAGAAGAAAGTCCCCACTACCTGCATGTGTGAAATGTGGCCAGTGAACAATTTGGAAACACAAACGCACAGGACCAAGTATCCAAGTCCCAGTAGTCAACTTGAGTGTTGGGAAGCCTCCTGGGATTCTGTCTGTCCCCCTGGAGCTGGTGGTGCTGGAGGCAGTTCCACTTCCCGGTGGGCAGGGCTGAGCCCATGAACCCTTGAGCCTCTGGCTGGAGTTGAATACCTAAACCTAAAAAAGGCATTTACAAGTTGACGCTTTTGTTGTTGTTGTTGTTGTTGTTGTTGTTGTCTTATTTCCTTGCAGTATAGGTTTCTACTTCTAGACTATGGAATGTTACATTAAACAATATAATTATTCATTACCTTGCTTCAAATTTCATTACAGTTACTGAGGCTTCATCATAATTTCACACAGCACAGAGACACCAAACTAAACACCAAGCAGTCAGCACTAGATGTATTTTTTCTTTAAGTACCAATAAGCAAAATATCCCATTCCCCCCAGAGATCCCATCAGGAAGGAGGCTCCAAGGAAGGAGGGAGGTTTCCGCTTGACCAGCCTGAAGGCGTTGGGTACCACTGCAGAGAGGAGCGTGGTGTGGATGTCTCCCAAAACTTTCCTGAAGGCGAAGCGTTTCTGTATCCTGTCAAAGAAGGACTGTAGGTTAGGTCTGCTGCCATCTTCCCAGTATTTCTTAGAGAGTCCCAGAAACTTGAGGCGGTGCAGGGTGGCTCCTAACAAGACATCGGCCAAAGTAAAGACGCATCCGCAGAGCCAAAGTTCACACTTCTGCCCTGGAGAGAGAAGAGACAGAGCAGAGGTAAGAATCCCTTGGGGGGTACCTAAAATCTTGCTCAAAAGGTCCACATAGGCAGGAGCATTTGTAGATCTGGGGTGTTTTTTCCCAGCTCTTTGATGGGCCAGGAGCTCAGAGCCCATCTACTGTGGTGGAGAGTACGGGGGTGCCATAAGCTGGGAACAGGAGATGATGATTTATAGCCTGTGTGAATATACAAATCACTGGCTGCAAAGCAGCTCTGCTGCCTCTCCCTCAAGTCAAGAGCAGCAGGAGATGGCATCCTCCTGTACCCAGGAGGTCCCTGGAGAAGAGCCCTTTGCCCCTGTTGAAGGAAGATGCTGTGCAGTGACCCCTTCAGCTGTGTCAGTGCTCAGGGAGAGCAGCAGTGTCAGCCCTTGGCAGCACCAGGAGCTGTTTCAGGAGTGTCACGTCAACTTGGCCTATTTTAGGGATGTGAGAAATCCTCAGGAATTAAAACCATTTGCTGGATGGCCTGGCTGCTCTCCCATGTGTGCTGCTGGGGAGGTTCTGCCTTTGTTCTCTCTCCTGTACCAGGGACCCTGCTCCAGGACACCAAAACTGGCAGCACCTCTGTGCCAAGAGCCAGGATTTTGGGGAGACAGAGCTCAGGGTGAGTGCAGGACATGAAGAAAGCCACTGAAGGGTTGAGAACCCCTGATAATGGGTGATCCCAGAAATAACCCCACCAGAGAGACATCCAAAAATAAACCAAGCTGCTGTTAGGCTGGAAAAAGCAGTTTCAGGCCAGGATATTGTTAAGCACAGTGCCCTTTCAATACCGAGGAGCTGGGCTGGGATGGAGCTGAGAGAGATGAAAGAAGGTGCAGGTAAAGAACCTCAGAAGGGACACAAAAATCCACCCTCAGTCAGCTTTGCTCCAGATTCCTGATTCTGGGGCTCTTCATTGTGCTGTGGCTATTGTATCAGGAAAGAGAGAGAGGCCCCAGTAGAGCCCCCCAGGGCAGGCGCTGCAGCTGCTGCAGGGCTGCCTGCAGGACCAGCCTGGGGCAATAATTATGGGTAATTAGCAACCCTC
Organism: Agelaius phoeniceus; assembly: GCF_051311805.1. Taxonomy (NCBI): domain Eukaryota; kingdom Metazoa; phylum Chordata; class Aves; order Passeriformes; family Icteridae; genus Agelaius; species Agelaius phoeniceus. The sequence goes on from NC_135281.1 coordinate 7,556,646, forward strand.
ATTTGTAGCTGCTCGGCAGCCTGCCAGATCCTGCTGGAGCCACTGCCCAAGTGGACAGATTGCCTGTGCCTAATTAATCAATAAATATTTTCAGTGACTAATGACTTGTGCGGGTGCTGCAGCCAGAGCTTCCCGGGTGTGCTGGGGACCTTGTGGGTGCTGCTGCTCAGCGTGAGGGGAGCAGGGCTGAGGCAGCTGCCTCACTCCAGGAGCTGCTGCAGGTGAAGGAGGAAGCACATGTGGGGATGGTGGCTTTGGGAGAGAGCTGCGATCCAGCCCTGTCCCTCTGTCCCTCCTGGGCTTGCACCTCTGCTGGGGTCGGGAGCCCCTTGCAGCCCTGCCCAGCACCCAGGGGGTGGAAGCACAGACTCCTCTTCCCTCTGCATGCCCAGCAGCCCCAGCTGGGCTCAGCTGTCCCAGCTGAAGGGGGTGCCCGTGGCCGGGGTCTCCTGGTGCTGCTGCAGCACCTCCCACCCTGCTCCTGCTGCAGCCTGGGCTGTGTGGGAGCAGAGCTGCTGCACTGCAGCTCCTGGGAGCTTGCCAAAGTGGTGATCCTGCCCACTGCTGAGATCCTGACCATGGCCACGGGGTGGGAGTTTGGGGTTCTGGAGCTGAGGGCGGGAGCAGCACCCAAGGACTGAAGGCATTGGAGCACCTGGGTGCTGGCAGCAGCAGCAGCAGCGATGCCTCTGCTCCAGGCACCTGGGATGTCCTCCCAGGGCACCTCATTAGGCTGAATTCTGCTGTCCCAGCCCTCACACCGGTTAATGAGGCTGTTTGAGGAAATTAGGGCAAGGCAGGATGCCACAGTGAGCACATCAGGGCTCCTGGTAAATCCCCAGCCCCGTGCCCTGCAGGGCCCGACCTTGGCACCTCCAAGGGCTCTCCAGGGTGGCCCTGAGTGATGCAGGGCTCCCCAGGGCAGGGCCAGCTGTGGGACCAGAATTGTTCATCCCCTCATTACCTGTGCCTGGGCTCTGCTCTGCAGCTGGCACCCGGTGCTGGCAGCCCTGCCAGCAGTGAGGCAGAGAGGAGGAAGGCTGGCATCACCCAGGGGTGATGGCAGGACAAGTGCTGCCCAGCTGTGCCCAGGCACCCCTGACTGCCAGGGCTGCTCTGGGCAGGCTCCCAGCGCCATTGCTGCCTGTCAGGGATGGCTGGTGTCCCTCTCTCCCACCTGCTGGCATGGGATGCTGGCTCTGTAAAGGCTCTCCCCTCCAGGGCCCCTCAGATTCCTGGGTTTCCCTGCCTGTGCTCCTCTGGGATGTGCCACAGCCTGGTGATGTGAGGGCTTGGCTGTGGCACATGTCCCCATCTCTGCACTTTCAGCAGCCAGTGCTCCTGGTGGTGCTGGGGCCAGCCTGCTGCTTCCTAAACCAGCAGAGCATCAGTCACTGTCAGTCCCTTGCTGGGGTAGAGGGCACCTGCCATCACCCTGAGATCTCTTTGGGGCTCCCAGAGAGCACCCATGAGGACAGGGCTCCTGCTCTTCCCTGTGGCAAGGGGTGCAGGGCTGGTTTGGCTGCAATAACATCGGTGCACCCAAAACCAGGAGAGCCCAGAGGCAGCCCCAGACCCAGCAGTGGTTGCTCCATGAGAATTGTTCATCAGGTGCAAAGCTTTTGGCTGTTTCTGGTGTTCCACCTCAGCCTCCTGTGGAAAAACACCCCATAAGCACAGCCCAGTGCCTACCTTGGTACTCCAATTTCCTTTTCTCCAGCTCAGCCTCAATCTGGTCTAGCACCATCCCAAGTTCTCCAAGGATCTTCTTCAAGTAGTTCACATTATCGTGCTCCAGGATCTTGGCCTGGGTGGAGAGCAGGGTTAGAATGTGGAATAAGTGGTTGCAGGGACACAAAGCATCAGGTGCCCATGGCAGGTCTGTGTTCCCCCAGCACCAGGGATGTGCTTTGACCCACTCACCATGAGCTTCTTCTGCTTGGAGAGGTAAGGCTCAGAGAGCTGTGGCTCCTCTTCATGGTCCAGCTTCATCAGATCCGTGGTGGCATTAGCTAAATGTCCTGGGGGGGCACAGACAGAGAGGCTGGGATGACCAGTGTGTGATAGCAAATCACCTCATCCTGCAGCCAAAATATGGCTGTAGCACCAAGGGAAAACATCCCAGAGAGCTAAAATGGGCCCAATTCATGGCTTGCTGCTGCTGTGCTCCCACATCTGAGGGCCTGTGGCTCCATCAGCTGCCCCTGCACACGGGGATCTCACAGGGCAGGGCTGGCCCCAAGGTATGGCCAATCCCCCTCCCTGTGGTGAGTCCCAGCCTGGGAGTTTCAGGGGAAGTTTCTGCTCTTAATTTCCCCTGCTGGGCTCATGGTAGAGCTGCTGGAAGTTCTGTCTGTTTCTTGCTGGTGAAGCACAGCCCTGGGCTTGCCCATGACCTGGCTCCTGCAGCTCCATCCCCAGCAGGCTGAGCCTTTGGGATGCCTGAGCTGGCTGCCCACACTCAGGTGTACATCCAGAGCAGTGGGGCAGGGAGGGAGTGCTCCCTCCTGGGTGAAGCTGTCCCTCAATTCCATGGTGTGGAGCCCATCAGGAGCATGGAGAGATGCTCACCCTTCTGCCTCTCTGGGCACAGGGAGGATGGGAAGGGCTTTGGGCAAGGGAGCTAAAGGAGGGAAAGGGGCAGAGTGAAATGAAGAAAGGAATCCTAGAGGAAGAGTAACGCCTAAGGGACAGCATAAATTACCAGAGTTGGGCTAATGTCTTCCAGCCAGGGACCATCTGTCTTTCCCTCCTTGCTCCCTCCAACAAGGGAGGCCTTGGCTCTGCCAGTGTGCTGATGCAGGAGGTGCCAGGGCCAGCTGGGGTGGGAGCCAGCAGCAGGCTGTGCACCGCTATAAAATGCTGAAATTCCCATTTCTGCCACGAGCTTGTGCTTGCTGAGGCTGCCAACCAGCTCTCCTGGGGCTGCAGCTCAGATGGAAACCTGGACATCATCCTGATTTCATTGCCCTTGGGAGAGCCTGGAACCTGGGTTCAGGCTCCTTGGGACACCACGACATCGATTCCCCTCAGCACGCACTGCAACAGGGCAGCTGAGCCATTGCCTGAGGGCAGGAGATGAGCTGGGCAGGAGGACACCATCTGCCCATGGACCTGCTTGTACCCCTTCTGTGGCTTGGGAAAAATGCCACCAGTGCTGAGGTTTGGACAAGGAGTTGTGTTCAGAGACCTCGGCAGAGTGCTGGGGAGGTGATGTGAGGCAGATGGGGGCTGAAGCCATCCCAGTCACACCCTTTGGGGAAGGGAGGGGCTCTGGCCTATGTCAGCCTGAGGTCTGGGGGTGGAGGTGACACTGGTGACACTGGGAAAGCTGTCTGTGACGGGTGTCAGCAGAGGCAGGGCACACCTCAGGAGCTGCCTGTTTCTCTCTGTGCACAAGTGCATCCCACCTCAGCAGGGCCATCTGGGACCCAGGCACCCGAAGGGATGGGGCTGGGAACAGTGCTTTCTATGGGCTCAGCTTGGGGCTGGAGCCTAAAGGAAGGGAGAGACCTGGGACATGCCAACACCCTCCTGACAAGGTCACTTTTCTGGCCAGGAATTCTCTCCAGGAGCAATCCCTGCCATTGAGTTATATTAAGCATCGTCAATGTTTCATGAGCACTTGAAGGTCAGGTACACAGACTTATGCCGATTCATCCACTGCCTGCAACTCACTCTGGCTGCTCCCTCCTGCCTTTGCCCTCAGAGTTATTGGAGGGAGAGGGGCAAATTCCTGTGCCCCAGAAAGAGCTGAGGAGAAGCATGGGAGCCCGGACACCCCCTGAGTTAGGAAGTCTCTCTAGGACGCCTGCAATTCCCAGATCAGGGAATTGCACTTTTGTGGGTGCTGCAGGCAGAGCTTCTTGGGTGTGGTGGGGACCTTGTGGGTGCTTCTGTGTGCTTTGCCATTTCCCAGCCGTCCTTTGGCAGGAAGGGGAGATGAGCAGGAGCACGGTGGGCTGTGGAGCCCAGAGGAGCTGGGGAGGCCCCTGGGAAGGCGACTGACTTACTGCGGATCTCAGTGGTGGCGTACTTTGGGATCATGGAGTCGGTGGTGAGCTCGGGGTGCAGGATGCAGCCGTGGGTGTAGGCGTCCATGGGCAGCGAGTCCAGCAGCTCCCGGTACTGCAGCACCCGCGAGTGCAGCGGGCTGCCCGGCTCGGGGATCAGCTGGGGCACGTTCTCTGCAGGGCCAAGGAAAGGGTGCTAGCAGTGAGACACAGTGGAAACTCTCCAGAGCAGAAATCAGTTTGGATTTAGGTGAAACGCACATCTATCGCTGTACAAATCACAAACGGGACGGGACTGCTGGGAACGTGCCTTGAGCTGTTCGATTTTCCAGCATCACTCTCATTACATGGTTATGACAATGGGAAGATGCCATCAGCTCACATCCCAGGCAGCAGACCAAGAACTTAACGTTACAACTTATTTTATAAGTTTTTTGACCAATCACACAAAACAAAAGCACATTGACAGTAGTTCTATCCAACCACTCTAAGCACACATACCTTTGGTTAAAACAATGCTTGCTTATTTTGAATACAGTAATATTCAGGTAATATTTCATCCAGGCAGGAGTCTTAAAACACAATGCACAGAGCTTCATTATTAAGCTTAAAACTTCCTAATATCTTGCTAGATAAACTTTTCTGTAGCTTAGGGAGTTATTCTAGACAAGCGTTAATACACAGACCACTGTTCTATTTATCCTTGCTTTTCTACTTTTTACATAATTTTTCTGCTGACCTATCTCATGGCTACTGCTTAGCTCTAATCACAGTTCTGCTGTCTCTGAGGCCTGCCTTTTGCAGCTTTCCCAAAACTTTCTGATTTATGGATTCCCACATATCTTTAAGTCTTAGCTTGAAAACACAGCTGTTTAGTGTGACTGCCTGTTCTTGTAGAAAGCCTAGGCTCGGAGAAACTGCTTCAGCCAAAGGACAGAGATAAGGGGGGCAGACAGAGAGACTGTTAGAGAGGGGGCAGCCTGGCCCAGGAATTCTTTCTGATAAAGAAGAATTAGCGGCAAATGTCACACGAAAACAGTAGAATGAATATGTATGAACCTATTGTGAAATTGCATGCATGTGTATTTGAGGGAGAGATAAAAAGGGATCTAGAGTTCCCAGAGGTACACATATATTTCGAAGGGAGCAGTCCCCACATGCGTCCAGCTCTGTAATAAACACAGCTCTGTAATAAACATACCGGCTTTCACAAAAGTTGTGGAGTTTGTTTTGCTTCCACAAATCAGCGGCACCTGGGAGGGCTCAAGCGCTCCTTAGGGGCTCCTCAGCCTGCTGGGACAGCAGGGAGCAATCCTGCTGAGACAGCGGGGCTGCCTGGGCAGAGCTTTCACTCAAAGCTGTCAGCTCTGCCCTGCCCTCCCTGCTGCCCATCCCGGCCAGAGTGCAGCCAGCCCGTGCCCTGAGATGGGCAAACCCACAGGATCACAGCGAGTGTAGGGATGGCATTACCCAGCCCCACAGCCCTTGTGTTCCCTGGGGTCAGTGCAGCCAGCCCTGAGTCTCCACACGCTAATTTCACATCTCTTAGAATGGGAGAAAAACTTTCCTGGTCTGCAGAAAAGAGCTAAAAGATGGGGATTTAAGTTTAGGATCTCCTGAGTTACATGTTCTTTACTCCAGTGGCAGTGAGGTACCTCATTCTCTTGGGCTTCCTTGAAAATCCCTAAAATGGCAATCAGAGTAGGTGACCAAAGAAGCCCAGTGCATCTTCCCTCCATGCTCAGCCAGTGTCTCAGCTGCAGGAACATCCCTTGCCCTGGCTGGCTCTGCTCCTCCCTGCCTTGTTGGGTTTTATTCACTTTCCATGGATAGTGGTTTGCATTGTGCCTTTTATTACACTGTCAGCTCAAAATACATGGCCGGTGACACCAGAAGAAGCAAAACATTGCTCTTGTCTCCCCCAAGATTTTAACTCTCCCAGTTTTTTAAGGGATCATAAATGTTTATAGTGTCTAGAGGCAGTGAGTAAATCCACCACCAGGACTCTGACTCTTGCCCACATCCTGTCTGCAGCACTGGGCTCTCCACATGCCAGTGTCCTCACCTGAGTTAGGTCATTTTGGCAGGATTTTAGCAGATGTGAGCAGGGCAACCCCTTGTTTCAGGGCCTGAAGTGACAGGAGCTGGTGGCAGGAGCTGGCCTTGCCTTTATGATGCCTGCTGGTGCCCACAGCTGGACAAGAACCAGGAAATTTTGGTACCTCCTGTACTGGAAATCTCATGGCTCTGACCCAGACTGTCCCTGCTGGAAGGCTCCACAGAGTTGTTCCACTGATAGGCATCAGTGTCACTGTCCCCTGAGCCAAGGGAGGTTTTGGTGGCTCCTCCCTGCCATGGGCTGCTTGCTGCCTGCACTGCCTGGGCTCCAGCTCTCCAAGTGGGGATTTTCCACCCGAGAAAAGTGACCAGATGAGTGAAACAACAACTGACCTATAGCTTGAGTGCTCCTTCCACAGGGCTCCTGGCCAGCAGCCAAAGGGCTGGGGCTGAGGCTGGGAACAGCACATGCAGAGGGACTGCTCCATCCCGCAGGAAGATGGAGCAACCACAATGAAATAGCAGCGTGCTGGCCACCAGCCCACGTCCTTCAGCACGTTCCAGGGAGGTTTTTCATTGGGATGGCCTGACTTGCCTTTACATGCCACAGCAACCTGCACATAGAGGCTGCTGTTGCACTCTGTGGCTGTGCAAGGGGGTGCAGACCTTGGAGGACACTCTTGCCCAGAAGAGGAAATATTGCCCTGATCAGTTTCTGGGTTTCTGGGCACTGCTGGGCAGTGTCCTAGTGAGAAGCATCCTCAAACATGGCTTATTGGCACTAGTCACTGCTATTTTGGGGAAAATGAAAACATTTCTCCACACACTACACTTTACTGATAGCTGGACCCCAGTGTGTGTAAGCAGCTGATAAAGGCCATGCCCTTAGCCCAGGGGAAAACACAGCTCAGTAAAAATACCTTGTAAAAGCCTTTTCAAACCGTACACATTTCTGCAAGGTGGCTGATTCCCCCTCAGATCAGCATTGCCACATCCTGGTAATGCTTTTGGCAGCTGCACTGCTGGGTGATGGGATGGAGCACGGAGTGATGCTCTGGGCCCTCTTTCCTGGAGCTTCCCCTCTCCATTTCCCAGCAAAAAGGTAAGAAACTGCACCTGGCTGGGAAATCTCAACAACAGGAGTTTCCCAGCACTCGGACAGCTCCGTGTGCCCCTCCTGCTGGGGACAGCCTGTTGTCACATATGTCAGACCACCTGCCCTTTGCAGAGACCAACTGAAGTGGTGCAGGGACTGACACCCCCTGATGTCCCCTGGTGCTGGGGCTGCTGCCAGGCAGGAAAGCAGCTGCCATTCCCTAGGACACGCTGCTGGTGTGGGATTCTCCTGCTGGAGCCACCCCTGCTGCCCCACTGGGAGGGAGCTCTGTGCCTCTGTGGAGCAGCGGCGCAGTGGAGGGGCCAGGAGAGGACAGCAGCTGAGCTGGCAAGGAGCCCTGGCTCTGGGAGCTATTTTGGGATGTTTTTGATGTCTCTGTTGCAAGGGGATGGATGCTGGGCTGAACATCATGATGGCAAAGCCTGAGATCCCTGCTCAGCTTTGAAGCCTGCCTGGTGGGTGTCCCAGGACTGGGGGATGAGGGTGAAGGGGTGTGAGATGCCAGGGAGAGGCTGCTCAGTGCAGCTGCTGAGCAAAGGTGGCTTTGAGCTCTGTCTCAGCATCCCGGTGTGCCAGGCTCAGCAGGCCTGCAGCCCTGCTCCAGGGGAATATGAGCTTCCCTCTCCTGGCTGTCCCTTCCTCTGGGTTTGTGTCACATCATCCTCCCATGGTCCTCAGCATGCTGGCTGGTTTTGACTTTAAAGAGGCTGTTTTCTCTGAGGCACAGCAGCAGCAGGGACAGCAGGGTCCTCTGCCCATGGAATGGCCCAGGAATCCTGGAGGAAGAGGGGAGAGGAGCAGCAGCACACGGCTTGCACCCACCTTCTGTCAGCAGAGGCCCTTTTGCCCCTTTATTCAATTAGCCAGGGCCAAAGCACAGATACAGCTGAAGTCAGAAGTGTTCCCATGGGCTGTGCCCCAGCAGGGACTCTGGTGAAATGCCACCATGCAGCATGGGCACTGAGAGAAATTGTCTGGTTTGGAAGCGTGACTTCCAGGACAGAAAAAGGGGAAGTGAGCTACCACACCCCTCAGAGCCCTCCAGCAGGGGATTTCTGCTGGAAATTCTTCACTTCCATGGGAAAACATAGAATTCTGGAGAGGGCTGATGGCTTGCTGATTTTCTGGGGTGAAGATAAAACTTTAAAGGAAAAAAGTAGATTAGTTTAGCAAGCAGAATGTGAACTAGACACGAATTTGCTCTGAGGCAGAGCCCAGCCTTGCCTTACCTCCTGTGAAGTTCTTCTCCATGTAGTCGATGATCTGGTTGTAGTCGCTGATGATGTTGTCCCTGTGGATGATGACGGGCACCTCCTCGCCCAGGTTGAGCCGCATGAACCAGGGCTCCTTGTGCTCCATCAGGGGCATGCTGACGTCCCTCTCCTCGCAGGGCAGCCCCTTCTCTGCGATCACCAGCCTCACCTGGGGCAGGAAGCCGGGGAGAAAGGGCTCAGCCCAACACTCGGAGCTGGTCTCAAGTCACCCCGACCCCATTACACCCCCAGGCCCTTCCCTAAAACTTAAACACAGTTTAAGTTAACTTAAACTTAATCCTGACATGCCAGGATCACGGGCTTGACCTGCAAGAAGCCAGGCAGCTGTTGCCATGGGACAGCTGCAAAATCCAGGCAGCCAGGAAAGAATTAATTTTCCTGGCAAAGAGGGGACACCCAAACCCATCCTGTCTTCTCAGAATCATGGACCGTCCTCCCTGGTCCTGGTGGCCCGTGTGACAGGCAGAGGAGAGCCAATCCCTCAGCAGTGGGTGGAGGGAGGCAGGAGCTCTCAGCTGGGGGAGTGATGCTGCTGTGGATCCCAGCATGGCCCAGCACATACCTGAGGAGGAAAAGGAGGAGGAAGAGGAGGAAGCAGGGCTGCAGCAATGTTATGCCTTACACGTGCACCCAGTGAGTGCTGCTGTCTGGCTGAAGGAGACCTGGATGCTGACTCAGGTATGTCCCACTCTCAGGAGTGGACTCTGCCTTTACCAGGTGAAGGCTCTGTTCTGTGGGAAGTTCCAGGCAGCCCCTGTGACCCTGCACAGCTTTCCTTCTCCTCTTCCTCCATGCTGACATCAGCTTGAGGGCATCACCCAGCACCTTCACACCTCTTGTGTCAAACCTGCTGCCTCCCCCTTCCCCTTCCCCTGCCTTCCTCCATCCCTGGGCCTGCCCAGCACGGCAGGGATGGCACCCACACATCTCAGGGGTGGGAAAGGTGAGTCCAGCCTTGCAGAGGGGCAGGAGGAGGCAGGAGTGGGGCTGGATGTGGGACACCATCACCATCCCCACCCCAACCACCAGCTCTCAGGACTGATGCTGCTGCTCTGCTCTGTGCATGAGACTGTGCTGAATATGCACTCAGGGATGGCATTTTGGGCTTCTGGGTTATAAAACCTGACTATTATGAACTAAGTATGTCAAACACGAAAAAAAAAAAAAGCCCACGGGGGATGTGAGAAAGCCATGATTTACAGAACCACTGAATGAGGCAAAAGTACTTGTTTTCATCCAGCTAGCAGCAGCTAAAAATACAATTTAACATATATAAGCCTTTCTGTGAGTACTTCAGAGTTCCTGGGGAATTAGTCACTAATTATTCACAGGACTGGCAAGTTAATTTTTTCTTTTAAAGTCAAACAAGAGAAAGCCTGGGTTCCTCAATTGTAACTTGCTCCTGGCCTTTTTCTCCCAGCTGATAAATAAACCTCAGCCAGTACCACCCGGGCTATCCAGTACCACCCGGGCTATCCAGCCCCAGGCTCCCTGCGCTGCTTTCAGGAGCTGAAGGCCTGGCAGGAGGCAGCCCGGGGTCCCTGCCAGCACCCCAAAGGGGATCCCAGGCTGGGGTGACAAAACATTCCCGGGGAATTGCGCGGGGAGCCGGGCACGAGCATCCCCGGCAGTGCGGATCCCGATCGCGGCAGCCCCGACCATGTGCAGCCACCCTGCTGCATTGGGCATCCTCCCTCCTTTGTGTCTGCTGGCAGGAACGGGCACCTCTGCCCGGCCTTCCCTGGGCTGTGCAGCTCGGGGAGGCCCTGGCACCGGGAACTTGGTGTTCCAACACCCACCCCTCCGAACAGCCCATTCTCCATATGGTGCTCATGGCTTGGGAATGATGGGGGGTTCGGGGCCGGGGGACGAGGCTGGGTTTGCTACACAGCTGCCGTGCTGCGAAATGAGCATTTACTATTGTCTGGAAAAACGGGATTTCTTGCCGGGGCAATCCGGGAATAGAATTTCCAGGGCACTGCTGCAGTGTGAGGGGTGAATCATCGCTGCGTGCCGGGCTCCGGGATCCTCTCCCGGGTACCAGCCTGGCTCGGGCAGCCTCTCCTCCCGCAGCACAGCAGCAGCAGCAGGGTGGTCCCGGCCCGGCTCTGCCTTTGTCTGCGCTCCCGGCCACGCCAGTGTGGGGCTGGCAGCGAGCACAAAAGCCGAGGCGGCTCCCGGTGCAAGCCGTGATACCAAAGCAAAGGCAAGATTTGGCTGAGCCCCCCCCGCCCCATCCTCATCCCCATCCCCTCCCCAGGCAGATGCTGTAAAAGGTACAAAGATCTGCCTGGCCTCACGTTGCTGCCCCGGCCAGCCACGGGGCTGAGCCCCTCGCTCTCCCCCGAGTGCATCCATCCGTCCGTCCGTCCATCCATCCATCCATCCATCCTCCCGAGCAAAGCGATGCCCTGGCACCTGGAGGTGATTCTCGCCCGAGAGCCCAGCCGAGCGATCGTTCTCTTTACCTTTTGTGAGCTGAAAGACTGGGTCCAGTGGTACAAAACCAATCTGTCCTGGGATTTGAGAGCGGGGTCTGTCGGGTCGTGATTTTCCTCCCCTTCCGTGGATTTCCCCGCGCTGTTCTCCAGCGCCGAGATCGGCCACCAGCTGCAGTTGGTGGGAGTAACATTATTGGGAGTCGCCATGACAGCAGCGAGCGAGCGGGAGAGGGACGGGGAGAGCGGCGCCAGCCCAGCATCACATGGGCTCCTGCCAGCCCATCCCCGGGGCAGCCCCGGCTCCGCGGGCGGTGGGCGCGGGTCACGGCTCGGGCCGCTGCCGGTGCCGGTGCCGCCGCTGCCGGTGCCGCCGGCGCTGCCCGTCCCCGCTCGTGGCGGGGCTCCCACGGAAACGTGCAGGCATCGCTTCAAGAGAGGAGTCAGCAGAGGAGGCTCCCGCCTGCCAGCTCGGCAATCCGGGGCAGCTCCAACGCCTGCGGCTTCCTAAGAACATTTTTCAGCAGAGATTAAGATGATTTTTTTTTTTTTTGAGTGCTTTAGATATGGCGGATGTGTAATAAATAGCCACAGTGATGGACACTGGCTTTAAAATGCCTAGAAGGTGTCGTTGCAGCCTTCATGGAATGAAGCAGCAATGGCTCTTTAAAGGTATTCAATTATTTTTGGAGAGCACAAATTAATTTCTGCCTATTGGGTGTTATGTAGCCCATAGAGGGGCAGAGCCCAGGAGCCTTTGCTGTGTGCCAGATCCCAAACTGGACAAAGTAGGCACAGCTGGGGGTCACTTCCAGAATTAGCAAGGTGTGTCACAGTTCCAGACTGGCCAGGAGACTCAGAGGGCACTGGGGCTTCTGCAGCTGCTGCTGCCCTCCAAGCCCTGTGAGCATCACACAGGGGTTTGCAGGCACAGGTGTGTAGGCAGCTGGACACAGTGACCTGGACATCTGGACCTGTGCTTTGGACACTTGGCTTTGTCATGCCACATCTCCAGCAATCTGGGAGCCTGGAGATATTTTCCCATCCTTGGAGCTGTTGCCAGTGCCAGGGGATAAAGCCAGTCCCGTTAGGGGTGTTGTAGGGGCAGGTTCTGGTGAGGATGGGGACAGGCCCTGCAGGCACAGGGAGCCAGCCTGTGTCTCAGGGCTGTGTGAGGGTTCTCACCGTGCACCACTGGGGCTGGTGAGGAGAGAAACAGGATGGTTTGGAAGAGCTGGTTTGAGTGGGGAAACTGAGGCACGCTTCACCCAGGAGCACTGGCAGGGAGCAGGGCTAAACTGGTACCCAGCTGCATGAATATGGTGCAAGAAACAGTTTTCTAGAGACTGGGGGATGAAATGAATTATTTGGTTGCTGTGATGTTCTGCTCCTCAGGGTGTGCAGAAGGTGATGAGAGGGGTGAGGCTGGGAAATGCTGTGCTCTGCCCTGGCTCCTCCCTCTCCCCCCGTAAGCAACAGCCCCCAATAGCAACTTCTCTCCCAAGTCCCTGAACTGGCCTCAGGGTCACCCACAGGAACAGGCTCTTGCCTGGCCTCTGCTTTGGGGCTGCAAAAACAAGGGAAAACTGAGCTTTGAAGAACTGGCACCCCATGCAGCACCATCCTGCCCTTTGCTCCACAGCCTCCCCTCGCTGCAGGCATTTTTGGGGGCTCCTTGCACGGGAAGGGGACACGGTGGGTGCAGGGAAGGCAGGGAGCAGGTTGGCCAGGCAGCAGCTGCTCTCCCTGGATCGCTGTCCAGAAGGCCCCATCTAGTGGTACAGCTTGTGACGAGTTAGTGTGGGGAGCAAAGCACGGCAGGTTTTACTGCATCCCTCTGGGTCCTGCCGGTACACGGAGCCTCTGTAGGGGACTATTTATTTAGCTGGGTTTTGGCTTGCTAAACTGAGCAAGGCTTGAAGGGCACGAGGGGTGCCAGCCCCCCTGACCTTGTGTGACCTTGAGATCATCCCCAGCATTCAACAGAGCCTTCCTGATTGCCAGAGGGGCTGGTGTGGGGCTGCCCCATGGGATCTGTGCACAGCCCTGGCAGAAGGTGCCACGGGAGCAGGGTTGTGCTGCTGGCAGTTTGGGAATACTGAATCCAGGGGAGGAATTTCAGAGCTGATGCAAAGATTACAGAGATGAGAGAACAGGAGGATGGAGTCGGTCACGGGACTTTGCAGGCACTGAAGAACCCTCCCTGTTTTAGAAGGAGAGGGTGGAAAACAGGCTCCAGAAAAGGCTCCATTGATTTTTTTTCCCCCCAGTGGCCTGATTAAGTGTCTGCCAATGTAAAGCTCAGCTCGGATTCGATTTGGCTTCTGTAAGGCAAGAAAGAAATGTCATTGATGCAGGGTACCCTTCAGCTTCCTGCTTTGGTTTACCTGGTCCTGAAAGCAGAGGGACAGGGACTTGTGCTGCTGGAAAACACCCAGGCTGGCTCTGCTGAGATAGGAAGCAGACAGTTGGGATCTGGCAACAAAGTCCTGGGAGCACTGCAAGTCCACTGGTGCTTTCTCAGAATATTTCAGACATATTCTTTAGATTGACTGGGAACAGATCCTAGAGCATCCACACACAGAAAAAATCCCCCAGGCTTGTTGGGGCAGGTAGAGCAGCAGCTGGGAGCAATAGGGCTGCATTCAGCACGGTTTGTACCAGAGCATCTCTACTCATCAATCAAGCTAAAGGTGCTGTGCAGGCATTCCCAGAGAAGATGCAGTTTTCCAATAAATCCTGAGGTTTCGGGCAGGCAGCAAAAATAAGTCACTGCGTTATCAGAGTGACATGGATGAGCTGAACTGAGAAGGTTTTGATGGAAACAATAAGTTTGGGCCCCTCTTAGGGCCCATCATTCACCCCCAGGGGTTGGTCTGTGCTGTGCAAATGTCACCAGCAATGTTCCAGTACATTTGCTGTAAACCTTACAATTGCAATCAAGAACCAAAATATCTGCCCTTGCTCTGCCACAGGCAGCACTAGATGTGCTTAAACACTGGCAAAAACAGGGGTTCAGGAAGAAAACAAAATGACTGAGTTACTGTCTTTTTCCCCTTTTCCTTCCTCCTTCACTAGCAGTTCTTCCAGTGCTCCACAGGACACTGTGCCCTCAGACCCTGCTCTCAGGCTGTTCCCTCCCACCTGCTGTTCTGGCAACTGAAATTCATTTCTCATCCCTCAGTTTCAGGTTATACCTTGGACTAGTTTAACCTCCACGATTTCCCCAATTCTCCCTGGACACAGCAGGTGTGTGGCACATTGTCCTGCTCCACAGCTGAAAACGTGCCCTCCAACGCTGCTCATCCATACTGGGTTTATGTAACACCAGCCCAGACACTTCCCAGGGTTCTGCACACTTTATTCAAAACTGCCCCAAGGTGACCTTGAGCAGGCTGCCACTCCACATTTCTACAGAAGGGCCTTGCTATGCCCCTTCATTAGGCTCCAGATGCAGAAAGGAGTGGGGACAACCAATACCAGGCTTAAATAAGAATTTTTGTGCACGTGGAAGAGCTGTGCCTCAGCTTCACACACATGGACTCTGGATCAGGGGAAACAACCCTCTGTCTAGCAACAATTCCCATGGTGTTAAAGAGGGCACAGAACCAAAACATGAATAAAAATAGGAGCAGATACCCTCTGCTGAAGCAGAAACACCCTCCAAAAAATAGCAGCAGCAAAGATAGCTGGTACTAAATATTTATGTTTACAAGCAAAGTACATATGATACCAGATTTTCTGTAGGGAGAAAGAAGGGAAAGTGGAGAAAACCCAGAGTGTGTGTGGGTATTGCAGGATGGAGCTGGAAGAGGGAGGTGACAGGAGGAAATGTAGAAATCAGTTACATTTAACTTGAGTAAGAGCAAATACTGCATGCTAAATATATGCATGAAAACTAAGAGCAAAATGAGTTTTATTTGTATTCTTATGGTTTTTGATTTATTTGGATTTTAAATCTCAGCTTCCTGGACTTGTAAATTTTTGGGATGGTGAGAAGAAAATCTACAGTGATTATCATCTAGAATGTCTGAGCCTTCTCCAGCACAGAATACAAAGCCAACTGTCTGCATCTGCTCTTCATCTATTTTTACACAACTGCTTGTGACTCCTTGGCTTGCTGACCACTTATTTTTCAGCATGTAAGTAAAAATTACAGTACTTTACTCAGACATGGTTGTTGAGCATGTACAGCTGACACTGAAACCAGAGTTTTATTAGGTTTTTTTTTTTTAACTAAAAAGGTCTTGAGGGAAGAGGAATATGTGCCAAATTATCCAGACTTTAGGTTGCTGGGTTTTGACAAACATTTATTAATGCAAGTCTCGGCAACAGAATTTTTTATTGCAGTTATTTTCAACCAGCAGGAATGTCATAGCTCTACAGCACAAAGCCAGGATGACACACATCTTGTTCACCCCCTTTCCACACCACTTTGTGTATCAGATGTGCTCAGAAATAATCCTGTATAGACGGTTCCACCCTCTCCACTTCTGAGACTGCACAGCCCAAAAAACCTGGTAGCCTGCTCCACTCCCCCCTAAATTATTCCATCTGTAAAGCACAAATAACAAAATATATTTTTACTTCTAAGAGCTTCACTTATCTGCAGAAAAATAGAACTGCTTAAGAGTGAGCGATTTAGATTAAGGAGGGTCCAAGTACACGCGCTCTGGACCTCCCAAAAAAATTGTAAGGAAGAAGCATTCACAACTTGATCCAACTAAAAAAGGAGCCAGCCAGTGTTCAAGGAAAGGAGATTCATCCTATCCAAAATGCTGAATGTCTTCTCATCCTTCTCTCTAGAGCAGGATAAAGAAGATGGAGCTGTAGCTGTGAAACTTTTCTCTAAGTATGGAGATACATTAAGAATGAACATTCCAAACACATCAAAATATCAGAAAAAATAGAAGTTTTTTTGGTTTTGTTTGGTTTTTTTCCAAAACATAGTGAAAATAGCATACAGAGCTTCAATATCCACAGCACAAACCAAAAACCAAACAGAGCTCATTTGATCTAGAGTGCTTTTGTTAAGGTATTCAGAGACTTTAGTGCATTCTTTTTAGAACTAAGCTCAGAAACTATATTTAATTTTTCATTTTATTAGAAAACTAAACTGTATGAGGCAAAGAAACATTTAATCAAACACACAACAGTGAAAACATGGCACTGACAAGGCAATTAGCCCAACCATTGTATCAAACTCTGCTTCAGGATTCTCTATTGCTTACAGTCAAGTATACATCATCTCTGCCATGTGAGACATTTTCTTGGGAATATATAAGTAGTACTCCATGTATCCCGAAAGATCTTCAATAGTCACATCATCCACAAAGGCTCGAGCTTGCTCAGAACAAGACCTGGGAGAGCTGGCAGAGGCTGTGCCAGAGGGAGATCTGTTCTGGAGGGAGTGGGCATGGACTCCCAGGACAGCCCTCTCGCACTCGGACAGGACGCTGCGCAGGCCGGAGAAGGAGTACACCTGCATGGTGCGCCACTGCTGGCACTGGCACTTCCTGTCCCTGCAGGGGCACTGCCTGCCCTTGCTGAGCATGGATAAGGACTGGAAATCTGAGGTTTGCAAGCTGTTCTCAAAGGATGAGGAGAGAGCAGGGCAGTTCTCCCCCAGCTGTTGCAAAGGTTCTTCGGCGGTGAAAGCTTCCAATGGTTCAGTTCTGTCGTTACTGGCCTCAAGGTGAGAATCCTGCCCGTCCTTCGTACCATGTTCTGCTGGGACAAAAACATCTGAGCTGATGACACCCTTGGAAGTGTCTGCCTGGGGTTTGTGTTTCAGCTGGCTGTTGGCTTTCATGTTGCAATAGGTGAACTTGGGAGGGTGCAGGACCGGAGACTTGGAGCGCCGGCGCCGCGGGACCCTCGCTGATCCTCGGGAGGGCTTTCTCACACACCTGCAGGGTTCAACAGGTGAGCAAGTGGGTAACTCCAGAATCTACACTACAGCTCAGGAAGCTCTAAAATGTGATTAAAAACATTTCACAAGGTTATTTTTCTGTTTAGAAGTACCAGATGACTGGACACTTACAATCTCTGACACAAACCGTGGAGGACTCTGAAGAAATTCGGGTTCCCCCAAAGGAAAGTTACATACAAGGAACCCTTACTCAAGGTGCTTCCCCCCAGCTCTTCTTACTCAAGGTGCTTCCCCCCAAGTCTTCTGCCTTAAGCAAATGATACTCTGTCATCCCAAATTGAACTGTAGTGCAGAACCTGGGTCAGTTGGAGCTGCTGGCAGAGTCACACTGAATATCCAGGTACTTCAAAAGCAATAAAAGAACCCAAGAGTGAGGTGAGAGGGGGTTGCAAAAGTTTAAGACTTGCAGAAAAGTATTATTGATGATACCAACAGGAAAGAAAGTTTTGGGAACCCTCTCTCAGAGAAGATGCAATATTGTTTTTAAAGACTTTGATGAAATCAAAGAACAACATATCAGTTATGGAAACATTTTGTGATAGAAAGGAAAGATATCTTGAAGCAACTAATTAACAACAAGTGGCAGTGAAAGCAGCCTGTAACTGTTGAATGTGTCATGTTTTACCCATGCCATGCCTCCTTGGAGCTGACAGGCTGCTGCTTGGCTCCATCCATGGCTGCTCTTGTCGCTGTTCTGAGAATGGTCCCGTCACCCACGGACAGAGCTGCAATACATCTGGGTAAAAAGGGAAATGCCACATCACACAAATGCCTGAACACACGGCTCCAGAGGCCCACATCCAGCCTCTGTGCTTTGGATGCTCAGCTAAGCCCATCAAATTTGCTACCTCTGTAGTCAGTGGGTAGAAACAGAGCCTTAGAGAGATTTATACAACCCCTCTTACTATACTGGCCTGGTCAAGTGCCTAAAGATAGGTGAGATGAAATAAAAGGCAGCCAAAATGCCCAGAGGTTGATGTCATGCCCTATTTGTACCAAAATGACACTTTAAAGGAATGTAAACTCGGGTTCCAAACATTCTTGTCAGACAATAGTCATTAAAGACAGTCTCCTACTCTGAAATGCAAAGCCAGGCACCTGGAGCAGCAGGCTGAGGGGGAGTTGGTGGAGAAGTGGAGGAGGTACAACAGGCAAGGACAGATTACTGATTTATTTAGTTCTCATTAAATTTTTGAGATAAGCATGGAATGAAAAAAGCATCTGACCCTAGAGGTCTAGATGACAAACATAAATGCCTCAGCACATGAATCTCTATTTATAATTATGATGGCTGCAGGTGTGATTTGGAACACAGGAAATTTTAAGAAATGAGGCTGAAATTCAGCAAAGAGCCCAAATACTCTGCCCAAAGTTGATCTTAACGGATTAGTCACAAGATTTGAGCTGTTCACAACACATGCCTGCAAAACAAGATCTTTTTATGCCTAAGATGTCATCAGGAATCAACCAGAAGCCCACACAGTCTGCCAGTGGTACTACATCAGAAGTGTTATGATTAATAACCATAGTTCCTTGATAGAGAACAGCTATTTTTTTCCACATTGCTCAGAAGACATCCTGAAGTAGAGGGAATGAGGAGCAAAGCAAAATATATTTCCCCATGCAGAGGAAGTCCTGAATTCACAGTGTTGATGGCTGTGGGGATGAATTCACAAGGCAACACTGTCAACACATAACTTCCTCTTGTGTTTGTAAATTCCTAAAAGACTTCAAATGAACTGTCTCAGAGTGTCAGACAGCATAATTTTATCAGCTCTTACACTACATATTATCAGCACACACAGTATCTTACTGAGTAAGTTTTTATAGTAAGAATGTTTGCAAATTCCACAAAATCCCCTGAAATCAGAAATGCTTAGAGTTCATATTTAGCCTGGCCCTTCCCAGTGACACTGGGCTCCCCAGCACACTCTGAGGTGTTGGTGCTGCTGTCCAGACACTTTCCAAACAAAATTCTCTGCACTAAATAAAGGCTTATAATGTGGCTGCAGACACCAGTGTTTACAGGGACAGACAAACAAATTCTGTGTCACACCAGGTGACCACAGTGACGACAGTTAAAAGTGGGTTCACTGCTTTAGGTGAGTTTTTTCATGTTTCCATGCAGTCACTGTGTGATTTCAGTTGGATATTAGTCAAAATTACTCTGTAATAAACTATTGCTTTGCATATTAGACAGTTATAATGACTGTATTTCATCTGAAGGGATGCAGTTCAGAGAGAGCAAAGAACCTTTCACCAAATGACTTTTTCTTTTTGAAATGTAAAATAATAGAAAAAAATACAAATATGTAATAAAAACCTGACAAATTACATTGCCTTTTTTGCTGCTCACTTACCCTGCTGCATCCACCCTCAGCTTTTTGAATGCTGTTTGTAGACTCTCCTCCTCTTCATCTTTAGCTTCCAAGTCCATTGATGTGCTCTCAGTGGGTAACCAACCGTGCCATATAGAATAAACTGAAACACAGATATTGGGATTTGATACAGAGATCTGAACACAGAGGCTCTGTACAAAACTGACTGACACCGTGATGGGTGCTCATTCTTCTGTGGGCAATGTCACTGACCAGACCCACTCTGGGCTTTACACTGGGAACTCCAAAGTCTGAGTTTTTCAGAATAAGCACAGCCTGTGTTAAAAATATCAAAGAGTCTTCTTATCAATGGATGAATACAGATGCTGGCAACCTGTGTAACTGAGCTGTGAGCATGGCACTTGCAGCAGAGCTTCAGAAAGGTTTCAGGAGTCACAGAATGGTTTAGGATGTCAGGGATCCCTGCAGGTCCCGCTCTCTTGCTCAGGCAGGGCCACCCCACGCTGGTTTCCCAGGACCACGTCCAGGTCGCCTTTGAATAACCCCAAGGAGAAAGACTCCAGAGCCTCCCTGGACAGCGTGTGGTCAGCCACCCTCAGGGAAAAGCTTTTCCTTACGTTCAGACAGCGTTTCATTGTGTGCCCATGGTGCCCGGTCCGGTCCGCAGGCAGCACCGAGCAAAGCCCGGCTGTACCCTCTGTGCCCACCCTTCAGGCATCTCCCACTCTGCTGAGATCCCTCCCGAGCCCTGTCTCACCGCCAGCAGCGCGGGGCCGGCTGGGCACTGCCCGGCGTGACAGCCCCGCTGGCACGGGCAAGGGGCCGGGACCGGCGCCAGGCCCGAGCCAGGCCCGCGCTGCCCGTGCCCGCCGGAGCCTCCATAGCCGCCCAGCGCGGGCCCCGCTCCGCCCCCTGCCCCGGGGCCTCCCCTCGCCGCCCCGCCAGGAAGACCCGCGGCAGCCCCCCCGTTCCGCTCCGCTCCGTTCCGCTCGGCTCCGCTCGCGGGGCGGCCGGGCCGGGGCCGCCACTCACCCTCACCCACCGCCGCCTGCCCGGGGCGCGCAGCACAACAGGACGTGACGTCACCGCCCGCGGGGGCGCGCCCGGCCCCGCCCGCCCCGCCGGGAGCGCGTGCGCGAGCGGCGGCGGTTCCGGGGGGCGGCGGGAGGCGGCGGGTCCGGCCCGCGGAGCGCGGTGAGTGCCGCTCCCGTCCCTGTGTCCATCCTCATCCCCATCCCCTCCGCGTCCTCATCCCACTCCCCTGCGCGGGTCCCCCTTGCTCCCCCTGAGCGCCGGTGAGCGCCGTCCGGTCCCCGCGGCGAGACCTTCCCGCGCGGTTCCCGCCGCCGCCGGTCCCCTCGTGAGGGCGGAGGGCGCCGGGGGAGCCGCGCCGGGCGCGGGCCGGTGCTGAGTCACGGCCCAGGGGTAGCGGCGGGGGCTGCTGGGGCTCCCCGGAGTGCGGGCGGGAAGGGCTGGGGATGGAGCTCCGGGCGGTTCAAAATACAGAATGAAAAAATAGAAAATAGAAAATAGAAATGAAACATACACAAGTGGCTGTCCCGCGGCCCGTGTGCTGCCCCTGGGCCTTGGCCCGGGGTGTGTCCGTCCGTGCCCGTGGTAACCCGCGGGGGATGGAGGTGCCCGAGCCTTGTCCCTGCGCTCGGTGGGCTGGTAGTGCGGTGGTACTGGGAAACAGCCGAAAATCGAATGGAAAAGGAAAGGTGCGTGTTTTCCTGGGAGGTAAAAAACAGTAAGTTTTCAGTGTGTTTTTTGACACGGTAAAGTTTGACTGGTTTTCACAGTAACTGATTTTTTTTTTTTTTTTTATGTGTGTGTGCTCGTTGCCTGGTGGATTTAAAATACTTAAGCTCATACTTTGTTATCGTTCAGTGAGACTTCTATTTAAATAAATTCTGCATTGTTTTGAGGGTTTGCCGTGTTGGTGATGAAGGGCAGCACGATAAAATATTTAGTCTAAAATCTGGTACTCTATTGTGAGTAATGTACAGTGATTTTAAAACTTTCATCCTTCTGCTAAGGCTGTAATACAGGAATTTGCTGTTAAAAACACCCAAACTTATGTAGCCTGATTGTTTTTAATTTCAAAGAATCATCTGAGGATGACTTGGGGGCCAAGGAATAAAAGTGAAGTAGAGACCATCTGTTTCACCAGGGCAGTAATATTTGGCTAAGAGAAAATATGCAATAGTAACTTGTTCAGATGAGCATCATGTTGTTAGTGTTTGAGCTTCTTCCTCTCCTGTTTACTCCCTGTCTGACTCATGGGACACCATGTGCCTTGAAATTGTTATGCTGCATTATCCTTGTGTGTGTGTGTCATAATAGCTGTGTGCAATCCAGGCAGAATCACAGCACTGAGAGCAGCCAGAGCAGCAGTGGGGAGGGAGAGCTGCCACCTCCAACTGCAATGAGAGGGAGCAGAGATTTCCCCCATCCCTCTGCATGAGTAACTGAGCTGCAGAGCTTCTGACAAAAAAGATCTCAGTGAAGAGAGAGTTCTTTTCCTTGCTACAAAAAAAACCCCTTGTGCAGGGCTTTGCACTTCCTTTTGCTGGAGCTCATGAGGTTCCTGTTGAGGTCCCACTGGTGTTTCAGCCATTCATCCCAGTTTGGTGGCATCAGCAGGCGTGGTGAGGGTCCCCTGCCACAGCACCCAGGTCATTAATGAAGGACTGGACAGTCTGTCCCTGGGGTACACCACTGGGCCTGACCTCCAGCAAACCCAAAGAGCATCACATTTAGAAAGATTTGAGGTCCTTTGTAGCTAGACTAAATGATGGCCAGGGTAGATTAAAAAAAAACAGCCTTTTTTTTTTTTTCCAATTTAAAGCAAGGCTTTCAATTTGCTTTTTGTATTTGTTTGCAGTTGTACTTTTTCACAAGCTGATACTGGTAAATTTTAACAACTACTTGTAACTATAATACCATGTTCTGATAGGACTGTGTAGCTGTTGCTGGGACCTAGACATAAGGTCAAAAAGTTTTGTTTGGCTTAAAACTTATCTTGTTTTTTTTAAAAAAATCTCTTGGTTTGGGTTTTTTTAAGTGTATGTGTAACACTGGATCCCAAATTTGGAAAGAAGAGTTGTAGAAGGTTGACTGTTTCTAATAGTGTTGTTCCTTCTCACTTTCACCTCTTCTACAATTATTCTGATATCACTGTAAGACAGAAGGAAGAGTCTGGTTGGGCTGTAATGTATGTGCAAGATGCTGTTGACACTAAATTTGACTTTGAATTGTTAATTCACCTGCAGTTGTACAAGAGACTGTTCATTTCATTCTTGGGTACCATAAAGCTTGTTCTGAGTCAGCTCTCAAAAATGTGCTACTAGAATGACCTCAGCTTTGTGTGCTCAGTGTGCTATTTTGAGTTTATTTTCACGTATTATGGTGCTGCTGGGCAGCTAATGTTTTTAACAAGGATTTGGCCCTTATTTTCATGTATCTTTTTTCTGATTGTAGCAGTACATGGTAATTCCATCACCTCCTGGCCATCCCAATGATGAAATCAGAAGCTAAGGATGGAGAAGAGGAAAGCCTGCAGACAGCATTCAAAAAGCTGAGGGTTGACACAGCTGGGTGAGTAACAGCACAGGAAGGGACAGACATAACATCTTACAAATGGACTCCAAGGGAACACCCTTGCTGTGAAATTTGAGGGAATGAGGTAATTGCAGAAGGTTAGGCAAAGAAAGCTTTCATTGTAGTTAAACAGACTGAAATAAATTCACTCCCTGCAGACTGCACTTCTTAAGGAATTGTAAATTGTTTGATTGCTGTCAGCTTGCAGCAGGTTTGAAAGAAACCTCACAATCATGATCAGCTCACAATGGGCTTGAAATGAATTTTGGCATGAATCTGGCTGCCAGAGGTTACCAGTGCTAGAGTCCATAGGACTAGAACTCTGCTGTTGAATTTGGCATATTATTCTCATGACAGGCCTTCAGAACCATGGTAAAGTCACATCTTTTCCCAGGAGAGAAACTTTCTTTCCATGTCAGTAAGGGAGAGATAGTTAGATTCAGTGCACAATTCCCACACAAACTATTTTCATTGCTGTCACAAAATTTCTATTAATAACCAGAATGACTAAATGGGAAAGAATGCTTTTTGTGTTGCCTTGGTTTGTGGAGATCTGTCACATGGCACTTACCTTCACTGTCCCAGGTGGCAGAACACAAGCACCACATGTCTTCTGTTGGTAATGATAATTTTTACCTGAAATTAATTAAAGGAAGGCTTCCATTTAATGTTTTTTTCTGCTGACAAATGTGCACCATTGTATATTACCTGTAGAATCTGGGATCCCATAAGCTGTTGTCAGTGATGCAATTACACTGTCACTGAAATGAAAGGGCAGGTAAGGCAGCATCAACATGGTAACTAGAATTAGCACAGAACTGAGATTGTGAGTAGATGGGCTTCTAAAGTTATCTTTTGTTTAAGTCATTAAACTCATTAGTAATGAATTACCTCTAATTTCTTCAGTATCTCTAGTACCATCCTCCAGCTGGGCATATTTGTTTACTTTGGAGGTTTTACTGGTGCCTTTTGATCCTATGTTCTGTATTCATTGTCCTTTAAATGGAAATTAGTTTGATTAATAGTTTGGATTCTCTTAACCCCATCCTAGATCAGTGTGTGGGGACTTAATTTCCCTTTTCAGGGAATCCATCCTGTTTACAAACTGATTTAGCATAGGATTTGGAAAATAATTTTCTTGGGACTTCCAGTGTAATATGTGACGTCACAGCTTGAAAGAATTGTTCTGGGATTATTGTGAGTCCTTCAAAATGGGAGTGTGGAGTGAATTCATAGCACCAGAAAATTTACTAAATGTGCTAGGGCCCCTGCCTTGAATAGAAACTGAAGGACTGACACAACTCTGTGGCTCAAATGATTCAACTTGCAGGAGTATGAAGAGTTTTAGCTTATGTTGACAGGCTATGTTAGACAGAGGCTTAAGTGTTCTTCAGCTAAACAAAGTCTATTTATGTCCAAAGAACATTTATTTTTAGGAAAGAATGGCTTTTTGTCTCTGGAAAAAGAGCCGTGTTTCTTCAGTGGTGGTGTTGCTGCCTTCCCCTGTCCTGGGAAGCTGAGATTTGGCCATTGTGTGTGTTTGTCACTGACACGTGGGGCTGGCTCTGCGGTGCTGAACGGCATCCCTCGGTCAAAGGGTCTGTTACACAGACCTTGGCATGGGAGTGTGTCAACACTCATCCTTCAGCACTCATCCTTCTGATGTGGGTCTTTGTGGGCAGGTCTTTGAAGATGTATTCTAAATGGTTTGGAGCACTATTTTCTGGCAGAAAAGGTGGACAAGGGTTTATTTTCATATTCGTAATGCTAACCAGAGCAGGCTGTTAACTCTTCATTCTGTCTCTCACAGATGTACCACTTCTCTCTCTGTGGGTGATGGGACAAGTCCCAGAGCAATAGTTAGAACAGTGGCAGATGAAACCAAACCTAAGAATGTGTGTGCTTCTAAGGAAACCTGGCATGGGTAAGAGAAGCTTGGGATTATCAGACTATTTCAAATGATACTGCATTGAAAAGGAGTACTAAGTAGACAGTTTCTAGTTGGTGTCCCTCTAAACAAGAGACCTGAATTGTCTTTACCAGAGAACTTTATAAAATACAGCAGCTTTTTGTCTTCATATATGACTGCTGTTCTTTACAGTTATGTGAAGTGAAAGGAAATGCTGGTCACCTGTAGGTGGCTAAACGTTGTAGATATTTCTCAATGCAAATGTGAGCTGCTGGTTTTGAATCATGAATGCATCTCTTTCAATCATTGTTTGACAATGCAGAAGCTGTCATTGTGCCTTGGGAACTAGATTAACAAAAATAATTGGTTTCTAGAGTATGTCTGCAGAACTTCATGCTCATCTGAAGCAAAACCATCCTTTGCCCTTGATTCATTAGTTTTGTGCTCTTGTCTTGTGCTTTGTCCTTCTTTTAGTGATTCTTTTGTCATGTCTCACAAGCTTTACTCATTTTTTGACCTTTAAAGCCCACTCTCTGAGATGCATTTCCATGATGTTGCTTTTATATTTTATACAACTGCTTGTCTAGAACTGAGTCAAATTCCAAGACAGCAGATTACCCTGAGCAAATACTCCAAACCTAAAGCTTCTGCATGCAATATAAATACAGGAGAGATTTTGCCCAGTGTTACTTATAACCCAACAATAATATTTTGGTGAATCTTCATTCCTTTTGTGCCTTTTCCTGGCAGGTCTGTAAAGAAGCCCTCGAGAGGAGTTGTGAGAACCCAGCGTCGCAGGCGTTCCAAGTCTCCAATTCTTCACCCTCCAAAGTTTATCCACTGCAGCACAAAATCACATTCCACATGCAGCCAGCTGGTGCAGAAGAGCCAGGCTGATGCCCAGGAGGACAGCAGTGGGTTTGGGGTGCCAGTCCCAAAGGAAGCTTGTGCACATGAACACTGCAGTGTCACTCCAGACGTTGGCCACAAGGGAGCTGATGAACCTTTGGGAGTTCCTGTTGCACGGCTGACATCAGAGAACACACAGGAGAACTCTTCAGCTGCAGCTTCTCCAGCATCCAAAACAAGCCTAAAGACTACAGAGCTTTCTGACTTCCAGTCTGTGTCCAAGCTGAACACGAGTGAGCCGTGTGCATGTGCAGGTAAAGCCTGCCAGTGCAAACTGTGGCAAGATATGGAAGTGTACAAATTCTCTGGCTTGCAGAACACCCTCCCTCTGGCACCTGATAGAACGGTTTGTGAGGATCACTCCCAGCCCTTGCCATCAAGAACTCCCTCAAGTTCCCCACGCTCTTGCTCTGAGCAAGCCAGGGCCTTTGTGGATGATGTGACAATTGAAGATCTTTCAGGGTACATGGAGTATTACTTGTATATTCCAAAGAAAATGTCTCACATGGCAGAGATGATGTACACCTGACAGCAAGCAGCACTAAAACCAGAAGGGTGGCTGGTTGAAATCTGCCCTCAGGCACATCATGTGAATATGCAACCCACTCCCTGCTCACTGTGCTTGCAATAAAAACACTTCTTTGCATCTCAGCTGATGTTGATTATTTAAGCTGGACAAACAGTTTAGTTTCAGCATTATAATTTAAGCTTGGAATAGATAATGTGGTAAATGAAGTTAGAGTGTACCTACCCATACTTAAGAGACCCAACACTCTAATTCTACTTTGGTTCCAAAATCCTCTTTTTGCTTTGTTGGAGAGGAGTCACTAGATTGCTCAGTGATTAGAGCTCTTCTTGTGAGACACCTGGTGTCATTCAACTCCTTCAAAATCACTTTGACCTCAGGTTGTAAGACTCAGGCTTGTGGTTTTGGATGCTTGTGCCTCTGATTTTATTTCATAAAGGAGTGTGACCATCTCCTACTCTCCCCTAGGTACTTTTACTGGAAAAGTGGAAAGCAAACCTTTCACTGAATTTCTAACAGGCCTTAGAGACTTATGTGCAAGAGAAACACCCTGCATTCTTCAGGGAAGTTGCTGCTGTGGTTAACCAAAGGAAAAGGGAGGGCAAGGGCTCTGCTCACTGTATTTGTTATGGTGAGCAAACCAGAATTTGCTCATTTCAGTGGTCTTAATTCATACACTGTCTGTCACTTCTGGGTTTTTTTAGCTTCTTTTTTAGCCTGCTCTATAGGACCAAGTATTACCCTTCCTTCAGGCATTAAAACCCATAGACTGGAGTGAACAGTTGTCAGTTTTAGGGGAATCTTAAGCACTCTCTCCACTCCAGTCCTGCTAAACCATCATCACTTTAGCTGCCCTGTCCAGCTTTGCATTCTCCTGGAATTGACTGCTTCAGAAGCAGGCAGCTCTCTATACATGGTGTGCATCAGCACAGTGTCTCTTTTATGAGTGTCCAGCAAAGGAGCATCCCATCAAATATTATAACTTGTTGAAGGTAAGAAAAATTGTGCTTGGTTTGTCTTTACTATTTGTGGTACCTCAATTTTGTGAGGTGTAAGATGTGGAGATGGAATGGAGACAAACATTTTCCTGCAAAATCATTTGGTATTTCTCTTGGGGATTTTTTGCAATTTCTGTGGCAGCACCTGGTGTCTCAGAGCAAGTGGCCATGTAAGTTTACCTGTTTTGCCAGTTCTGAAATGTCACCTGCACCATGCAAAACGTATCTGTGTCCCACATCTCCTTCTGTGCTCTGCAATAGCTGCACTTCTGCCACCTGTGTTCTGAAGTCAAGGCAATTTTTTGGTGAATATTGTCTACAAAACTGGGCTACAAAGTGCAGAATGACTTTATTTCTCAAATAATTATTCTTAACTGCTCTCAAATGCAAATTCCAACCACAGCAGTGTCGTGGGGCTGAAAGTGCCTTTCAAGAGTGCACTGCTTTTAGCACTTCATTCATTAGTCACCACAGACCTGTACTGCAGGGTTTAGGATTGCACTGTCCACTGCTCAGTACTGTGCTAAAGTGGATTGAAATCCAGGAGATGTAAAAATAGTAGAAAAATGTGAGCTGGTGCTGACTGAGAAGGGATGAGCAGTGCCACTAGAGGTCAGCCCCAGGCTGGGACTGGCTGCTGCAGCAGGCTCAGTCTTCAGGGAAAATGGGAATTTTTCTGCCAAAATGAAGAAATAAGAGCAGCTCTTATTTCTTTGGTGCCTCTTATTTCTGTGTGGTGCCTTTGTGCACACAGACTGTCAGTGCTTTCTGAAGTTTGTGTGGGTTTGTTGGTGGTCAACAAAAGCTCTTTAAATGCCAAAATCTGCATAAGTTATTAATGTTTAAACAAAGTGTGCCATCAGTTCACAACTGTGCTGTGCAATTAGGAAAAGTTGCTAAGTAAATAATTACATAGTCCTGAACTTGGCATCCTCTTGGGACAGTTACGACATCTTTGGGTTTGTAAGTGCTGGA
This sequence comes from Agelaius phoeniceus, assembly GCF_051311805.1. Lineage (NCBI taxonomy): Eukaryota > Metazoa > Chordata > Aves > Passeriformes > Icteridae > Agelaius > Agelaius phoeniceus. Next base: position 7,584,737 of record NC_135281.1, read on the forward strand.
ACACTGTGGAATAGTGTTTGTGCCCATGAGTTGCAGCAACCGCTGCCTTAACGCTTTCTCTTCTGTTACCACAAGTTGTTTTCAGATGTTTTGGTCTTCACAGAAACCATAAAGCAAAACCTTCTGGTTTTGCTTTGAGAAAATGTGAATTTATGGCCTTTAATCATGCAGCCAGAACCTTGAAAACTTGCCTAAGCAGTCTAAAAACTTAGTTTAAAACAACAAAAAAAATTAACTCGAGCCAATTTCAAAATCTGACTTATTTTTAAAGAAGGCTTTAGAGGGCTGGTTCTGCCAAGTGGCACTTTTGAGTCATGTTGGAGTCCGTTACCAAAGAGCTCATTCCTTCCTGTGGCTGAATAAAAGTGAAGCCCTTTGTAATTAACTTTCCAACTTGGTCCTTCTCACCTGTGCCTGCAGGTGTTCTGTGTTTATGTGCTGTCCATACACAGAGCTTCTCTCACAGTTATATATTGTGTGCTTCCTCTGTACCTTTTCTTCCTAGAAATGCCAATGTGGAGATTGAAAGTTGAAAAACTGAGTCTGAACCCACCACTGTCTGTGGCAGCTTTGCCCCAGTTTGGTGGGATTTTGGGATGTCCCCTGGAAGGGCTGGTAACTCCCCACAGCCCCTGCAGCTTCTCAGCGTGGTGGTCAGTAAGGGATGGTGATTTCTGCAAGGTCTTTCTGGGAGTGTGTTTTTAGGAGTGGGATGGGTGTGCTGGAAGAAGAGAGGGCTTGGATTAGCCTGTTAGCTGGTCTTTCAGTCCCTGTCCTCTGCCATCTATTTGATGACATTATTACACACCAGGTGTCCTGTCACTACTCCCTGTGTCTGCAGCTGTCTACCATCTTTTCCACACACAGACTGAATTAATGCTGCTGGCTGTTAAACCTACGGAAATTTGGGGATTTTGTTGTTTGGGACAGAGGGGTAAATGACTACTGCTGAACTTCTTTCACTGCCCTAAAGCAGCTCTGGAAGGTCTCTTTGGGAGTAGCAGAGGGGCTGAGTGAGCTGTTGGCTGCACTCGGTGGCGGCTGTGCTCCCACTGCCTGTTCCACCTCTGCCCAGTTACACACGGTGCGAGTGACCCGGCCCGGGTGCACCGGCCCCGCATCCCGCGGGGCTGCGGCGGAGCGGGACAGCGGCTGCCGGCCCGGGGGAGCGGCGGCCCCTTCCCAGGCTCTATTTTAAGCAGACATTTACTTTCCCAGCCTCTTCTCCGCCTGGATCCCTGCCCGGGGCGGGGGACGGCGGGGGGGGTGGGATGTGTCTCTCCCCTCCTTCATAAAAGGGCCCCGAGGCGGGGGCCGGGCTCCAGGGGGGTTATTTTTGGGAGCAGCTCCTGGGATCCGATGGCCTTGTTAGGGCAGCGCTGACCTTTCTCCCGGCGGGGGAGGAGAGCGGGACGGGACGGGGCGGGCGGCGGCGGCCGGGCGGGGGAGAGCGGCGGGCTCGGGACCCCCATCCCTGCCCCTGCCGCGGGGCTCGGGACCCCCATCCCTGCCTCTGCCGCGGGGCTCGGGACCCCCATCCCTGCCCCTGCCGCGGGGCGGCTCCCCGGGCAGCCCATGCCCGTGCCCGCGGGGCAGGTAGCGGCGCGGAGCGGCTGCCCCTACGGGGGGGCTGGAGCTCGGCCCGCCCTTCTCCCCTCCCTCTCGTCCAATTTCTCTCTCCTCCCGTGCCCCAGCCCCTCGGCCGGGCCAGGCGAGGCAGGAGCGGCCGCTCTCGGCGCCCAGCCCGTTCCCTCCGGGGATGCGGGAGCCCCGGAGCGCTGCCCCTGGGAACGCTGCCCGGCTGAGGGGCACCGGAGGGCACCATGAGCGGCGGCAGGTTTGATTTCGATGATGGAGGCGCCTATTGCGGGGGCTGGGAGGGGGGCAAAGCCCACGGGCACGGCATCTGCACCGGCCCCAAGGGCCAGGGCGAGTACTCGGGCTCCTGGAACTACGGCTTCGAGGTGGTGGGCATATACACGTGGCCCAGCGGCAACACCTACGAAGGCTACTGGTCCCAAGGCAAGAGGCACGGGCTGGGAATCGAGACCAAAGGACGGTGGGTTTACAGAGGAGAGTGGACCCATGGCTTTAAGGGACGGTACGGTGCCAGGCAGAGCATGAGCAGCGGAGCCAAGTACGAGGGTACATGGAACAATGGCCTGCAGGATGGCTACGGCACCGAGACCTACGCTGACGGAGGTAAGGGTGGCTCCAGAGGGAATGGGAGGGGGATGAACAGTGTCACACCCAGCCCGTGACAACAGAGGTTGCATCTTGGCTGATGAAGGGCTCACCTGGTCCTGTTCCCACTAGACAGACACAGTGTCCTACAATGAGCCATTGGGGCGCTTCAGTCAAGATAGGGAGCTTGGGCTGCAGCCATCTCATCCATGTGTGCGTGCCCCAGTTTTCCCAGTTGGGCACAGAATGCGCAGTCACTCTCAGTGGACGTGAGGGAGGAGCAGCAGGAGCATTGCCCCAAGCTGCCCTTAAGTGTCTGTTTAGGCAGTTAGCACCAACCAACTTGATTGTGTGTAGTCTTTGACTCCTGGTTCCACAGGGACTGGTTATTGCAGCTTCTGGCTGAACCAACCCAGAAATCCCCAGCTGGTGCAGCACGGCAGCGAGTTGTGAATGTTCTCCTGTCGGATATGAACCACCCACAGCATCCCAGCACGCCTTCCCTATGCATCAACACTGCCTGCATGCCTCTGACGGGCTGCCTGCACATCTGCTTTGCCAAAGAGTTTTGATTGAGTCTGTCTAAGCTGTTTGGAATATGTAGCCGCACATATTCCCCAAAATCCCTTTGGTTATTTGGGAGGTTTCAACCTCCGCTACTATACAGCTACACTATGTAGTCAGATATTTGTTGTGCTCTGTAAATGCTCAGTCTAATTGTGTTCTTGCATTAGTGGCAATTCTGGGGTTAGAAACATTGCAAGAATTTCTGTGCAAGTAATTTAGTAGCGCTTCAGCACTGTAATGTTCCGGGCTGCCACATTTAGGATAGCTAAATAGAGAGGGTGATTTGAAAGAAATACCCTTCAAAATATGGATCAAAATTGCATCTATATTTATCTAGGACAGGCATTGGAGTTTGTTTATAAAGCAAAATTAATATAAATCCTCAGAATGAGAAGCTTCACATTTATAGATATTAGAAAAATGGACTAATTCAAGACTGGCTTTCAGAGATATGTTTTTCGTAAATATTTCTCCATGAGTTGTGTGGGTTTGTGGCTAACTTTAAGATTGAGAATACAGTCTTGAAATTGACCCATTTTCCTTGTGCCCTTGAATGTTGTAGGTACAGACACGAACTGACACATCCCTCAAGCTCCTTAAATTTTTCCCCCTTCTGTATTGTGGCCATGGAATGGTTTAATGGGTGCAGGTTGTGTGCACAGAACCTTCACATGAGGCCATAAGAGGATTAGGTGACATGGGAGGTGTGCTCTGATGAGTAAAGAGCAGCAATCAGGTAACTGTCAGCAGCAGCTGCCATTGGGAATTTCATTCTGGAGATGTCAAGGTCTCCTGTGAATTTGCACAGTTGCTTCCTAAAATGCAAATCCTTGTAAGGGTGAAGGGCTACTGGAATTCCAGTTAATGTTCTGGGGGAGAATTTTGAGTGGTAAGACTTGACATAGGGGTTTGATTAGATATGGGACAGAAGAGTGGGAGAGATGAGCCAGTGCTGTCTCCTGCAGGGATATAGGATATCCTGCTTCTGTCAGCACAGTGCTCCCCGGGGTGTTGTCCCTCACCCAAGAACGTGCCAGCTGCTTGATCCCTGGTGCCACTGGAGCCTGGCAGTTCAGCCCTGATCCGTGGAGATGTGCCCTGCCAAGGCACTGAGCTCAGCCCCATGAGGGGTGTGCTGGGGTGCCCAGTGGCTGCTCCATGTGCTGGGTCATGACACCCTGGCTGATCTGAGCTGTTCATTCAACAAGAGCTTCTCTGATGGCACAGCAACATGGAGAAATCTGCAGTCAAAGCCAGGGATCACCATCCAGCATCACATCTGAAGGACAGGAGTGGAATGGTCCCACTGACCTGCAAGACCTTTTCCTGATTTGTCTCCTCACCTGCACACAGCAACCACCTGCAAGATCCAGATGTGGCCAGACTGCTAATGGGACCTGTTCATGTTTGAATTTGAGGTTGCCAAGATAAACATCTGGAAAGGCTTTGGATATCTGCTGTCCCTGGAGTAGGGGACACGATTCCCAAGCCCCTTGGAAGCCAGCCACATGAGGAAAAGGGCTCTGGGAATGTGCAGCCCTTGCCAGGTCGTCAGAAACTTTAGGTCATGGTTGGACTGTCTGCAGATTTCAGGGAAATGTAGCTGATTCTGATGTTTTAAAATAGACCTTAACTTTTTATATATACATACATATATAGACATACATAAAAATTTACATTTCAAAATACACTTAAGATATAGGGCTGTCTGTGTCTGAATCTTGTGTCTGGCCAAGATTTAAAAAAAAAAGCCCAAATCTGGAGTGAAACTTTCTGAAATCCCATGTAGATTTTTGATGTCTAATAAGAACCAGGGTCATGGTACAGTTTAGCCCAGGCACTGTGTGAGTTATTTGCTTTTCTCCCCACTACCAAAAGCCCATTTTTGTGGGTGCTATGGGAGACTGATGGCTTTAAAGAGATTGAAATCAGACAAGGGGTTCAGAGCTGCTGGTGTGGCTGTGCAGATGCAGTGACATTCTGATACATCTCTTTGTGTATCCAAGCTGGATATACTCTGTGTGCTGCTGTCACCAGGGCAGAGCTCAGAGCCCTTTAGAGGGGCAGAATGCTCTGGCTGAAGCAGTGAGTGGGGCTGTGGAAGGCACAGCATAAAGGAACTCATTGTTCTGCAACATAAGCTATGAGTAAACATGTAGTTATTTGGCTTTGCCCAGTGAGTTTTGTCCATGCTGTGAGGAAGACCTCATTTTTTGGATGCTTTTGTGCATTTGACTGTGAGTCAAAACCCTGAGTCAAGTCTTACTGCAGAAAAACTGCTCACTGAATCATGCTGCATACCCATGGTCCAACCCAAAGCCTGTCTTTGCTGTACAAATAACTGCTTATATGTATGGAGGGGAAAAAACATCACTTGCAATCAGTGCAGCCTAAAACCAACTTATTTCTGATACTGCAATTTGTTCTCTAGGGTGCTAAGGAAAACAGTGGTGTCAATTAACCATGAGGGAACAATTAGACCAGTCAGTGATTGCAAGACCACAGAAGAGGAGAAAAGAAATGCAGCAGTGCTTTACTGGGGAGATGAAATGAGTGATAGGCAGCAGCACAACTCTTCCCTGTGGCAGGGCAAGTGCAGTGGAAAGGGGCCTGGGCCAGGACAGAAGGAGCATCCATGGGATTGTGGCTGGGAAAGGAGGAAAGGGGCCTGGGAGAGCCACCACGGTGCTGGCTTTTGTCTGCTGCCTCTGTAGCAAAGCTCCTGCCTGGCTGAGTGTGACCCGTGAATTAATATAGTCATATTAATTAATTAATATAGGAATTATATATTAATTATATAATATATTATTTATTGTTATTAATCTATTTATATATATATATATATATATGAATTTTTTTACCCCTCTATGTGGTTTTCTTTGCTTTTCTTCTCCAGCAGAACCCATCAGACACTACTGCTGGCACCAAAAGGCAGCACTCTGTTTTTGCTGGCCTGTCCTGCACATGGTGCTGTGCATCATTTAAATGTCCCTGGCCACTGACACTGAGTTCCACCCTGCCTGTCATCGCAGTATCTGGGTGACAGCAGGGGACTGTAGGGCAGGGAAGCGATTTGAGCTGTTTGCATTATTTACATGGTTGTTTGTATTATTTACATTCATCACTAATTATATGGGAGCCTTGAGACAGGCTGGGAAGGGGAAGTGTGTCATTGCTGGTGATGGGATGTTGCTGCTGGGCTGGAGGGCACTGGGAGCTGCAGCTTTTGCATTGGATGCAGTGTGCACTGTCTCTGTGCACTGTCCCATCCTGCTGCTGGGGTGAAGCAGGGGCTGCTCCCACCCCTTGGCAGTGTTTGGGGGTGAAGGCTGCAGGGATGTAATTTCTATTGATCCCAGAATTTAATCCTTCCCAACCTATGAAGTTACCCAGGCAGCATCACCTGCTTTTGGCTGGGGCTGTGCAGAGGTGATGAATTGTATTCCTGGGGGTTGCAGAGGAGCCAGTGGTTTTTGTATCAGGACAAATAAAAATGCGGCCAACAAAGCATGTTTGGGGCTCTGTCCCCCACTAATCACACCCTGATTAGATGAGGTGTCTGTCCCACTGCCCTGATGAATCACTAGGGCTGGGAGGCAGGGAAGTGAGCTCCTTTATCCTAAACAGAGATTTATTTGTTCCACATCCATTGCGTTTTAATTATTTTTACAGAACCTCAGACATGCATGAGCCGGTGGCAGGCTGGCTGACAGCTGTGTGTGCTGCCCCCTTGCCTGGGCAGTGTTGAATTTGGGGTGTGGTGGTGGCCTGGGGAGGTGCAGCCCTGCTGCAGGGGCATTTTGCAGGGCCCCATGTTCAGCGAGGTGCCTGCGCTGGGCCGTGTTGGCACGGCAGGGCTTGGCTGTGCTCACACCCTGCGTGCCCTGACGCACGGCCCGGCGCCTGCAGCCGCTCCCTACGGCCTCTGGCTCCTCTCCAGGGCTGCTTTATGGCCCTGCCCTGGCACAGAGCCTCAGCTGGGCAGGGAATGCAGCATGACAGGGACATGGCAGTGCCCGCTCGCCCCTGCCTTGGCTGGGCAGCGCTGTGTCAGTGCCCCGCGTTCATCCAGGCAGGCTTGGCAGCTCTGGTCACAGGGGCAGTGTTGGTGCTGTACAGGCTGAAATCAGGGAGCAGAGAGGAGCCTGCAGAGCTGGACCCTGCACTGAGGGTGGCACTCCATCCCTGCTCCCTGGAGACCCATTGTGCCGTGTGGCTTTCCCACCCAGCTGGCTCTGGTGCTGCTGTTGAGGGGGACAGAGGGGGATTTGCTGGAGGGCAGCAGCTGCTCTGACCTGACCCCTGAGGAGTGAGTGAACCCCCTTAACCTGCAAGATTTTCCAGAGTTCCTTTTCCAGGGAATTAACATGGAGGCATTACCAGCTGCAGCCTGATACGTGTGAAGTTGTTCCCATCCTAGGAGAAGGTCTCCAATGTCACCCTGATCGTGTGTCAGCCCTGCTCGCTGGCTGGGCCGCTGGGGTGGAGCACTGACCTCACCAGGGAGGGACATGGGGGCACTGTGGGATCTCTATAACTTCAGCTTGCACTAGGAAGACTCACCACCATTTTATGGAGAGGGATTTGGGAGCATGGTGAGGAACATACCCAGATGCCTGGGATCTCCAGTGATGGTCCTTGATTCCTGACTCGTGCCCAAACCCATGCTTATTTTTCCCTAGAAGAGCTTCAAACTCATCCAAGAAAATGGAAAATGGCCCCTTGCTCTGGCAGATGGCTCCCCGTGGCTGGCTGCAGCCTGCAAATGCCATGTACTACCTGAACCCCTACATTTTTGTAGGGGTTTACAGGAACCCCAACTGTTTACAGGAACCCCATAATCCCCCGTGTCACAGGGTGGGCAGGGGCTGGCTGGGGGCAGCTCACCCAGGGCAGCAGCTGCTGCTCACTCGGGCACTTCTTGTCTTTCCTGGCCCTCAGCACTGTAAGTTAACACTCCACAGGCAGGTCCAAAGAGGATTTCAACGAAACCTGAAGCTTGGGAGGAGAGATTATGCTGCAGAAGTGGCCTGGGAGACTGTAAAATATGCACTCCCACGATCGCCAAAGAAGGAACTGGATTTGCTCCTTGGGGAGCAGGGTCATCCCTGGGCTCAGTAATAGTGTCTGAGGGGGGAGATTAATGCCTGGAAGATGGGTCACCCCCTTCCATCTCAGCCCAGCCCTGGCTGAGCCTCCCCAGGACTGTGGGAGTGCCTGCTCTCCCAAAATCATGTGTGTTCTGGTGGGTCACTGCTTTTTGCAAACCAGGTTTAGGACAGATGGCTGTGAAAATACCCCCAGCACAGCTGACCCTTCGCTGACATGAAGCAGCACCTGGGAGAGTGGAGTGGCCTTTCCAAAGGTGTTTGTGCTGCCCCATCACTCTCTGCCTGTGCCCCAGGCTGAGGGAGCTGCTGGCAGCCTCTGTTCCACAGGGTGCTGCTCTAGGGTGGCCCATTCCAGGTCCTGTAATGCGAGGAGCAGAGTGGAATGTTGCCTTTGTTTTGGGTGGTTTGCTGGTTTCTGAGGCAACTGCATCTATAGACTGATGAGAGCCAGTCTGGGAAGATGGCTCATCCCATCCCATCCCATCCCATCCCATTCCATCCCATCCCATCCCATCCCATCCCATCCCATCCCATCCCACCCCAATCCACTGGGCTCAGGGGTGCTCTGACCTTCCCTGTGCTGGCATGGTGGATGCTGTGGGTGAAGGCTGCCCCACCCTGCCCTTCCCAGGAGTTCTTTTTGTGGGGCTTCTGATGCAGCTAATTTAAGTCTCTTGACATTCTAGTGAGAAAAGTCAGAGTGGGGGTCTCCACTCTGCTGGAGCCTGCAAATGTGCTCACCTTTGGGATCAGGGCATCTGGAAAGGAGCAGTAGTGTCCCAGTCCTTCAAGGACCACCTTGGGTCCTGTGCCCAAGGTGCAGCCCTGGCCATGGTGAACACAATCCTTTCTGTGTCTCTCATCATATGACACCATCTGCCCACTCGAGCTGGGTCTGAAGGAATGGGGTGGGGTGGTGCTTTCTGGGGTAGAGCTGAAGGAACCCTACACAGAGCTGCTTCTCTCCTCCCTTTTTTGCCCATCTCTTGCTTTGTGCAGTGTGGCACAAGCCTTGATCTTGGGAACTCAGAGAAGCCATAAGTCAGCACCAAGGAGATGTGGCTTCAGGCACCAGGGCAGTCAGTGGACATGTGGGATCCTGACTCAGGGGTCTAGAGGTGGTCCTGGCAGCCTGCAAGGGACAGCCTGCAGAACAGGCCGAAAGGGACTGTCACCAAGCCAAGGGCAGATGTGCCAGTGCACCTCACATGCCCACTGGGGCTGCTGCCACCCTCTGCAAGTCCAAACTCCACCCTGGGGGCTGCCTCCTGCTCCCTTCTCTGGATGAAAATCCAGATCCCGTGCAGTAAGTGGATCTGCAAAGTCCCTGTACAACCAGCTGCCACCTGCCAGCAGAGCCTCTTGCGCTGCTGTCCTCTGCTCCCTGGGCACTGATGCTTTGCATGCGGGTGAGCTTCAGTGAGCCGGGCTCAGCACAGCCCCACATCTCATCTCCCTCGGCCGTGCCAGGCCCGAGGCGCTTTCTCACGCTGTCTTGTCTCCCTCAGGCACGTACCAGGGCCAGTTCACCAACGGCATGCGGCACGGCTACGGCGTGCGCCAGAGCGTGCCCTACGGCATGGCCTCCGTGGTGCGCTCGCCGCTGCGCACCTCGCTGTCCTCCCTGCGCAGCGAGCACAGCAACGGCACCCTGCCCCAGCAGGACTCGCCCGCCGCCAACGCCGAGAGCCTGCCCCTCTCGCCCACCATCACCCGCGGCGGCTTCGCCCTCAGCCTCTACGCGGACGCCGAGGCCGCCAAGGCCAAGAAAGGCGGGCTCTTCCGCAGGGGCTCCTTGCTGGGCAAGCTGAAGAAGTCCGAGTCCAAGTCATCCCTGGCCAGCCAGAAGAGCCGCGTCAGCTTCCTCAAGAGCGAGAGCGGCATCAGCTCGGCCGCCAGCGATGCCACCTCCACCGTCAGCCTGGGCGAGGGCGCCGAGGGCGAGGAGTACACCCCCTTCGAGTCCGACATCGACGCCACCACCACGGAGACCTACATGGGCGAGTGGAAGAACGACAAACGCGCCGGCTTCGGCGTCAGCGAGCGCTCCAGCGGGCTCAAGTACGAGGGCGAGTGGCTGGACAACCTGCGGCACGGCTACGGCTGCACCACGCTGCCTGATGGCAAGAAGGAGGAGGGCAAGTACCGCCACAATGTCCTGGTCAAGGGCATGAAGAAGCGGGTGATACCCCTCAAGAGCACCAAGATCCGGCAGAAGGTGGACAGGAGTGTGGAGGGGGCTCAGAGAGCTGCAGCCATTGCCCGGCAGAAGTCGGAGATTGCGGCATCCAGGTGGGTGCTTGGAGCTCCAGCACGCAGGTTCCCGTGGGGATGGTCCCATCCCATGTGTTCGGGAGTTGTTCTTTTTCTCATCCCCTCTCCTGTCCCCCTGCAGCCCTGGTCCAGAGGGGAGGTGCTGGACAGCAGGGATTGTTACCAGCACTGGCACTCAGCAGGGTGGGGAGCATCCAGGCTGCTCCTTGATGCTGCTGTCAGAACCACTGGGCATTGATAGGGCAGCCTGAGAAACAGAGGGTTTGATGGTGACAAATGCAACAGGCTCATGAGCAGCCAGACAAACTGGGGCTGCAGCAGAACACAGCTTGGCCCTGGAGCCCCCAGTGTGGTGGCTCTGGGGGAAGTTTGTGGGAGGCATGAGGGTTGTCAGTTTTAGCAGCTGAGTGTAATTGCTCTGTGGAAGAGAGAGGAAATGAGTGGCTTCAGGGTCTGCCTGGAAAGGGCACGGGAAATTCTCCTCCTCCAGCTCACATCCCTGCCTGTGTCCGAGCTGTGTTGGCAGCACACTCCTTCTGCAGCATTCCTGCCAGTCTCAGAGCTGACCTGGCAGAGAACAGAGATCTGGGAGCCTTTGCTCCTTTCCTCTTCCTTGGGGAAATGTGGTTGTAACAGTGCTTGAGGTTTCACCTGACCTCACCATGAAAACCTCACCCTGCACAGGCTTTGCTCAGCTGCTGGGCAGTGGCTGTGACTCCATGGCCATCCTGTCTCACTCCTTTTAATTCCTGTTTAATTATCAGTTACTTCATTATCAACCAGAGGAGGGAAATAAGCAAGGAGGACACCTATTCCCAAACCCTTTGCCACTCCTTGGAGAAACCCCCACTTTACTCTCCTGGCAGACATTTCTTCTCCAAACTTTAGCAGGGAGCACGATTGATTTTTTTTTTTTAATCAAAACCCAGTTGCTTCAGGGACTGGTGGAGAAAACCCAGCAGGATTGCAAGTGAAGCTCCATGCAGGGCCAGCTAGGATAAAAATAACAGGCTGGGGTGGTGTGGGGCCCTGGATCCTTCTGGCAGGGCAGGCTCAGCCCAACACCAGCTTTGCCGTGCCCGGGAAGAGCGTGTGGCTGTGGTGTGAATAAGGAGGCTGGAGCTGCAAACACTGCTCCCCAAGAGCTTGGCTGGTTTACACAAACCTCTTTTTATTATACACTATTTACACTTTGGATCAAAAGCGGCTCTGCAGTGTTTTCAATCAGGGGCTGGAATGCGCCCGCTGCCCTGGCCAGGGACTGCATCCCTCCCCAGTGCAGCCAGGGAATAATTTCCTATTAAGGAAACCTTGGAGCTGGAGGAAATAAGACATGGAAGGAAGCTGGTTTCCTCCAGGGAGCCCTCAGCCAGCAGACCCTGCAGTAGTGTGGCTGCTGGGCAGGGAAGGGATTGTTGTGCTGGCTGGCAGTGTGGAACCCCAGTCCTGTTGCTGCAGCACAGCTTCCAGCTGAGGAGAGGGGAGTTCAGCCTGCCTGTCCTGTAAACTGTAACTCAGCATTGCCATCCGTGTTTATTCCTGGTGTATCTTGCTCAGGGCAGAGCTGCTCTCTCTACCTGTAAATCCAACTGCTGCTCTCCTCCCTTCTCCTTTCACCGCAGATTTGGGGTAGAGAGTAGATCTACATCATTTTTCCTGGAGAAAATCCTTAGTTTAAACCCCAGCTCTGCCACGACTTTTGCTTTGGCCTTGAACCTTGCCTCAATTTCCACACCCAGGGCAGAATAATTGCAGACAGATTGTGAAAATGGATTATTACAGTTTATAGAAGGTCTGCACTATCATTAGCATTGCCTGGGCTCATAACTGTGAGGTGGAGCTTTCTAGATGGAGCATTTGCATTTCTCCTCAGATAGCAGTGTGTCCCTTACCCAAAAAAATGCCTTTGAGGCTCCACCTATCCTTTCCTGGGGATGTGACATTTTATTTATTACTAGGCACTAATTATCAGGACACAGCAGGTGGGCTGTGTAAATTCCCAGCTACCTCTGCACACCTGTGCTGTTGTACATGGATGTTTGAGTTTCATTTGCTTGTGGCACTCGGGGGAGCCCCTTGCAGAACTAAACTGCTGTTGCATCCAGCCTCCTGCTGTCTAGGGGTGAAATGCCAGGGGAAGGTCAGATTTCTCCCTTTTGCACCATAAAAGGCTCTTTAGGGATAGAAATTCTGAGGAAAACAAGCCCAAGCACTGGAAGCTGCCCGGGCCAGTTGCACCGCAGGAATCCCAGGCACGTGCTGAGCCCTGGGGTGCATGGCTGGGGGCTGGCAGCAGCACTGGGGGGTGCCCTGCCTGGAGCTTTGGGCAGGGCAGCAGTGACAGCCAGGGACCATGGTCAGTGCAGTCACCAAAGCTCCCCTGCTCCAAGGGTGCTCTGCAGGCACCAGGCTGCTTCACAGCTCCTGTCCCAGTGAAACAGGAGTGTTCCAGCCAGGGCCATGGGCAGTGCCAGCTACTGCCTGTCCTGCAGCCTCTGCTGCCCTCTCAGTGCCCCTCCTGAATCCTCCTGGGTTGGCAATCCAGCTGCTCTCCCAGTTGTGCAAGAAGCTGAGGACATAATCTCACTGTCAGATGAGAGAACAGCTCTGTTTTTCATTATTTCAGTGGAAATCATTTGGCATGGTTTCCATCAGAGAGCAGCCCATCCAGGTCAGCCAGCTTCACCCCATGCACAGCCCATTGGTGCTGCTCAGATGTTGGGTATAAACCCTGGGCATGCTCCTCAGCAGCTCTGGGGATCAGCTGGAGGGATGGAGTTGATGGAAGCTGGAGTGTGAATTCTCACTCAGGAGAAAAGTCATCTTGGAATGCAGCCTCTCTGGCAGGCAAGGCTTTACTCCTGCCCAGGGGTAGCCAGGGATGGATGTGGGGTTAACACACCTAACACACACCATGAGGGTTCATTAGCCCTGCCCTGCACTGCTGGTGCTGCAGGATTTGTCCTGCTGTCATCCCAAGGGATTCCTGCCAGAGCTGGGGCCTGGCTGTTCCTGCAGTACCAGCTGAGGGCACCTGCTGTGTCACACCCTTCCCTTTCCCCCACTCCATCCTGACTGGGAACTCCTTTGAAAATAATTTGGGGTGGATGGGAAGCACAGGGAGAGCCTGGGATCACAGCTGGGGCTTCACATCCCAGGAGATGAAGTAGACAAACTGGCTGGAGGACTGTGAGGAGGGGACAGCTGCCACCAGGCCATGAGTGAGCTGGTTCAAAGCTGTGCTGAGGTGTGAAACAGCTGCCCTGCAGCTTTCTGGGCACATGGGCTGGTACAGAATAGGGTGCTCTGTACCCTGGGTACTTGATGCTCCTTGTGCCTGGGGAGCAATGTGTGTTTGCCTGTCATGTGGGGAGGATGGTCCACAGATTACAGGGAAAAGAAGCATGGAAATAGTTGGCTTTCATCTCTTCAGAACAGATTAAAATAAAATTAAATAAAATAAAGTAAGAGGAAGGGCAGGACTGTCTGCAGGGGAAACCTTTGATTTTTTGAAACCTTTGTGCTCAGTAGCTGGGCAGCTTTTACAGGGGCTTTCCTTCTTTCTGGTGCTTTTTAAGGACAAAATGAGTGTAAATACTGCAAATCCCACCTCTGTCCCATTGCAGCAGTATCTGACGTGGTCTGCTTCTGCACATGCTTGTGCTTCCCAGTGACTTGGACCAAAATCAATGGAGGGACTTGGCCATGTGTCCTGCAAGGCACGGGTCTGGCCAAGCTCTGAGATCCTTTGAAGAGTGCATGTCCTGGCAGGAACACCTCAGATACATCTGCTGGATGTCATGGGATAGTAGGAAAGCAAGATATTCGAGGCTGCAATGGCTGCTGTGCTTCACCAGTTTGTACTCAAGTGCTGGCCCTGTAGCCCCTCTGTGGTTTATACCTGGAGAGTACAACTACAAGTGAATACGTTTTGGATTTATTTTTGTTTTAATGTAATATCAGTAGATATCTGTAGGAATTTCTGTATTCTGTTCTGAAGTGTGGGGCATCAATTCCTGATTCAGTGGGTTTTGCTCGTTAGGGTGGGCCTGGGCTGTGTGGAAGCACAACTTTACATTGATGTGGCTTCCCTGCCAGCACATGGGCATGGCTCAGTGTGAGCTGTTGCCTGGTTTTGAAGCCTAAGTTGGTTTTCTATCCATACCCATGACTTTGGGGCACATCTTAGCTCTCCCTCCAAACAACAAGAGCCCTTGGCAGCTCCTGTATCACTTTCCAAGGCTCTTGTGCCTGGCTGCACTCCCAGCAGGGCTGTCTCCCTGCGCTCAGCATTTCCAGGCTGCGTGGCCGGGCAGAGCAAGCGTCTCCTTGGGGAACGTGGTGCAAATGACGTCCCAAAATCGCTGCAGTCAGCACAGGCTCCTGACTAAATAAGGGCAGGCAGAGCAGGGCTTTATCAGCGTGGCCTGAGTGTGACAGCTGAGAGCTGGGGCTGGGGCAGCCCACGCCGCTGGGGCTGGGCTGTGCGCTCCCACTCGGGGGTGCTTTATTTGGCACAGCTCTGCTCTTGTCCCCACTGCTCTCAGGGGTTTAGGCTGCTGGTGGGGGAAGTGGGCAACCAAAGGGATATCTTCCCCAGACACCTCTTTGGTGGGGAGTGCTGTGTGTCCAGTGCAGTGCTGGGCTGGTGGGCACAGTGGCCTTGGCGCTCCTGGGGCTGACAGCACAGCTCAGCTTCCCCTGAGGCCAGATTTCAGACCTGGGATTTTAGGTGTGTTGAATCAGACTTGGGGTTTGCTCTAAAAAAGCAAAAGGATTTTTTTAAAATGTGCTTTTAGCTAGAGGCACAGGCATTAGACACCTCAGGAGTTCAGCACATTCCCAGACCTTTAGGTCTAAAGCCAGAGGAGGGCAGGATGCTCATGGCCACCCTGTGAGAGTGGGCAGCAGCAGCAGCCATGGCTCAGGACAGCCCTGCCAGGACAGGAGGGAGCAACTGAGCCTCCTGTGCTCTCCCAGCCTCACAATCTCTGCTCCAGGACTCCACAGCTCTGTGTGAGGGGTGGCTGTGTAATTAGGAAGCAGCAGCAGGCAGGAAATGGGCAGAGCTTTTCCCAATTCCATGTGGGTTACTGGCTGCTGTTTGCCAGGGAGGGACACAAGAGTTGTGAGCAGCATTTCTGCAGACACCAAAGATCACAAATGTCACCCTGAGCTCTCATGGGGCTTAAATGACAAGTGCATGGAGGTTGCAGGGGGACCAAGGACCACCCCTCACTTCCCCATGGGCTGCAGTGGAAGGGTCACTTCTAGCAAGGTACAACCACAGCTGGAGGCAGTGGAGTGGCCTGAGCTGAGCACAGCTCCTTGATGCTGGGTATTCTGGCTGCTCCAGGAATTCTGATTGCCTCACAGCCCCCATAATGGGAATCTGCATCTTGGAACTTCCATGGACAGGGTTCAGAGAGTCAGTGGACAGGGAGAAGCAAGGGCAGCCACGTGGCTCCCTGCTACAGCTGAGTGCCAGGACACAGCATTGAGGGGACGCTCCTCAGTCCTGCTGTCCCAGTGAAGATGTTTCTCACAGAGCTTGGTGTGTTTATAAAGAGGATAATCCTGTTTCATCACCTTGCTTAATAGAAACCCAGTTGCTGGCATCTATTTCTGCACTAGCTGAAGCCCAGGGCTGGGACTCTCCTACTTTCTGTGTGGCACAGCAGTCTCCAGCACTGCAGAAATATTGCTGTTTTCAAACCTCTGCCTAATCCTCATTCCAGCTGTCCACTGGAGCAGTGCAGGCTGTAGGGTTTGAGTGAGCTCTTCTCTGTTCCTGATCTTGCAGCCATAGGGACAGCATGGCTGTCCTGTCTCACTCCTTTTAATTCCTGTTTAATTATCAGTTACTTCATTATCAACCAGAGGAGGGAAATAAGCAAGGAGGACACCTATTCCCAAACCCTTTGCCACTCCTTGGAGAAACCCCCACTTTACTCTCCTGGCAGACATTTCTTCTCCAAACTTTAGCGGGGAGCACGATTGATTTTTTTTTTAATCAAAACCCAGTTGCTTCAGGGACAGGTGGTGAAAACCAGAACTCTGGGGTGCAGAGCCAGGACCAGACACCCACCCCAGCTGCAGGACACCCACAGTGTGTCCCCCCACAAAGGGGGGCTGTGTGTGAGGCTTTGTGGGCCGGAGGGATTCAGTGTCACTGGGTGAGTGATGCTGTGATGCCTTCACCCCCTTCTTCCAGCCCTCTCCCAGAACAGCCTCATCCAGGCTGGCTGCAGCTCCAGCACTGACACATTTTTGGCCCACTGTGCTCCTTACAGGGGATGTGCTCTGATTCCAGAGGAGGGAGCATGGCTTTATCTGCTTTGCACCCACCTCACATGAATTTCCTCAGGCACTTTCATGCCTTATTAGGGTAAGAGGGAGCATGCATTTTCAGTAGCTCCAAGGAGGAGGCATCTGCTGGACAGCACACAGCTTTCTCCAGGGCTTCCTGGGTTATCAGGATTGGGGCAAGGGAGGCTCTGTCTTGCAGGGATCCCCTCAAGAGCAGCAGAGATGGGATGGCAGGATGTCAGCCCTAGGGATGGGTATAGTTCAGATAGTAAGCCAGGCAGGGAAAGTGGAATTAATGGGCTGTTCATTCTGACCTTGTGGGAAATCCTTATCTCAACAGCTTACAAACACAGAAAGGGAAAAATGAAGTGTGACTTTAATCTGCAAAAATGACTGTGGAAAATGATAGCATCTTGTTCAATTGATCTGCTGCTGCGTGGAACAAGAGGGCTCTGACTCCCATCCACATGCTTGCAGGGAGCTGGGCTTTGAAATCATTGAATTCAGCCATGCTTTGCTCAGAGATTATCCTCATTTCAGTGGAATGTGAAATAGCCTTATCTTGAAAAAGAAATAATATTTAAGTAACATGTCCAATTTAAATAGAAAGCCTGTGATGCAGAAACCCTCCTTTCTCCTGGAGGAGGGGCATCTTTTTCAGCTTATCCTGGTGCTGAGCCAGAGCCCTTTGGCTTTCTCAGTCCAAGTTTTTCAATTTTGCTCCTGCAAAGCCTCATGATTCTTCACTGAGGGCTGGCAGGGACCTGGGTGCTCTCAGCAGCCTTGGGTGCAGGTGCATGGGAGCTGCAGGCACTGAAGCCTGGGACGTGGGCTGGTGCCCTCCCAGCTCCATCTCTTCTTTTTCCTGTACCTCAGATCTGTGAACATCAACTCAAGAGACCTACAGGACTTGGAGAACTTTAAATTTTGATAAGTAATTGCGGTTTTGGGCAAATGCAATATTTTAAGATATACGCCCTTATTTCCTAAAAAAAAATTCACTTTTTTGGCTGGGAAAAAAACCCCACAAAACAGATACAGAAGTTTCTCACTCTTTTGGTTTGGATTACTGAAATCTGAAAAACATTTAATTTAGAAGTTGCTAAGATTTTGGTTGAAAAAAACAACAATCCTAAAGTGAAAACACAGACTTTCTGACCCATTTTAATGCTGGTGGATCCAGCAATCTGATAAAGCACACTCCTCTTATGGATGGAAAGGCTGAAGGACCCTGATTGCATATGTGCTGTAAAGATGTTTTGATGCACTAGTCACTGGGATAACCCAGCTCCTTTCATCTTGCAGTAATACCTAATTCAATCAGGGTCCCCAGGGCATTTGCTGAGCCCCTTTGGTGTTCTGGAAGCTGGAATAAATCATTGGCATTTGGGCATAGCCCCAAGGCCGTGCTGCTCTGAGGGACCTGCTCCTGCTCCTCAGGGCCCCACTCAATCTGCACCCAGAGCAGCAGAGTGGCCCTGAAAACCAGGGGGAGAAGGAGAGGGTCGAGCTGGCAGCTGCAAATCCCCCTTTTCCCAAAAGTATTCCTGTGGATGCTCTCACCAGCTGCTCCCAGGCTGGCTGTGCTGTCAGGACAGGCTCCAGCAGGGCCAGGAGCTGCCTGTCCTGCCCGTGGTACAGTGTCCCTGGGTCAGGGTGTCATCCTGGTGTCAGCAGCCCTTGAGCTGGCAGGCTCTGGCTTGCTCTGCTCCCTTTGTAGCCAGCTCTGGGCAGCTGCTGGCTGCATCCTGGGGCTGTGGGGGAAACAGAGAGCAGCTGTGGGCTGTGCCAGCCCCACGGGCTCCTCACAGGGTGGCACAGCCAGGTCCTGTTGACTGCTGCCCACTCAGTCCCACTCAGCTCCGGGGGCACTCAGGCTGGCAGGGACTGGTGGGGCAGATCCTCCTGTCCATGGGGCTGGGGTGAGTAGGTTGTCCTCTCATTGAAGACAGCTGCAGATCTGTCTGCTGAAAGATTAATATCACTTTAACTGTTGCAAAGGGAAGTATCCCTCAGTGAAAGATGCAAGTGGCTCAGAGCTATTTAGAGCTGAGGATAACATTTCGGTATTTTAAAAATTCACCAAGTAATCATAAAGGCTGAGCTCGTTAGGTGGCAGGGAGTTCTGCCAGGCCTGTGCTCCTAAAGCACTGCACAGAAAAGGATGCTTTTCTCTGGGCTGAATGGCCTGGTCATGCCTTTTCTGTGCAAGGAAGGAGAAAAGGTCTGATTTATTCAGCCAAGTAGTCTGGGCGTGTACAAAGTGCTACCACTTCTGTGTAAGTGCTGGTACTGAGAGAGAAAAGCCTGGGACCTCATGAGCTGCTCTGCAAAGTCAGGATGGTTTCTATTTTTGGCTTTCTGCTTCAGTAGTATGGAGGTGTTTCCTTTAGGATGCAAATTGTGTTGATTTATGCTTATTTCACAATTTAGATCACACCTTGCAGGTGCAGAGCCTGTATTATAAAGCAGCAAAGGCTCAGGCACCCCAGGGGTGTCAGAGTGGAAGTGGAGTGGATGCATGCACTCCATGTGATGTAGTGATGAGGCAGAAAGAGCAAAAGGAACATGAATGGTACAGCTGTCTGTCAGGGCAGGACAGCCGTGGATGGGACGGATGGGTTTGACTGAGGGCAGGGAAAGTGGCATGAGAGGTGGACTGAAGAGGGAATTTCAGTCCTGTGGGTTGGTTACAGGCACATGAGGGTAGCAGAGTTTTGCTGGTATCTGTGTGCATGTGGAGGCAGAGGGAGAGACACAAAGGAGTTGGGTTGGGACTGAGCAGGAAGAAAGGGATGCTCCAGCTAGAGAGGTGATGCAAGTATGAAGATGGTGTGTAAAATGGAGAAGCCAAAAAGTTCTGTCCTAGTCAGGATGTAGAATCATAGAATTCTGGAAGGGACCTTTAAATACCATCCAGTCCCAGCCCCAGCCCAGGTGTGTGCTGCTCAGGTCTGTGTCCTCTTGCCCTTCATGATGTGAGCACAGAAGGGACCACGTTGCCATTAACAAAAACACTTCTTCAGCTTTCCCTAGATCCCTTCTGAGTGCTGCAAACATTCCTGCCAAGGCAAACAATTGTTTTAAATTTCTTCAGAAGGACAAAATGATTGCTGCTGGATGCTGGAGCAGGGATTTGGCTGGGAGTGGAACAGCCAGTTTCCAGGAGAAGGGAGTTCAGCAGAAGACTCTCTTCCTAGAACTGACTCATGGATTACTTCTGCTTAATGGTCTTATAGACAGCTCCTAATATCAAGAATGGCAAGAATCATAGAATCATAGAATGAGTTGGTCTGGAGGGGTGTTCAATTGGTCCTTGCTCAAGGTTTGCTGAATCAATGGGAGAAGGGGGACCCTGGAGAAGGAAGGACAGCACTGGACAGGTCTGACATTCCCCCAATAAGCAAATGTGAGGGCAGAGAGCTGAACTCTTCCCCTATTTCTAGCTGCAAGGTCATCGCTGCATCTTCAGGCACCCCAGCCCTGTCTGGTATTTGCAGTATTCCCTGCTAATTCCAATTTCATTTGCAGTCTAATCCAATGTGGATGTGCAAAACCACATAAACTGTCCAAAGAGCCGGGGTGCTGCTGGGGCTGGGCCTCACCTGTTGGCGCGGTGCTC
This sequence comes from Agelaius phoeniceus, assembly GCF_051311805.1. Lineage (NCBI taxonomy): Eukaryota > Metazoa > Chordata > Aves > Passeriformes > Icteridae > Agelaius > Agelaius phoeniceus. The sequence continues at coordinate 7,604,804 of NC_135281.1, forward strand.
AGCTGCGGCTCGTGTGTCCCTGGGGGATTTTAGCAGCAGTTGGAGGAATGATTCAGGCCGTGTTTCTGGGACATGGCCAGGAAGGACAGGAGTGGTGCTCTGTCCTGCACTAGTACAAAAACGATTAGAGCATTAGAGCCATGCCAGAGGAGCAACTAAAGCAGCAGATGCATTTAACCCTCCCGTCCTGCCGGGGTGTGAAGCCTGGCAGCTGCTGTGATCCAGCCGGGAGGCAGTGGCAGCAGGGCTGGGTCAGGGGCTGCAGACATTGCCCACATGCCTCCCCTCAGCTCGGCTCCGAGCTGCTGCTCCTCCTTGCAAAGAATTCTCTGGAGCTATTTTTAAGAGCACTGCCCAGGAGATGGCTCAGGGTGCAGTTGGGAAGTGCTCATCCTGGCAGCGCTGCCTTTGGGACAGAGAGCACCCGTGTGGGTTTGTAAAGGTCCCTCTTTGTGTTTCTTTCCTCCAGCTGGATGTGTTTATTGTTCGTGGCTCATTTTCCAGTGCTGCCTTGGAAAGGGGCTTTTGGATTCTGCTTCTGGCTGCTCTAAAGCCCCTGGGTCTGTGTTTCAGTTCCCGCTGAGCTCCTCTATCTCCAGACTTTCTCCTCTGCTGGTTTTTGCAGGGGCTGTTTACTGCAGAGTTACTGGGAGCTGACAACACAACAGCAATAAGTAAAAAAGTGTGGGCCTGATTAAAGTGTGCCTGAATAGCATCAAATTTATCAAGGCTGGTATTTCCTTTTTGCGAAAGCTTATTTTGCTCTTTGAGAAGATCTTAACCTTAGAAGAAATTTTTCTTCTTGCACATTTCACTTCTGGGGTTTGAAATCACCTTCCTGACACCCTCAAACCTCCCTGGGCTTTTTCTTTCCTTAGCTCCTGCTCCTGGCAGACCCAGGCTGTGGGATGGGACAAGCTGTTGTGCTGCATGCACTGGGCTCTCCCAGGGTGGCTGGCATTTGTCTCCTGCTTTGCTGCCAGGGCCAAGTTTTCCTCTGTGCTGAGCTCCCAGGCTCTGCCAGCCACGCAGATAAATAATAAATTCAGGGATACTCCAGGCCAGCTAGATGTAATTGTTATGGCTGGACCCTTTCCTCTAGGCTGGGCTTTGTCACAGTGCCACTAAACCCTCAGTGTGGGTTTTTTGGAGGTCTGCAAGCAGCACTGCATCCCTTGGTGCCCTGGGCATGTGTGGCTCAGCCGGGGCAGATGAACTTCAGATACCATGCCATGTCTCTGAAAGCCAAACATTCCTCACCTGGCTACTGCCAGATAAATGATGTCAGCAGCAGAGGGACCCAGCACAGGGCATCAGTGTTCCTGCTGGGGCCAGGCTGGCTGGCAGAGCAGTGCTCCCCTGGGATGCCAACAGGGCTGACGTGTGGTCTGCTGGAGCTGCCAGATTTGAAAGTGCAGCTGTGTTGACTGCAGTCCCCCCAAATCAACCACCTCTGGATGACTTTGCCAGCAGGGGACAGGAGCAGAGGTCAGCTGTGTCCACGGAGTGAGAGCTGCCGTGGGGCAGTGCAGGATGCCAAAGCTGTCCTGCTCAGCTTCTTGTCACCACTGCATGTGTGCAGGCAAGGAGCTGTCCCAGAGTGTCCCTGCCCTCACAGCCCTCATTGTAGAGCTCTGCTACCCTTGGGGCTGTGATGTCTCATGGCAATGGCTCAGCTCCCCACCACCCACAGCATCCTCACTGCAGCCTCTGCAGCCAGGCTGGATCTTGGTCTTGCCATCTCTCCTTCTGCAGGAATTGCAGTCAAATGGCATCCAGCAGCTTCTCTGGAGGAAAGCAAAATTCCAGCAGAAGAAAAGCATAACTGGGAGCTACCTCAGCCTCCAGCATCTCCAGGCACCAAGGGATGCAGTGCTGCTCGCAGCCCTCCACAACAGAGCCCTGTTCTCAGGTGCTGGGAGAGAGCTGAGCATGCAGGAGCCACCTGCACCCACTCAGTGACACATCCAGCTCTGCCCTTACTAGTGAGAGCAGACCCCCATCTAGTGCACTTCCAGATTACTTCTTTGGGAGCTACTTCGAGGAAAGCCCTTGCCAGGAGCTGCCTGCTGGGGCCAGCTGGGTGATTGTCTGGCTGGGAATTGGTCAGGATAGCATCTGCCTGGCTCAGAGAGCAACTGAAAGGGAGAATTTTATCTCTTGATGGTGAATCTCATCCTCCAGGAGCAGCAGGACAAAGGCAGGGCCTGGAGCACGTCCTGCCAGGATGAAGAGCTGAATCCTCCCTTGGAAAGCCTCTTGCCTGGGGCCGGCGCCAGGCAGGCTGTGTGCCCCAGGCACAGCACACCCAGCCCACTCTGATCCCCCAGGCATGGAGAGCACACACACATTCCCCTTGGCCCCTGCCAGATTATAGTGGAATTAATCATGCTGATTATATTGCTACCAAAAAAGGAGGTGCTTTCTCTGTCCAGAACTGGCTCAGACCCCCTGCTTGCAAGCAGCAGCCTAAAAATGCTGTTTTCTGCCTCATCATGTCTCTGGGTTTTCCAGGAGCTGTAATAATTTTGGATAAAAAGACCAAGAATGACTGCAATCCCAGGCAGCTCACCCTGCAGAGAAAGCAGGGAGATAACATGTGATTGTGGGCAGGGAGGTGAATCATGGCTCCAGCAGAGTGGGATGTCATCCCAGGGAGGGACAGGCTGAGCCACAGCAGCTCTGCACCCTCTTCTCTATCCCAGGGCCCTGAGAAGTGTTTTTGGCTCCTTGTCAAGTCACACTGTTGCCTGTATCAGTTGGGATTGCTGCCCTACTTTCAGTTCTTTCCCTCCAGCTACTCAGAATGGCATATGTGTGTATCTTCTCCCTTGTAAGGCTCTCAGAACAGCATCTCTATTATCTTTTCATTGCACCTGTTGAGTATTCAAACTTCAGCTTGTCTTGTCTGCCTACTGCATCTCAGTTTAATGGGAAGGAATCAATCCTCATTTCATGACTAACAGTCCAAAAATTCCTCTGGAGCGTTTTCACTGCAGGAATGAGAACTGCATCTTTCCTCCTTTTTTGTCCTAAAACATGACCAGATACCAACCTGCATGTGAAAAGAGCTCACTAGACCACATTAAAGGTTGTAATTTAGGGTGAATTGGAGTTTGAGGAATGCTAACTGCTTATCACACAAAAATATGTGGATTTGTACATGAAATGGGGAATATGGGGAGCCTCAGAAAATCTGACAGTGAGAGCACAGGGAATGCAGCTCTCAGTGAGACCTGAGTGCAACAAAGCAGCTGAATATACTGTTCTTCACCCACCCTTATTTTTAAGGTGCAACATTGCTGTTTGAAGTCAGCTCCTTCCCAGCCTGTGAGCAGCTGGGCTGTAAAGCCATCCCTGCTTTTAGCAGGAAGATCACAGGGCCCCGAGCACGAGGCATGTGAGGAATATGACAGCCGGCCAGTAAAATAACTCCCAGAGCCTGCAGCCCTGGGGAGCAAGGAGGAGATGTGCTGGGAAGGAGTGGAAAGGATCAGAGAGCCAAGCTGAGAGGGAGACAGTAGCTCTAGTGAGATCAGCCTTCAGGCTGCAGTGAGTGAAGGAGCCCCTGGACAAGGCATGTTGTTTGCTGGAGAGCTACAAGAGAGAAATTTCTGGGAAAAGCAACTTGTGTGCTGAGCAGGGGCACACTGCCTCTGGTGAGGTGCAGCAGCTCAGGGCTGGTGATGTACAGAGGAGTTCAGCCACCAACCATGCCTGTGTGATGCCTTGGTCATTCCTCTGAGCAGCACAGCAATGAGCCCATTCTGCAGTGCCTGCTGCCTCACTGCAACATGTGAACATGCTCACATTTACAAATACCCCTGCCCTGTTCCCTGTCTGCAGCCTTCCCACCTTACCCTTGAGCAGCTGGGCCCTTTCCATGTTGAAAATCTGCTCTTCTCTCCCTGAGCGTAGGATTTTGGGTCATGTGGGCAAATTCTGAGTGCTGTTACACCAGCTGGGCTGATGCAGTTGTGGTGGCAGCCAGGGTTTGCTGTGTGATGGGATGACCTTGGCTCAGAGGGTGCTCACTGTTCTCCCCTCTTCTCTCTGCAGGACGGCTCATGCCAAAGCCAAGGCTGAAGGGTCTGAGCAGGCAGCTCAGGCAGCCAACAATGAATCAGGCATAGCCAGAATGATGGCCAGGGAGCTCTCCCCAGACTTCTACCAGCCAGGTAGGATCAGATGCATCTTTCAAGAGGGGCCTTGCAATTTCCACAGGGAATCTGTTCAAGTGCTTCACCCACTTAATAACTCCACAAAATGCTCTCCTGTCTATCCTTTTGCTCTACAGCCAGCCCCTTGTCCTGGGTGTTCTCCTGACACCACTGTTTTACTCACTGTGGTTCCATAGCCTGGAGGAAAACCCCACAGTTTCTGAGCTTCTCATGTTTTTCCATACACTGAAGCCCTCAGAACATCAGGCAGGACAGGCAGCAAGCTCAGGGATATCTGCAGCTCTCCTGTAGATACATCCCTTGTGGCTTTTTCTTGGAACAGTGTTGCACATTCACTCACAAACCCACATCCTGTGGGGCCTCAGAACAATCAGACTCTGCTAATTAGGGGCTGTAATATCCTATAAGAAAGCAGCTAATACAAAATACTATTTTCCTAATTCTCTATTAATTTGTTAGTATCACTGCTAATTATTTGGCTGGGTAAACACTTGGGAGGTTCCTTCTGTGAGATCAAGCACTGAGGATTAGTAGATGAGAAGTGTCATATTAGAATCAGCATTGTGAATGCCATTACTCTTCCCTGGTCTGAGTTAGCTAGAGATACTTTCTTCCTGGAAAACTTTCCTTTACAGAGAGGGAAGGTAATAACAGAGCAGAAAATAAAATTCCAAGTGCCTACATTTTCATTCTGTCTTTCTTATTATCTGGATTTATTGCCTGGAGTGAGTGTCCCATGGTTACTGAGGCATGATCACAAGGGACTATCACAGTGGTAAAACTGGGGGTAGAAGCCAAAGGTTGACTCGTGCTCAGCAAAACCTGACACCTGCCCCTACTCTGATTTTGGGGTCTCTGCATCTCCTGTACCACTCCCAGCACAGGGCACACAGTGGGGAATGGGAACAGCTCAGAGCTGGTGCCTGGCTGGGGAGAGTCATGCTGACAGATTTTCCTAAATTCCCCATTCTCTCGCCTTGTCCTGCATCATGAGCTGGGGAAATGCTGTGCTGGAGGGCTGCCTCTTCCTCCCCAGCACCCAGCTAGGCCTGTTGGAGCTGGCTTTGAGTGGGGAATCACCAGAGCACCCGGGCATGGGCATGAGCCAGCCCATGGCACTTCATTGAACAATGGCTAAATGTCACTTGATCCTCACATAAGCCCCCCAGCTGCCACTCACAGCTCTACATTCACCCTTTGCACACTGGGGTATTTATAGAACAGAAACAAAGGAAACTGGAATCCCTATGGGGAGGTTTTGGACATCTAGATAGATTATTTTTTCCACCCATGGCAATTGAATGAGACAATTGAAACAGTCTCTGTAAAACACTTGGGGCAGCCTGACCTCCATTCCTGGCTCTTCAGGTGCTGGATCCTCTTGCTGCTGTTGTGTAGGGCCTCACTTGGGTCCTGGCCTCTCTCAGTGGCCTTCTAAGCTCCTGATGCATGTTATTCTTCTGTGATCCTTTTAAACCTCTAAATTCCCAAGGTGCACAAGGATATATCTCTTCTCACATGGTTGCACCATCCAGGAACAAACAGACAGTAGTCCAGCCTTGGGTTTTGCTAGGACTGAGAGCTGCTGCTCACACAGCCTGGAGAGCCCAGCTGTGTTTGGTAGCTGTATTTCTCCCTGCTGTCCTGGCAGATTGACCATGCTGTGTCTGGCACAGGCAATCCTGCTCAGCAAGCCCCATATCCCTAATAACTGTTGAGCCCTGAATTTCAGGGTATCATCCCTGGTAACTTAGAGAAGGATGTAAGCCAAAACCCTTGCTGAAATGTGCTTGGAGATGAAGATGGGGAGCTGAGTGTGTGCCCTCCAGGCAGTTGGGGGTTTTTGTGTTGTAAATTACTCAGGAAGAGAAGAAAGCAGCAGGAGAGAGCAAGGAGCCTGGAGCTGCAGGCAGCCTATTTTGAGGAGTCTGAACAACTGTTGAAATGGCTTCCAAATAACTCAGTTGCAGCCAGAAATAAATGGCCCTGAATGGGTCATCTGCTGATTGACAGGAGTGTGCAGGCAGAGCAGAGCAGCTGAATTCAGTGCCCTCCTTTTCCTCACTGCCCCTCTGAGTGGAGGCATTGCCTGAATGGACAGGAGGTAGCAGTGTGCAAGTCATACCACTGACTTATGAGGGCAAAAGGAGCACCAAGCCAAATTTCCCAACCAGACTCAGGTCTGCATCAGTCCTGGAGATGGAGGAGATGAAAGGAGGGACCTTAAGGCATCCAGAGGCAGTGTGGCTCCAGGATCTGTGTCGTTCAGGAGCACAGAGCAAGCCCTTGTCAGCATCTCTGGGGTTCAGCAGAATGAGGCCAGAGCAGGTGCTTTGCTTTCAAAGAAGCTGCTCTGCAACCTCACACTGCACAGGAGGAGCATGATGCTCTTGTTCTCACTTGTTATGAGCATCAGGGTGATGTGTGGGGACCCTTCTCCCAGCATATGACAGCACATGGAGCACTGTGGAGGGTTGTTATTCCACAAGATATTCCCAGTTCTTTAGTGATGCATTTTGGTGGATATCTTCAGTGTCAGGCTCTGTGTGAATTCCCCTGGCCCAGGCTGGGTTGCAATTTGTAATAGGGTTAATAAGAAGTAAAGATTTAATGATAGGTGAAAAATTGAAGTGAGGCAATGTTGCTAGGAACTCACAAGTCAGTGTGTGAGATGAGGCCAAAATGAAATCTGAAGCCCTGAGTCACCTTTCGTGATGGTGCCAGGTAATTTTGCTGCTGTTGTGGAGCTCAGGGCAGACAAGAGGGCTGTATAATTTCCAGCCTTGTTCCATATATAAAAAACATATTTGTCCTATCATGATGGATGGCACATAGATAATCTGGGGACCCTGCCTTTCCTGATGACACTGATCATCCTGTGTACCCTGTGAAGTTACCATGCTATTTGACACCATGTGGAAGCCACATGGAAGAGTTTCCCAGCCATTAAATAAAAAACTAAAAAAAAGTTCATTGGGAGCTGTGAGCTTAGCTTATCCCCAGCATGCATCTGGGATGTATCAGCACATATATGGGAGCTGTATCCTGAGCTTAGCCCCAGCATGGCCCCAGCCATCTGTGTGACCACATGAAGCTGGGCTGCAGATTTTCATTGTTTTATTTAACCTTATCTGCAGCACCTGCCTGCTCTTTCAGCTCTTCCCAACGGGACAGCCCACAATAAGGCTTGGAGCCTTCAGCAGTTCCTAGAGGAAGTTCCGTCTGGCAGCAGGATCTGCTTTGGGAGTTCCTCCTCTTCCAGACTCCCGCCTGGACCCTTGCACCATGGTCCCCAAACCCATTGCTGCTGGGGGCACAGCTGCCAAGGCCATGATGGTGCCATGGCACTGGGCCCCTGTTCCATAGTGACTCCTCACACCAGCCCTTCTCTCCGCAGGCCCCGAGTACCAGAAGCGGAAGCTGCTGCAGGAGATCATCGAGAACGCCGAGCACGCGGTCAACATGGAGGAGGAGGCGCCACGGCCGGAGGCCGCCCCACCGCCCCCCACGCCGCCCGAGAGCCCCCAGCTCCATGAGCAGGAGGAGCCGCGGCCCCGCACCAGCCCGGCGCCCAGCCCTGCCGCCACCCCTCCCGAGGCCAAGCGGGCCAAGGCGGCCCCCCGGCAGGACGGGGCCCTGCGGCCGGGCAGCTGGGCCGAGGCGGGCGGGCGGGCGGGCGATGGCAGCCCGGCACCCTCCGAGGGCGAGGGCCGGCCGGCCTCGCGGGGCCGCGGCCGTGGCGCCGAGCAGATGGAGATCGGGCCGCTGCAGCGCATGGCGCGCGAGCCCGACGTCGAGCTCTTCAAGGGCTACCACAGCTACGCCGTGCGGACCTCGCCGGTCACCCCCGCCACGGACTATGAGGAGGAGCAGTTCCCCGAGAATGAGCCGCCCTCCCCGGAGCCCCGGGGGGAGCCCCAGCGCCGGGGGGGCACCCCTGGCCCGCCGCAGGGACGTGAGGAGAAGCCATCGGCTGCGGCGGAGGCCAAGCCGGAGCCGCCTCGGCCCAAGGAGCCGCAGCAGCGCCCCAGCCCTGAGCGCAGGGCCCTGGGCCGGGCCGAGCCCGCGGCCGACAGGAAGACTGAGGCGAGGACACCGGGCCGGACGGAGCCCAAGGCAGGGGCCAAGCGCGGCCCGGCCCAGGCGGCGGCAGTGGTGGCAGCACAGAAGGCGGAGGAGTGTGAAGAGGTGATGTGGGACATCCCTGGGAGCCTCCTGGGAGCCATTTTGCCTTTCCTTTACTGTTCCCCATGAGGTCTGGCAGGACCCAGAGGGATACAGGCCCCCCTGGGCCTGCCTCTTCCTCCCCAGCACCCAGCAAGGCCTGTTAGAGCTGACAATGAGTGGGGAAACACCAGAGTACCCGAGCATGGGCATGAGCCAGCCCATGGCACTTCAGGGCCTGGGGCTGCAGTGGTGCCAAGTGGTGCCTGGAGGCTCTTTTTAGGATCCTAGAGCCCACTGGAGGAGTGTTGGCATCCCCATCTCCTGCCACCTTCCCAGCCTGCCCTGCCTGGATGCTTGCCCTGACATTCATAACCTTCCTGTTTTGACCTCCTCTCTTTACCTGGGCAGATATGCTTTCAGACAAGTCATATTTCAAAATTTGTGCAAAAGCAGGCTTCTTCCAAATAATTTTGTCCACTTTTCTCACCTTCTTTTCCCACCCCATTACCAACCAACTTGGATGTGAAAGTTGGGGGAAAAAAAACAGGAAGAGCTCAAGTGTGTTTCTCTTTTACCCATTACTTTTTTTGCTATAGGGGCACCTCATGAGCTGAACTGTGGTGTTGAATCACCAGCCAATTTCCCAGGTTTAAAATATAGTCACTGAAACTTAATTTTGCTCTTAGCAAATACAGCTGGAAACCCAGACATTTTATTAGCCCTCTGAGTCCCATCTTGCAGTCCTCTGGACGTGAATGATTCCGATGTGACTTTAGAAAAGCACAGCTTGGAAATACTTTGGTCTGAAATTACAGCAATCTCACATGGTTTCATTTGTTGGGGTTTGGAAATAGATGATCTTCAAGGTCCCCTTCCAAACCAAAGCATTTTATGATTCTATAATATTAAAAATGACAAGTTTACAAACACAGGTAATGTGGATGCAGAAGGAAGTTGGGAGAAGCAGCCTGACATGGGATCAGGAGTTCATGTTCCTGTGGTCAGGGTCTCCTTTAATCTAATTTAGCTGCAAAAGAAGCCTGATTTAACATCCTTCAAATGAATTTGCAGGGAAGAAGTAGGAATAGGAGAGGATAAACATTCCACTAGTTTGAAATTCAGGCTGGTGCCAGATTTCAGTGCATTGGGAGGGGGTGATTGTGGCATTTTTGAGCAGCAGAATCAAGCTATGTCTTTCTGGAGCTGTGGTGTGTAATACTCTGTTTTGGGTTTTTCTTTCAGGGACCTAATACAATTGTGATCTGCATGGTCATCTTACTGAACATTGGTCTGGCCATCCTATTTGTACATTTTTTGACATGATGAGCCTCTTGAACAAGGTAAGAAGCAGAATGAGACTTTATCCTCAATTTATAGGTGTCACTGGATGTTTTAAGGTTAATTCACTTTTCAGAAATGCCATAAAATTATTGCATGAAATTCTTTCATAATTTCTTACATTTTCTCAAAATTAAGAACTGTGTGGGTGGGATACAGTCCCATCATATAGTTTTGCCTTCCCAGTACCATGGGCATGTTTCATGGAGTGAGAATTCCATTGCAAGAGTGTGTGATGTTAAATTTGAAATTTGTTTACTGCAAATGCTGCAAATGCTTCAAGAAACACTTTAAATTTTCTGTTTCAACATGGCTGCTCCCAGGTAACTTGTGCATTACAGTATTTCTTGGCACTCAGACCAGCAAGATGCAAGAACACATAAAAAATGTGAAACTGTGAAAACTGCAGCTCTAATTGCACCAGTACTAGTTCTGCAGCAGTTAATTGTTTTACTAAAGATAAATATGAATCAAGATGTCTGTAAGACTGGAGCTTGTCAGGTCTTGCACTTGAATTGGGATAAGGGTTTACATTTGGATTTGGTGGCAATGAAACCTTGTGAGGTTTCTCATGCCTGTGGTACTCCTACAGACAGGAAAGTGTCTGAGCTTGCACAGAACTTGTCTTGGGCTCAAATATTTCAAACCAAATCTGCCATCAAGGCTGAACCTGGACTGGACGTAACACAAGAGACACCTCTAAGCCCCTGTGAGGATATTGGGCTGCTTTCCCTGGACCTCCTGGGGGACAAATCTGCTCTGCTGGGCACTGCTTTCTGTCATGTTGTTGGTCTCACTCAGCCTGCACAGCTGGAAGCCTTGCAGGCAGCTGTGGTCATGTGTTGGTCACGTGTTTTGCTCTCCCTTGACTCTCCCATTTATCTGTGTCTGGGACAGGCGTCGCTGCTGGTGGAGACCTCAGACCTTGGCGGGGATTAAAGCTCAGCCACCTGGAAACACCTAAGAGGAGGACTTGAGATCCCAAGGTTGCACTGCAAACATCAACCTTAAATGAGAGTGTCTGAAGATCAATTCAGTTTCCTGCTCCCAGGCTGTGGCTGGCCTCTGCAATCTACCAAGGAAAAGCCAGGGTTTCTGCCCTGTGGTCTCCTCTTCTTTGTATAAAATAGCAGTTGCCTTAAATTATTCTCACCAAAGCCATCAACTGTCCTGCCATGCCAGGGATGAGGGATTTATCTGTAGCTGTAGGAAAATGAGTGAGAAGGTCTCATACGTGCACACTGATGTGTTTTGTAACTCCCTTGGTTGACTCAGTGTCAGAGATTTTCCAAAGATTGTCATCCATGGCATGGAGATGAAGCAATCCAGCAAGCAGAATGACTCATGAGAGCCGCGCCGTGGCTCGGGGTGGACGGCGCTGCTCTCCGTGCTTGGAAGTCATCCAAAGGGATGAACAAAAAGTCTTTCCTTTCCCCTGTCACCTGGCATCATTTTCCATGTATGGAGGACTGAGAGGGGGAGCAAGTTGAAATTGGGCTTGTTGAAGTGTGACCCGAGTCCTGCCCATGGATGGGGCCGCAGGCTGGGGGGTGAGGGACTGGTGGATCCAAGGCTGTTGGTGCCTGTGGGGGTGCTCTGGATGGAGATGGGGCCTCTTTGGGGACCAGGCACCATCCAAGCACTCTCATGCCTCCAACAATGCTCTGCACAGAAGCAGCTTGCAGTGGGTGGCTTCCCACTGTAATGGGAAAGGCAGTAGGCGTGCTGAATTTGTCCCTTTACCCCTTTTTTTCTATGAAAATGTTGTGAGTTAAAATGAAAAGGAGGGTCTTGCTGAAAATGCCTCTGTACACCTGCAGGTTCCTCCCCTTGGTGTGCCAGGCTCTGGGGGGTTCCTGGCCTCTCATTGCACCCAACAAACACTTTCCAGCAGAGGATGCAGGGTGGCTATCGTGGAAGAGGTTACCTTATTCCTGAAAGAAAAAAGGTGCAGAGATATGAGTGACTGAAGTGTCATTGGGTGTTGGGCTCAGAAATATGCAGCAGCCAGGCTGTCAGCAGTGGCAGAGTACAGTGGGGCAGTGTAGCTGTTGCTCGTGTGTGCGAGGCTGAGAGGCCTGGCCGATTTGCACCCATTTTCCCAAAGCTGTGACGGGGAGTGAGCGACCTTTGGAAGGAGATTTTTCCACCATGATCTGCTCTGATCCTTAGCAGTGCGAGCTTAGAAAGTCGGCACAGATGAAGTTACAGTTTAGTGTGAGGCTGAGTGCTTGGACATGTTTTTTCCTTCTTTTAAGAGCAATGTGTATTTTCTATCCCTTTTTAAGATAATCAGAGATGTTATTTATAGTTGGTTGTGCACCTCTGTGTATCCTGAAGTCCCACAGCACAGGACTGGGTGGGAAAACTTTGTTGGACTGGAAAGAATGGGGAAATGATAGTTAAGGAAAAAAACAGATGCCCAGTCTGCTTCAAAGGTCAATCTGAAAGGATTTCAGAGACAGAGTGGCAGACACACAGGGGTTTACACTCATTGGAGACATGGGGCAAAACCTACCTAATTTATCTACTCTAGTTATGGCATAAGAGAGTGAGAATAATTCAGTACTTTTCTTTGTGAACCAAGTCTATTTTTTAACCTTACTGAGCTCAGGAACATTGCCACAGTAGCAAATATGTGGTATTAAGTGTGGGAGAAGTGAATGTGATCCTTTCCTAAAAGCCATGTGGCTGTACCAGTCCTGAGAAAGCTGTGCAGCATCATCTACACTTCCACAGAGCATAGTTTAGTAGCAGTTTGCTTCTTTTCTTTTTTTTTTTCTTTCCTTAAATATAAGTGTATTGCAAACCCCAGGCTCTGCTGCCTTTAATGTTTTGTCTCCATTTGCTGGCATTCACTTGCCAACTCTGCAGTTTCAATATCCCAACTGCTTTTATTCACCACCAAGACAATTTCCATTGAGAGACCTGAGGGGCTTTTATTTATCACTAGGCACAAAAATGGATCTTTTTCAACAGTGCTAAGGTAATTCCTTGTCCCCCCCTATTTTTTATGCATGTGATATGCACTCAGTAATGTGCTTTCCTCCTAGTAACCTTCTGAGAAAAGTAGGTAGATTTGCTTTTATGTGACGTATAACTGTATCCATATTGCACTGAGATATGGATATATACACATATTGAGAGAGCCCCTTAGGGATTTCATTTTCTTAGATGCAAAATACCAGATTTACCTCAAACTGCATGCTTTCAAAACTGACTAGGATTTTGTGTTATACTTTTCAGGTCTTACAAAGATGCAGATACCTTTCACTCTTCACACAAAAATACCTTCCTCACAGATTTTGTTAGCTGTTTACTACAATCTGTGTACTACTGTCCAGAGTTTTCTGTCGGTTGTTCTGCTGGATTATGTGCAATAATAAACAGTTATCTGCTCACTCTATCCATGTGGATTTTTGCAGGGGAATCTCCAAGTTTCTTTCCATGGTGACATATTCAGTCTAGTTTTAAAGCAGAGAGTAATGCAGAATTTCACTGGTGGCATCTGGATGCTTTTTAGCTTTTTCTTAATTATCTGTTTCAAAAATTTACATTTTTTAATTGATGGGGGATACTTAGCAAAGAGAGTTGTTTTCACTAAATGCTTTTAGGCAGCCTTTAAGGAGCCTGCAACTCTCTGAGCACACTCCACGTGCTCCCATGGTGCTTGCCTCTGGCAGGGCTTGCACAGGGCCAGGAGGGAAGGCAGCTCGCTGGCCCAGAGCCTGCCCAGGCCATGCAGATGGGTGCTGACCGCTCCCTTTGCTGCCTCCCGACCCCAGGGCTGCTGCCAGGCTCATTCTGAGCTGTGCAACACTGGCTGCTCCCCCTGGCTTTGGGGAGGGGGGATTCCCCACTGCCTGTGCCCCAGCCTCTCACTCGGCCTCTGGAGACAGCCCGGGAGAGAGGAAAGCCAGGCACGAGGCAGAGGGAAATGGCAGCTGGGTGATTTATGGGGGAGGATGGATGAGCAGAGCCCAGCACCAGCCCAGGGCAGCAGGGCCCTGGGGCCTGAGGAATCCAGAGTAGCCAAAGCCTCCAATCCTTTTTCTATTTCTGGAGCGTCTCACATGAGCAAAGCCAGACTGTGCGGAGAGGCTGGGGGGACACAGGCTCAGCCTTCATGGGCTGGAGTGCTGCTTCTGTGGGTCTGAGGGGTCTCATGGCAGAAGATTTCATGCCCTAATAGAGACTGAAGGAGCTGGGTTTGATGAAATGATGGCTTTACTCTCCTCTGCTCTTGCTTTGCTTCTGGTATGGAAGGAACCAGCTACACTCATTCATCAGTCAGGGGCAGCAGGGTAACTGGAGCCTTGTGCACCTCATAAATCTCAGGCTGATGAATGGAACAGGTCCTTGGCTCATGTGTTGCAGAGGGAGTAGGGAGGGAGGTGGGTCTGCTGCTAAAGCAATGACACATTGCTTTAAAAGTGTTAATAAAGGCAGAATAAAAAGTCTGCAGCTTCCCCAGGGTAGGGGGGACAGTGCTGGGCTCTCTGCCTCAATAGCTCCTGGTTTCAGGGATAATGTCCCCACAGAGCCCAGCCAAATGTCCCCAAGGGCAGGCAGGGAGGTGTCTGATATGTGAGAACCAGGCTAAAGGCACTGGCCTGATCCTGTGTCGAAGGGCAGGAGCCTTACCCTCCACTGGTGGGAGGGAAGGTGCAATCTGAGCCTCAGTGTCCTCTGACAGTGACCTGCCCAGGCATCCTGGGGACAGCCACGCTGCACTCCACCATCCTTGTGGGGCGTGGGGGCTCTCAGGAGCCACCCTCTCCTTTGGTCTTCTTCTTTGCACAAGAGGAAGGGTCAGAGCTGGGGTGAAGGTGACCCTGACACTGAGAAGGTGCTGGAATGTGCAGAAGGGTTCCTGTGGCCCTCTCTGGCCCAGGAGCCAGGACTGGGTCTGGCTCCACACCACTGCCTTTGCTTCAGGACCCTTCTGGAGGAAGGTAGCTTGAGCCCCAGGAGCACTAATACATCAGGGAACACACACCACCAGCAAGGGCATCCCATGCCCAGCTTGGGGCTGGCAGCAAGGGGCCTGTGGAACTCTCTTCTCTCCTCTCCTGTTGGAAATGCTGGCAGTGCACAGCTGGAAAAAGTTGCTTTAAATTTACTTCCTCTGAGCAACCACTCACACTGTGCCCACAAGGACAGGATCAGCCAGCTTGGGAGCCCAGTGGGCCCTTGCTGAGGACCTCAAAACCATGTTAGTACCAGGACCACCCCAGGGCCTTCTCCTTGAGAGGGTAAAGTTTGTATAGGCTTCACAGCTTGTGTTTTCAGGCATTAATTCCCTATTGGCAGAGCAGCCACTGGTGCACTCACAGCATCCCCTGTCTCTATAGAAACAGCACACTCAGAGCCCAATTCATAGGGTGGTTATTAAAGAAAATTCATCAGTTATAAAGCACAAATTGTCCTTATCACTTCTGCCCATCACCCATGGCACAGGGAGCTGTGGTGTTGCCATCAGGTTCCCTCCCTCAGGCAGTATCTGGGAAAGCAGCCCGGATTTGGGGCACTGACAATGCCCTTCCATTGAAGCCTCCATTGAGACCCTGGCAGGACAGAAATGTGTAGGGCTGGCTAACTTCTAAACTGAGGGTATTTTAGTAAATTAAAGTCAGTCCCACAGGACAGCTTTGATCCACTATGTGGCCCAGGGCAGTTTTGGAACTCAGAACTTGAGTTGAAGAGTCCTGAGGAGCAACCCCCAAGTGAGTGCAAGCCTGGAGGCAGCACTGGCCCAAGAGCTCTCCAGAAGCCTTGGGAAACAGGAATTGCAAAATAAACAAGTAACTGTGAGTGATTACATTAATATTGCTGGAGGACTATATCCAGGTTTTATTAGCAGCTCTTTAATTGTGATCTGCTTGAACTAATTAGTTCAAAGAAGCAGCTGGGGCCAGACCACATTGAAAAAGGGCTGCATCCAAATCTTTCCCTAATGTGTGGTCCACCTTTTCTTGTGGCTCTTAAAAATGTAAGCAATTGCTCAGCATCCTTTTTGGTGACCTGAATATTATTCATTTAAAGGTGCCACAATTTTATCTTAGAAACATGGTGGGGTACCACAGAGTAGAAGCCTGTTCTGGTTGCAGGGAGGTGCTGGATGCCCTCATGGTCTTTACATCTCTTTTTTTTGGGGACTGCTGGTATTTTGTTGGTTGCCCTTTTATTTGGCCCCAGAGCAGGCTGGCTTTCAGAATGCTGGGCAGCATCATAGGTGAGCAGCTCTCCCAAAACACCACCTGCACAGGCTGGCATAGATGCCCTATTTCCCCAATTTCCCACCACCCAAATCTAGAGACAAAGTAGGAAGACAACCTGATAGGAGCTTGAACAACAGATTTTGGTAAATTACTTAAGCTGGTGTGTTTTGCCAGGGTAAATAACCCTTGCTGGGGTCCCATCCATGCCCTGCATACAGGCAATCACTGTCTGGCCTCCATCACTGGCACCAGCCAAATTCAGGTAAATGTGCTGGATGTGGTGTCTCCTAAACTGAATAAATGCCAGGAGCTGGAGCCAACCTATGGCTCCTCAGGCACAGAAACCTCACTCACCACTGCCATCAGCTCTTCCCCAAGCCTCTGTCACCTCCACCCCCCTCTCTGCACTGCTCACAAATTCTTCCCCTCACCCCAGGGTGCTGCAGCACTGCCAGATCCCTCCTCTCCTGCCAGGGACTTATTTGTTTGTAATTGAAGAAACCAGATGGTGTTTTACCAGGTTAACAACCCCTGAAAGGGCAGGGGTTAGAAATAATGAGCTTTAATTAGGAGAGTAGCAGGTTAGATCATGTTGAGTTGCACTTCAATGCAATAAATTACTTTGGAGCAATAGATTCTTTATTTGCTGGCATGTTTATAAACTCACAGCCCACACTCATGCTGTTGAGACAAATAAATGCTGAGGGTAAAATACAGCTTGAGGTTTTACAAGCAGTGTCAGATGTTGCAAGGCACAAGGTAATGCAGGCTGAAGCTTCAAGGGAGCTCTCTGATTTCTTATAAGGAATTAAGGTTTTTATTCAGACCCTGAATATCCAAAGGAAGTTACTGTGATGAGTTATTTATTTTAATTCCTTTCTGCTAGTGATTCATTTCCCAGCAGAATGCATCTCTCAAGCAGCATCTCTTTAGCAAGATGAGTGGTGACCTTCTGCCTCCACTTCCACCCAAAAGTCTCTCAGCTCCTCCTAAAGTGTCAGAATACATGTAGGGGGAATGACCAGGAATTCATTCCTCATCTAAGAGTTTAATGCTCTGCTGCACTTGTTGGAGATCTCGTGGTTCCAGGAGAATTTATCTGCCAATTACATCTCAAAAAATAATACAGGGTCATGCAGTACTTGGCAGCTAAGAGCAGAAAAGGGAGTTGAGAACCAGGTTTTAATTGAATCTCAAGTATGCTGAACAAATATTTCCGAACTTTCAATTAGCTGTTGGCCTGAGGCTGAAATTGAATTAAGAAAATAATGCTTTTAGGGAGTCTCCATCTGTGGGGAGATGCAGAAAGGGAGAGAGTGAAGATAGGAAATGTGATGAGGAGGTGGAAAACATCCTGCTGGAGATACTTCAGAATTCACTGCTCCTTGTGCTTGCAGAGACCAAGGCTGTCCAAGTGCACAGCCCATGGCTGAGAAGTGCCTTAGGTCAGGATGCAGGTGGGTTTCCAAGCTCTGGCAGTAAATCCTCTTCCCACATCCAGCTCCCTGCACTCACAGCTTCAGGCTGGGGGGCTGAAGGACACAGGACAGTCCATCCCCAAGAAGATGCTGCCTGTGCTCAAGGTCCCAAGGAGGCACCAGCAGCCACTCAGGGATCCCCTTCCCCTTGCTCCACCTTACCCTGGCCCTTACTGCTCTGCCTTGTCTGCACATGCTTTTGTCAATGGCTTCTTCTGAGCTGCTAAGGAAAAATCTCTTCTAAGGCGGGGGGGAATAGTCTGTACTATAAAAAAGATTGTCACAAGCAAATCCTCACGTTAGCAAAAACTCCATTTTCTTCAAGAAGTAAATCCCAAATCTCTGTGCAAAACTTTCTTAACAACAATAAATAGGAACTCTGTTCCTAAATTCACATTATACAATATACACAAAACAGTGCAAAATAGCATGAATCCTTACATTCCAAATGCACTAGGTTTAAAATAATGGCAAAAAGACAATTATCATTCCCTCATCCTATATCTAAATATAAAGGGGCAAAATCAATATCTACATTCTAAATCTAATATCTATAGTCTATATCTAAATGTCTACATCTAAATAAATAGGGGCAACATAGATGGTTTAATAACATGCAATATAATAATCATACATGCAAAACCTCCCTACACACAAAAAATCTGGTCCTGGACAGTCCCAACACACTGAGGGGACTTGAGGTCTTGTGCTGACTCACCCAGTGAAGCGATTTCCTGTAGATGTAGAATGGTTAATTAACATCTTGTGCCTTTGAAAATACCATGCACACATTTTCCTGAATGGATGCAAAATTTTAGGCTCTTTTAACACTATAGCTTGGTGAAAGCCAGTGTTGACTAGTGAGGCTGCACTGGCTGTTAAAGTAGTACTTCACAGTTACTTGAGGTTTACTGGTGGCAGACACTTGTTTTATTTGGCAAGAGCCCTAGGGTTTGGCTCATGTGCAATCTTTTTGATTTTACTCATAGTCCAGATAGTCTCTTGCAAGTCTGGGGCAAGTGTCCTTAGATTGGTCTCCTGGATGCTGCAGGGTATGAATATCTACTTTGCTTACAAGACAACAGCAGCAATAAACATTTGTGTCACTAATCACAAAACACCTAATGGACTTCACAAGCTCTTCCCAGGAAATAAGAGAATTTCTACACCTGCCATTGAAATGCACCTGTAGCTGGGGTAGAGAGCAGCACTGCTCTGTGGTAATGACTACACCACACTGGGGCTTACAGGACAACAGTACGGTTTCCATCTGAAACAACCAGAGGAATTTGGACAGGAAAGGTAAAGTTATCCAAAAGAAACTCAGACCACAGCGTTGGAAGTACTTCTGTTACATTAGGGAACACTCATTATTAGTTTGGTCATTATTAGTTTGTTCACTGTAGCAAATCCATCTGGTCTGGACCTTGGTTTCTGTGCTACCAGCACTGCAGTGTTTCCAGAAATATGACACAAGTCTCATGACACCCAACTTTGATTATTCCTACTGCAGGAGTCTCCCCCTGAGAGTCCCTTTACAGCCAATGGCCTCATACCTTGGAGGCATTTATCTCCTCTGTCGGGAGGTGTATTCCTCACAGGAGAGCTTGAGATGAGAGGAGACACATGAAAGTGCCTAATTGTTCCCATTAACTTCAGAAGGACTCCAGAGGAGCAGCTTCCATGGGGTGTCAGTTTGGGTAGGAGAGACTCACTCGAACAAAGAGGTGTATTTTTTCACTCTAACAAAGAGGTGTATTTTTTCCTTGAATGCCCTTCTGTTCCTGGGATTCCTTTTAATGCTTTGGCCCAGCTCAGCACTTGCATGTAACACAAAATGGGGTGGCACTGCTATATTTAATAACAGATGCTTTAGAGATGCTAAATATTGACACGTGCCTAACACTTCACCAAACAAGAATAAATCAGCGCTAAGGAAAAGCAAATTAATTTGCTTTTAACAATATGTTTTGTTAAATGCCCTGAAGAAGTCTTGAATGAAGCTTGCTGCAATGCCAAAGCCATTCCTCTTGGCACTGTCCCAGCACAGTGCATACAGCCACACAGCTCCCACTGCCTGCATTGTTTCAGGCTCACAGGATTTGTTTATTCTTCTTTGCAGGTGCAGGGAGCCTGCTCAGATCCTCCTGCTCGGTGAGGTTGTGCTCAGAGCTGTCATGAGAACAATCCTTCACAGCACTGTAGTACACCGGGGTGGTGCATGGGGCAGGCTGCTCAGCACTCTTCTCCTGGCACTTGTAGAGCTTCCTAAAGGCAGCCCTGAACTTCTGTGACATGAGGTTGTAGATGATGGGGTTGATGGCGCTGTTCAGGTAGATGCACAGGCGGCAGAAGAGGAGGAACCAGGTGTTGAGGTACGGAGGGTCCACGAAGGAGTTCACCACCACCAGCGTGCGGTAGGGCAGCCACAGCACGGCAAAGAGGGCCACCACCACTGCCAGCATCTTGGTCACCTTGGTGGGGGACATGCAAAAAGACAAACAGCCAGATGGGGCTAAATCTCCAGCAGAACTTTCCCTCCAGCAGCACTTCCCCACCTGGAGCACTGGTGCAGAGAGCTGGTTTCTCTCTCTAAGCATTTAAAAGAAACACACAAGCCATCGGCCTATTTCTCACTTTTTTCTCTCCATTTTAATCAGGGAATAATCTTGCATAAATAAAACCAGAAATTATAGGTTTTCATCTACCATTGAAGAGTCTCTAAATCTCTTTAGAAAAATTATTCACTGTCCTGGAAACAGGCTGGGATAACCATAGGAATGTCTGTACCAGAAAGAAAATTTGAAAATTGTACATAACAGTAAATGAATGGGGAAAATACTTGTCTAAAGGTGGGGACCTTGGTTTTAGGGGTGCCATGGGATACACTTCATCTCCATCCCTAGGGTTTCCTGGTTTCCTACACCACCTATATTGCTCCAGGGAATAGGCTCCTGGTACAGAGCAACCCTGAAAGCAGAGGAGACTGTTAGGAATCTTATATTACTTGTGCTGGTATAGGGCTTAGTTAGCTACTTACCATGGGTTACTTTAATTTTCAGCACACTGGGGGAGTACTACATCATCATATTGGGAACAAAAAGAAACTGAGAACTCAGAAGTGAGCAATAACTGCCCTCAGCTCAGCATAAGCTTGTTTAGGAAATTGGGGTTTTGCACAAAACACCAGTCATCCTAGTAATTTCAACAGCTGTTTCTGCAACAATCTGCTAAGTGACAATCTTCCTCAAATGAATTACTTACAAAATACACACATCCCCACAGAAGAAAATATGACTAAACACTGATGCCATATGCATATCTAGGCAGCGGTGTTTCAAACGTCAGAAGGGAAGTTGTGCAATAATCCAGTTCTTAGTATGGACATAAGCACTGGGATCACATTTAGAGTCTCTCAGCTTTTCTTGGAGTGCTTTTTTACTTCATCAAAAGAAACTCTGCCTTTCTGTTATGCCGTGAGTAGGACCTGGGAGTTATTGCTTGTGGCAACAAAACTTATCCTGGAAGAAAGGAACTGCTACCAAGCTGTGGCTGAAATAGAAGGGTTTGCTGTGTGTGGTTAATGGAACTGTGAGGATCTCAGAGTGATACAGTGAGTGCTGAGGCTGTTGCTAAGACTGAGGCTTGTTTGCTGCCACAGTTTGTTGCCTTTTGGGAAAGATATGAGAAGAGAAAGTACAAGTGGTGTCTCACAAAGCTCTGTTCAGCCTCTGCCCCTGTCCTGGAAGCCACAGATGCTTCTCCCCAGCCAGTATCCTCCCTCCTTGCTCCTGCTCCATCATTCTGAGTTGTACATCCTTTTTTAGGAATCCCACTCCCTCTAGTGGTCCCTCTCCGGAAGGAAAAATGAGGACTTGAAAGTGTTCGTTGAAGTGATAAATACAGCAAAGCTCACATCTTGTGTTGTCCTGCTCAGGATTTAGGTGCTTTTGAAGCCCCAGTGAGAGAACAGCAGCATCTTCATACGCCAAAAGCAGTGCAGTTTTAGGGCTGCACTGTGTAGGAGCACAGCCACAGAAAATCTCCCTCAGCCATCCAGGCAGGGGAGAAAATGGGCACCTCTGAGAGAGCCCCTTTGGGACCTTTCCCAGGGAACTCTGGGCATGGGGCCTGGAAGAGCCAGTTCCCCTATAAAGAGAGGCCGGGGAGAAATGCTGATGTGAGTGCCTGTCCTCTGTTCAGAGGCACCTCCAGGGCTACACACACACCCCAACTGGAAGCCCTGGAAAACTGCTTTACAGTTTAAAAAACTTAGTGCCATCTTTATTCCTTGTGATGGCAGCACTGTGATGTCAGGCCATTCAGGGGAAGTCTTTGCATGCTAGGAGATTTTGGGAGGTAGTGACAATCTCCAGTAAACTCCTGGTGTAACAGTGAAGAGAGCACAAGATGTTTCCAGGAGCTGGAATGCCTCAGCAGCCACTTGTGCCCCTCCATGGCACAGCACTGCAGGGGGAGCAGCACAGCCCCTCCAGCAGCTGCTCTGGAAGGAGAAATCCATCAACCAGTCGAGAGCCCTCGCTGCCAAACACCCTGCCCGAGGCTCCTGCAGCAGCCAGTGGTCATGGGAGAGCAGGCAAATGCTTTTGAAGAAGTCAGCACTTGCTTTAAACCTTTCAGAAAAAAAAGGAAAGAAAATCTGGACTGGAAAGACTTAGATGTTCATGAAGGAACACACGCTCTCTGAGCTGTTTGCTTCCCCTCTGTGACCCTGATTCATCTCTCCTGGGGAATGGAGGCTCCTGGGCAAGGCAGGCAACAAGTTACTGAGCTGGAAACAGGAGAGGCTGAAGTCTACTTTGGGCTATCTGGAAATCACAACAGAGCTAGTGATTTCAAGGACTCAAGCCAAACTCCCAGATTTAACCCTTTCCTTTAAAAGGAAAGCTGAATGGGCCCTGCCTATTCAGAATGGGACTGTCCCATGTCTGACCTGTCCAAAGGGATGGGACACAAGGCTGAGATTGTCCATGTGAACAGAGCAGTGAGGACAGAAGGAAGTGGGAGGAGAGGACATGGGGAGACAGGAGGCAGCTGAGAGACACAGGGATCACCAAAATGCAAGCACACCATTGTGACACCAAGGTGCCTCACCTAGCTGGGGGGCTGCAGCCAGGACTCCAAGGGAAGACAGTTCTCCCTTCTCTTTACTCCTTTAAATCTGAGCTCACCTGCACAGGACACTGTGAGAGGTGATTCAGCCCTCTCCTCCTCGGGCAGGCAATCATAATTAATTAGCCAGCAGAGGTGCCTGCACTCCTGCCCCTCCGGCTGAAGCCCTGTCCTGCTCTACCAAGCCCAACCAAACCAGGGCGAGCCCATCTCTGCTGCCAGACCCCAGCTGGGCTTGAGGGGCTCCTTTGCAGCAAACCAACCCTCCCCATTCCCTCCCCCAAGGCAAACAAAGCACCGTGGCACCTCTCTGCCTGCCAGAACGCCCCTCAAAGCCCTGAGGCCGGCACACCCAGCCAGCGGGAGCCCCTACCTGCCTGCGGGAGCTCAGGGCGCCCCTGGTGCCCCGGCAGGAGAGCCGGAGGGAGCTGCCCTGGGGCACGGAGCCCAGGAAGGAACGCGGCTGCTGCTGCTGCTGCTGCTGCGGGGTGCCGGGCAGGGGGCTCACGAACAGGATGCGGGCGATGAGGCCGTAGAGGACAGTCGCCAGTCCCAGCGGGATGACATAGAAGACGGCGAAATCCAAGAAGTAAATGGGCATGTAAAGGCTTCTGGAGACCCGGTAGCCGCAGATGACCTGCGCCCCGTCCGAGAAGGTGACCTGGGTGGTGTCCACCAGGAAGAACCACATGAGGCAATAGAGGGAGGTGAAGAGCCACAGCGAGGCGATGATGCGGCGGGCGCGGGACACGGTGCACAGGAGCTGCGCCTTGATGGCGTGGCAGATGGCGATGTACCGCTCCACCGTGAAGGCGGCGATGGACCAGGCGGAGATGTTGATGCCCAGGTACTGCAAGTAGGTGATGCAGAGGCAGCCGGCGTAGCCGTACACCCAAGAAGCCACCACTTCGGAGATGTTGGGCAGCCCGGCCGCCAGCAGCACGATGAGGTCGGCCACGGCCAGGCTCACCAGGTAGCAATTGGTGGGGGTCACCATATGCTTGGTGCGCAGCACCACCAGCACCACCATGGCGTTGCCCGCGATGCCCACGCCGCAGATGAGCAGCACCAGCAGGATGGTGACCACCTGCAGCTCCAGGGGCTGCCGGGGCATCCTGCCCAGGCTCTGGTTGCCGCTGGCCGAGCCGTTCTCCATCGCGCCTGCAGCCACGGCGGAGCCCCGCGCACCCTGCGGCGGCAGCGGGGAGCCGGGGCTGCCCCGAGCCCCCTCCCCGCCTGCCCGCCCACCCCGGCTCCTCCCTCCCCTTTTTCTTTCCACGATTCACCCCAGGTCTTGCAGCCTCCCTGCTCCTTGCATCCCCCTCTCCTGCGAAATGTCCTCCCGGAGGGGCAGGGAGCGGCTCCCCGGCACTCTCCAGCCGGGACTGTCCGGACCCGCCCGGCTCCCGGGGCTGCCCAGCGCTCCCCTCAGCCCCCGGGGAGAACCAGCGCTCCCCCAGGACAGCCCGCAGCCCCCCAGGGCTCCCTCGGTGCCCGGGACCCCGCATCGCCTCCCGCCCGCATCGCCTCCCGCCCGCATCCCGCGCCCGCCGGGTCCCAGCGCACCCGGAGCCGGAGAGGGAGGAGGAGGAGGAGGAAAGGAGCCCGGGCAGGGGATGGGAGCGCAGGTGAGAGAGCCCAGGATGGGGAGGAGCAGAGGCTGAAAGCAGCCCAGCAGGGATTGGGACTGCGAGTGCCTTTGTCCCCCGCCGAGGCTTTGCTGTCCCCCAGTGTTCGCAAGGGTCCCAGGACGAGGGAAGAGACGAGAATGTTGACTCCATGTTTCAGAAGGCTTGATTTATTATTTTATGATATATAGTATATTAAAACTATACTAAAAGAATAGAAGAAAGGATTTCATCAGAAGGCTGGCTAAGAATAGAAAAAGAAAGAAAGATAACAAAAGCTTGTGTCTCGGACAGAGAGTCCGAGCTAGCTGGACTGTGATTGGCCATCAATTAGAAACAACCGCATGAGACAATCACAGATGCACCTGCTGCATTCCACAGCAGCAGATAATCATTGTTTACGTTTTGTTCTTGAAGCGTCTCAGCTTCTCAGGAGAAAAACCCTAAGGAAAGGATTTTTCAGAAAATGTGTCTGTGACAGCCCAGGGCAAGTGGAGCTGAGGGTGAGGAATCCTTTATTTCTCATCCTCAGGAGGGTGGGGCAGAGATGCCAGCGATATCCACGGCCTTTCCCGTTTGCCTGGAGCTGGGGCAGAGGAATGGCACCCCTGAACATGGGGTAGTGACCTGCTTGTGCTGTCTTTCCTGTAGCCATCCCTGTCCCATGTTGCCATGATATTTTCTGAAAAATCCCTTTGCCGGGATTTTTCTCCTGAGAAGCTGAGAGGCCTCAGAAATGAAATGTAAACAATGGTTATCTGCTGCTGTGGAATGCAACAGGTGCATCTGTGATTGGGCTCATGTGGTTGTTTTTCATTAATGGCCAATCACAGTCCAGCTGTCTTGGACTCTCTGTTCAGTCACAAGATTTTATTATCATTCCATTCTATTCCTTGCTAGCCTTCTGATGAAATCCTTTCTTCTATTCTTTTAGTATAGTTATAATAGATAATTTTCGTTTAATATAATATATATCATAAAATAATAAATCAGTCTTCTGAATAATGGAGTCAAGATTCTCATCTCTTCCCTCATCCTGGGACCCCTGCAAACACCACCACAGTCCCAAACAAGCACAATGTCACCTCTGAGGGAGAAGGCTTAACCAGTCCTGGACTGGGGGATTCCAAATCTTTCCAGCAATGAGGCTGGGATGTCTGGTATCTCCCTGCTGGTCAGGCTAGGAGATCCAGTGTCTCCCTGATGGTCAGCAGGAGACACAATTTGCTGCCAGCTGTGTGCTTGCTCCTGACATCTCCGCAATCTGTCAGAAAATGCATTTTCAAATTGAAAGAGCAGTTGTGCTAAGGGGTCCCTAACTGGTGGAGTGGAGGAAAGGACAAGGGGAGAACTCCCTTTTTTATTAAATAATTTCAGTTAAAGGCAGAAGTGTGCTGTTAATCCCAGACACTGAGGTGCATATCCCCAGTGTGAAGGATCATTCTGATGCTGAGGGATTCAAGTCCAGCATTTCACAGGCAAATTTTTAAACCTGGGCAGATAAAATGCCTTTTGTCTGAGCCCAAGGAGCAGCACTCTGCCCCCAGACTTTCACTTGCTGTGGCAAATAGCATTTTCCCCTTTGCTTTGGGAAACTTTGTGCTGCTCCTTGGCAGACAACAATCCATGTAGGCTTTCACTACTTCCCACGATATTTCATTCACGTTTGGGTCAGTTTTAAAGGACAATTATTCTCTTTCAAATTGGTTTCCTTAGGGCTCCACTGGCAGCCTGCACCAGGTTCTCTGTGTCCCAGCAGCCTCACACCCCTGACACCCGCTATGGCCCCAGGTTTGGGGGATGGCAGCTCCTGTCCCTCACTGCCCTTCTGTGGGAAGGACTGGCAGTGTGGGCACGAGTGTTTGCTCACATAAGCCAAGGGGTTTTCTATTTTGGTGCTCTGGAGTGACTCAAAACCAGACACAATTGCAGCACTTCATCCACTGCTGCTGTCTCACGGTATTGCTGCACATCCTCAGGATGTGGACTGTGTGTGGAGGAGGAGGAGAAGGGACAAATCTGGCTCAAATGTCCTGAGAGGGGGGTTGGGGTTCATTTTCTTCCTCAAACCCGTTCCAGGAATTGGCTTTGTGGGATCAGGAAACAAAATCAAGACAGACTCCTACAAGTACTGGGAACAGCTTTGTTTTGTCCAGACCTGGAACACTGTGCAGGATAATTGCAGGTAATTATTTCCCTGGCTGCTTTGCTCTGTGGCACAGACAATCCAGCAGTTATTAGTGCAGAAAACAGCAGCATTTACAAAAAGCCCCCCACTGCAGCAGCTCCTCCTGCCTGTCCCTGAGCTGCTCTGTGTCCATCCCCAGGCTGGGGCTGGGCTGGGGGAATGTGTGCCTGCACTCACTGGGGGGTTCTGTTGTCCAAATTGTGAGGCTTGCTGTGATGACTGGTTAATATTCCCTTTACAGATTCCTTCAGTAACTGTGATGTTCAGGATGTGACTGAGGCTTGTATTATTTAAGAGGCTACCCAGCTTGACACTAACAAAAATATTTTCTTCCAGCTTGACTTAAATGTAAATATTTTGATGGCCAAAGACGTTGATTTTTTTTTAACTAAAATTCCATGTTTTGTTCTGTTAGCACACATCAGCATTTCCTTCTCTGCTGGCATCACCTGGCACCAGCATCCTTTATGAATACCTGCCACCACCCATTCTCTGAAACATCAGCAAAGAGAAATCTTCATTATCCTGAGGTCCCCCAACGGGAATGGCCATGTCACTGGGTCTGTTTTTGGAAAGGGGTGTCTGTGCATCTCCATGGCCAGGTGAGCAGCACTGTGCCCCTGCTGGGTGCTCAGGCAGTTCAGCACTGCCTTCAGGATGTCCATGAAGTCTTCTTACAGCTCATCCCTCTCACACAGCCTCACTGGGCAGCTCCCTTAGTCCTATGAACAGAAAAGAACTCTAGGGCTTGATATATTAAATAAACAAAGCTAAAAGAAAGTGATCCTCCTACTTAAATCTGTGAAAAACTTCTTTCTGTTCCCTTGGGCTTCATTGCTACAAATATTAAACCCATAAAACTTTTGCTGCTGGAGCTGGGGCACAAAGGTGGCGGTGTCCATGTGGTGCCAGTGAATGTGGAGAAGTGCAATTACAGAAACCACAAGTGGTTTTGAGACACTGCTGACAGGGTTTAGGGCCCTAGGCAGTGGCCAAATTTTGAGTTGTGAGTGATGGTTGGGAAGTGCTGGACCAGGCAGGAAGGTGCTGGTGGCTCTGCTGAGCAGCTGAGGGTGACAAGTGCCAATGGAGATGGGGAATGACAAAAGCAGCAGGGATTGTTCGATCAGAAAGACAAAGGAGAGAGAAGTTCTGTCAAAATCACCTTCACTGTTTCAAAGTCACAGGCAATAAGTAAATTGCTTTGGGGTTTTCTGGGTTATTGCCCTCAGAGATCAAGCGAAAAAGGCAGCTGTCAAGGAATTAAACAGATGCAAAATTGATCTGGGTTTGTACTTCATGAACACAAAAATGTGAAAAAAAATAAAATAAAATCAAAACCCTGGTGGTTTTCTACTGGTTTCTGTGAACAGCCCTAGAGGGAGCAGCTCACAGACCTGGTGGCATCACAGCAATGTGGAAGGGAACAGCTTTATGGAAAATGCTGAAGACTGAAGGAATGGAAAACAATCGAGAGGGAGGCAGTGGTGTGGATTTCTGTGGGTGAAACCATTCCAGGTTTGAAGATGAGAATATCTTCAGGCTCTTCTCTCAGGTCCCAGCACAGGCAGCATTTCCTGGGGGCAGTGGGTGCCTGATGGACCTGGTGGTGCCAGGAGCTCCAACCTCTCATTGTAACATGGAGCCTGGGGAAGAGCTGTGCCAGGGAAAGGATGGTTCCCCATGCTCACATGAGGCCAGGGGTTCATTACCACAGGCTGCACAGGCAGCTCTGTGGGTCATCTCAGGATCCTCTCTTCCCTGTCTCACTGGTGGAGTTTCCTCCTGGCTTCTGGGTACCTTCCTCTCTAGTTTGAATAATCTCTTTTAAAGATCTGTTGCTATTCAATCTGTGATGCACTGTGTCTTAAAATTGCCTTCAGGACACAAAGGAACTGGCAATTTTTCTTCAGCTAATAACTGTAATCTGAGATTTTAAAGAAAGTCAAGTGAGGCCTTTTCACAAACAGGAAAATTATCCCTTCACCCTTCCCCTGCTTCCTTGCTGTGTTTGCAGCCTGAGACCTCAAGGAAAAAGCCTCTCACTGCCCCAGAGTTATCAAACAGATGAAAACAGATATTGCAAATGAGGGGCTTGGCCAAGGCCAGCCATTCACAAGCCTTTCATTTCTGAGTACAGTTTATTTGTGAGCTGTCCCTACTAACATTTTAATAAGTGCATCCTTCAAACTCTGCTCCAGGTGGCTCCTGGAAGGGCTGAGCAGCCTGAATAGTAAAAAAAAGAAAAATTTGATAAGTCAGTGAACCAAACCACAAGTGTGCATGGGACACAGTGTATTTTTTACAAAGCCTGTGAAAACAAACATTGTCATCCCAGGGGATTCCCCACCCTGTGTCACCAGCAGTGCTGCCCTGAGCTGGCTGTGGGAGCCTGGAAGTGCCCAGGAGAATGGGCCCAAAGGGTCCCTTGCCCTCCCACTGAGCCCAACATCCAGGGATGGCATCAGCTGCACAGCCCATGGCCCTGCAGCACCTGGGCATCAGCCACAGCAGCAGGTCAGGGCTCACAGCATCAGGTCAGGGTTCACAGCATCAGGTCAGGGCTCACAGCAGCAGGTCAGGGCTCACAGCATCAGGTCAGGGCTCACAGCTCTTGCTGTCACCAATGAACTCTGCCACCTGCTCCAGTGTGCTCAATCCTCCAGGAAATCTGCCTGGATAAGCAAAAAGAGAGAAGCAGGTGAAAGTGTTGGCTTCCAGGGCAGCACAAAGCACTGGGAGCTCCACTCTTTCTGGAGTCTTGGTGTCTGTAAGAGGAAGCTGTGGTTTGGGCAGCCAAAGCTGAGCCCTTGCCAGAACCAGCAAGGCTTGGAGGTGTGCTGTGAAAATGACACATCCTATGCTGTGCTTGGGGGCACTGTCTGTGACACATCCCACCTCAATCTCCCATCCCAGCATGCAGGGGAGGATGTGCCTGCAGTCAGGACAGAGACTGGCAGCTCCCAGAACACTCATCTGGGTGGATGAATGCTTCAGGGGCATCCTGGGGGGATAACAGCCACAATAAAAGCTCTTCATGTGGTATTATGGAAGAATAAAAACTCTGGCAGAACAATTAGACTGTAATTATGGGTTATTTCATATTCTGTGACATCTGAATGTCAACACCATAATTCTGTAACAACAAGCACTTGGTACAGCACACTCTGCACACCTGATGAAATTGGTTTTTGCTTTTATTAATGTCCAGGAATATTTCCTTTTCTAAAATTTGGTGCACAGAAGTGTCTCTTCTCCATTGCTATTACAGTGCAAATAACATAGATAGGATAAACAAAATAAAAATGGAATTTGGTTAAAAATCAGAAAACACTTCTGGAGAAAGGTTTTTGTTTGCTTGCCTCTCTGCTGTGGTAGATGCAGATTTGTGGCTATGAATGAGATGTTTCCTAGAGTCTGCTGAGCTGGATTATTTACACTTGCACCTCATTATATTAAGGCCATTCATTCTTACCTTACAGCCAGCCATAAAAAGAACTTAACATATATTTTACCTAATATACCTGAGGAAATTGAGTCTGTTCACCTCCATTCCTTCACTAAATACACAACAAAATTCCAAGGGAATCAGGGGCTTCAGGGACTTGAAAACAAAGGCAATGAGAGCCCTGATGAGCAGGAGTGAGGGTGTGAGTGTGGAGGGGCTCTGAGGGATGAAAATCCCCCAGCAAATAATGAGACTTGTACATTGGTTCTACTTAATAAAAAAATATGTGAATAAATTAACGTTTCCTGCTGGTTAATCTGCTCAGCATTTCTCTCTTGCATCATCAAGCAAACCTTGGCAAGGCAGCTCACCCCTCCAGTGGGCAATGCAGCTTTATAATGGCAATGTTTTCTGTTTTGTCACACCTTTATCTGGCTGAGGAACAATGCCTCTCAGGAGAGCAGAGCAATTTCCAGCAGCTCTGCCTCCTGCCAGTTCCCCTGTCTGGGGAAAACATTAAATACAGCCCAATTCAGCACCAGGGACAATATGGCTGATGTCACAAAGATAAGTCTTCCTGAGGAAAAACTCCTTTTCAAGTGGTACTTGTTGGAAGACAACGTGCTGCTGGGATGGTTTCCTGTCTGAAGGCTTCTCTCCTCCCAGATGTTTGAACCCCAGCTCCAGGTAATTTTAGCTATTCAGTGGAAATCTCTTTGCTTTCACCCAAACCATAGAGCACAGGGCATTTTCTACAGAAACACTATGACAAAGCCCCCCAGCTGCTGTAGAGGCACAAAGATGCTTGGATTAATCATCAGAACAGCAGGGCATTAAAAACCCTGGGGAGAAGAATTCACCAGGGTTTTGTACGATAGATGCTTAAAAATATAATCCAAACACACTTGTGTCAAGTACCTCAGAAGATGAGAAAATTCAGTGCATCTGGCAGCAGCTACCACTTCATTTCTGTCATTTAATCTCATTGAGGTGCATTATGTCAAATAATTACCTTGATGAAGACTTTAATGGAAGAAGGGAGGAGAATAATAGATATGCTTCGAAGAAATGAAGCTGTGAAGTTGCTCAGTTTTTAACCTGGCAGGGATTTATCTCCCTCTCTTCTGGCTCCTACAGAGGTGTCCAATCTGCCTCTCTAGCAAAAATAACACATTTCAGAGGGTGCCCAAGTGATGCATTTATTAATTTGGATACAATAACATAGTTTCTGAGCTTGAAACAACCCAACATTTAAAACAATGAAATCCAACCAGTTTTAATGGCACTGCCAAGGGACCATTAAAACATGTCCCCAGTTTCACATCTTTGTGTCATTTAAATCCCTCCAGGGATGGTGACCCTACCACTGCCCTGGGCAGCCTGTGCCAGTGCTTGGTAAACCTTGAAAAACTTTTTCCCAATATCAAATATAAACTTCTCCTGGCACAACTTGAGGCTGTTTCCTCTCATCCTACCACTTCTTACTTGGAAAAAGAGATTGGCAGCCAAATTGACCTTTATTGACTGTACTCATTCCCTTCTGAGGTTCTGCAGCTATTTTATTTATATTTTATTTTGAACAGCCATTTTGAAGAGATTTTTGTAAAGCCCTCGTGTGCTGATTTCCACCACCCATCCCAGGATGAGCCTCTCATGGTCATATTGATCTTGAATTTACTTCAGCAGGTTGAAATTACACTTTTTAGGTGAATAAACTACAAAATTTATCTGGTCTACCCAGGCTTCTGTGCACAAAACCTAAAGAAAAACTCATTGAAAATTAAATGTATCCAGTCAAATGACTTTCCCTTTTTGTTGCCTGAAGGTATAACTTAAGAAAGAAAGGAAGTATGTATTCTTCCAGCACAGATGTGGTGGAGAAGGTAAATGAGCTCCTCCTTGACCCCAGCTCCCATCTATTCCTCAGTTAGCCTTGCCTAGTGCTGCAGATATGCAACAGCTCACTTCACACCTTCTTATAGATATTAAAATGGAAATGTAGCCCATTTTTCTCAATTTAATGCAAAAATGTGACATTTCAACTTTTTTTTTTCTTTTCTAGGGTTGCGATTTTTTTGAGGGTTTGTTGGGGATTTTTTCCCAAGCTCCCAGCACTTCCCAAACTCTGGGAAACGAAAGGCGCGATGCCGTGGCAGAAGCCTGTGCTGTGATGTCAGCCACACAGCCACCCCCCCGACTTCCCAAGGCAGCCTGGCCAGAGCTTTGCTCCCTGCTGTGCCTCCTGGCCAGTCTCCTGTACAGGTGGAGCACTCTCTTCTCCTCGCGGCCCTGGAAGAAGGAGGCGGCGATGCCGCGGCACAGGCGGCGCGCGAAGGGCTCCAGGAACACGGAGCCATAGAGGATGCAGAAGAGCAGCCCCACAACCAGCAGCACGGAGGGGTTGGGGGGCCTGGGGGGGCTGATCCTGCAGCGGGCAGAGCTGAAGATCAGCTGGTGGTGGTAGGTCCTGTTGAAGTCCCTGAGCGGCAGCGCCTCGGAAGGACGCCAGAAAAGTTTGTATAGAAAGGGCATGATTCTGATTTCAGCCTGAAAAAGGGAGAGTTAAAATGTAAGTCCATTTTGGTCTGAGGAAACCATTTGGGGTATGAAGAAACCAAAATCAACTGGTTACTACAAAAACATCTGGGGGGTGGAATCAGTGTTACAGCACTTAGAGAAGGACACTGAAGGGTGCAATTGTCGCCCTGCTTTTTTAAGATTTTCCAAGCCTTCTGATGTTTACATTCTTGTAACAAACTTTCTCACACGCTTTCTGTGAATAACTTATCGTTTTACATTCTTTTAGAGAAGAAAAGAAATTTGATGGACTGTTAGTTTGTCCAGTGTCATTGGAGAGGTGGCACTTCCATCTTCCAATCCTCTGTCACTTTTAGAAATCTAGAAATGTTAGAGTCAAAAAATGAACTTCCCTTTTTTCACCTTAAGAACAGCAGTGTGTGTGTGTGATGTTGTTTCATGCCCTGCAGTGACATGTGATCACTACAGGCTGAGTAACAGTGCAATGTGCAGGCACTGAGCACTGGGCAGGGTGAGAGCCAGTCCTATCTGTCATCTTCATCCACTGGAACAGACATCATAACATGTGTGAGATTTATGGTGAAAGACACCCTCCAGACCATGGTATTAGTGGCTGAATATCTGAATATTAGAGGCTTTTTCTAAGCCCTGACTGTTTTCCTGTAAATCCATCATAAGCAGGTATCTGCAGTAAAGATCCTGGGCTGAGGAAGGAGGCAGGCTGTGTGGCAGAAGAGGGAAGTTAAAACACCAAGCCAAAGAATATTGAATTAGAAACTGGGGAGGTTTGTGGAAAGGATTGCAGAGGGCAAGGGCAAAGCCAGCAAGCAGGGATTTCTACTGAAGAAACAGCCTGTGCAATAGGATGAGGAGACATTCTCAGTGTTCATCAGCTGCCCCCTTCCTTTTGGACTTGCACCCACTCTGCAGTGGGGGAACAGTGCCCAAGGGACTCCCATTCCTCCACCCAGCTTAGGGAAGGAGTCTGGAGATACAGGGACATCTGACTGCCTGGTGCAGCAGTGCCTTTGCAGCATGAGGCACTATTTGCTCCCCTCCAAGCTCCCAAGGAGCTGTAACTTGGAGAGAGAGTGCCTGCTGCTATTTGACACACTGGGAGGAGCAGCTGAGGTTGTGCCACTGCCTCCTTCCCCAAAGGCTGTTCCTCATCCCGCTGGCTGCTGGGGAGGGAAGTCAGGATTGTGTAAGTACAAAGACTGCAATCCCACCACCACCTCCCTGAAGGGACACAGGGTCCCCACACAGGGCAGGACACCCCAGGGCTCACCTTGTATTTGATGCTGAGAGTGACAGGCACTGCAGAGAACTGAGCTGCCTTCCTCACCGCCGTGTCTGCCACGCTGAAGGCAAAGTGGTCCATGGCCACCAGCACCAGCATCAGCATCAGGGCCACGGTGACCAGCATGGCCTGCACGAGGCACAGCACCACTTCTTCCCTGGACAGCTTCAAGCCTGTTGGTCTGATGAGTTTTTTGGATGAGCCCACCAGGAGATGAGCT
Source organism: Agelaius phoeniceus (assembly GCF_051311805.1). NCBI lineage: Eukaryota > Metazoa > Chordata > Aves > Passeriformes > Icteridae > Agelaius > Agelaius phoeniceus. The sequence goes on from NC_135281.1 coordinate 7,638,644, forward strand.
GCTCTTCTGTCCATGGCTAAGCATTCCAGCTTCTTGGTGATGTAAAAATTGTCAAAGCTGAGGTTGGTGAGATAATTTTTCAAATACCAGCTGGACTCAAAGCAGAGATAGAGCATGAAGAATCCAGCAGCCAGTCTGTTGGCGACTCGTACAGAGTCTTTGACCAGTACCTCAACAGACAGGAACTCTCTGCTAATTTTCTCACCAGCAAGGTGCATTTTTTGGTAAATCAAGGAGCTGTTCTGCAACAATGAAAAGCGAAAATGTCCATTCATAGGCTTATAAATGGATTGAGTGGCTTCTTGGACTGCATCCCCAAACTCCCAAGAAACTTTCTCTAGCAGGGCAGTTGAGTTCAGAAGGCTGTCAGAGGAGCTCTTGCAGATGCACTGAATAACCTGCAGTATGGTTTTAATGTTGCTGATGATGTTGGGTGTTATGTTCACCACTGCAATCATGATGCAGGTGGAGAAGAGAAGCTTCCGGCCCTGCTTGGTGCCTAAGGTGGGCATGATCATGCTGAAGACACAGCGGGCAGGATGCACCAAAAAGAGAGTCAGGAGAAGCAGCAGGCTGAAGGAGATGGCCATGGCAACGGAGAGCTGCCAGGAGTACTCCAGGGAAGCAAACATCCAGTTGTAAAAGAGGCCTCCTATCACTGCTGTAATGCAGGAGCACTGCAGAAACAAGGTCCACAGCTCTCTGCTGTCTGCTGGGACAGGTTTGGAGTAAATCCACCACAGCTCTGCCATAGTTCTGTGCACCTTTGGGAACAGAAAGTCTTCGCAGTAAACACGGGCTCTCATCCTGGAAAAACAAGTACCTGTGTGTTAGCAGAGGACATTCATAAACACTGATTAAGGGGCTTTCTTGAGATGGTAATTTATGGGGTTTTATACTGTCCTCCTCTGGGTGCCTCTGGTCTTACCCTTCTCTACTTCCCTGCTAACTTCCCAGATCAGCTGGGGCTAAGATCTCCCCTGGAAGCAGCAGAATAGGGAAGTTCAAGGCATTTATTGAAAAATAAATACTAATTACAATGCAACTGTTCCTCTATTAATGCAAGCACAGGAAAATATTGTGTTATTGTATAAAAACCATAATAGACTCATTCTGAGGGGTCATTCTGCAGCGGTTGAGGCTTTAATGCTTATTCAGAGGATGTTGGAGGGAGAAAGAGGAGGCTTCTGGCTTCTGTGGAAATTGTTGGACCAGCTCTGTATTTCAAAGGTTTGACATGGACAAGAGGCAGTTGAGTGGTGCTCTCCCTGCCTCTGAAGAGGAGGCCAAACACAAATCTACATGTTTAAGGGTGCCAAACAGAGAAAACAGTTTCACACTGAAGCTGCAGTGCCAGAGGAAGTCTCCAAGGACAAGAATTTGGCCACTAGAGACAGGATGAAATGTCCCATAAAGCTATTCAAAAGTCTAATGGAAACAAACATTTGGGTAAGAATTTAATTTCTCAGGCCTCACATCTGGAGTGACTCTCCAGAAACCAGAAAACCTGGAGAGGAGAAGAGCCCATCCTGAGGTTAAACCCAGCCAGGCAATCCCTGTCTCCCACTGCTGGACAGCAGCCTCAGCTATCCCTTGAGGGACAATTTTAGCTAGGAAAGGGGGTTTTCTGTGAAAAAGCCATACAATAGATATCAAGACAGAGAGAAAGAGAGGGAATAAAGCTGTCTCTACATACCCAGTGGCAGTGAGGTGCTCCAGACTTGCCTGAAAACTCTCCATGTTCCAGTGCCTTACTGCTCTGAGAGAGGATCCCAATGTGGCTGTTGGGAGAGGCAGGGTAGGAAACCAAGGCAGCACCAGGGAACCAGGAGTCAAAACCCAGGATGTTTTATGGCAATTCAGATCAGCAATCCCTGAAGTGTGCAAAACCTGGTGTGTGAAGCCTGGGGAATAACAGCACTACAGAACAGTGCCAGGATGCACAGCACTGCTCGGGCTTCACACTTTTTCTGGTCTTACCCTTATTGCAGAGAAGGCTTATTTTAATGACACATTAAAAAAAAAAAAAAAGAGACAATGACACATGGGCTGGCAAAGATGGAACAAGGATCCTGGAACCTGGGGTGTCATCATTCTATATGGGGAAATCACATGACTACTTCTCACACTGCCCACCAGCAAGCAGCGAGCAGGGCTGGCATCTCTCTCACGGTGGAAGGGACCTTTTCCTCTTTCAGATATCAGTCATGGCACAAAAGGCACAGCAGGATCCAGCAACCCAGTTGGTAACTGCTCATCTGTTCTGACACACTGCTGCTCCTTGCTGAAACTGTGTGTGGGGTTCACAAACGGCTTCAAGGCTCATCTCACAGTCCTAGCAGAGGAAGTTTTAATCTTGAACCTTTCTGAATTCCTGATAGCCAGCAAATCCACTGCAGAGAAAACCCAGCCACAGCCAGGATTCCCAAACTGTTGAGAAGCTCCCAGATGTACAGGCCAGGATGTGCAGTCCCCAAGGGACCAACTCGCCTGGCCCCCAGGACGTGCCCAGCAGAGCTCCAGCCACCAAACCTGCTCACCTGGAGATGAGCAACAACCACAGTGTTTGCTCCTCAGTTATGATCTCAGGGGTTACAGGAGCCTTCCCTGCCCCTTGGCCAGGCTCTCTCATGCTAAGCCACCATTTGTGGGCCAAGGTGACAGAGCTCACCCAGCTGCCCTGAGCCCATCCCCTATGGGGACCCGTGTCCCAGGCCGAGCCCTCCCGCCAGCTGGGAACCGCCAGGCCCCCGGGATGTTCTCATGCTCCCCTGGGTGGGAAAGGGCAAAGGGCTCAAGGTCAGCCCTGTCCCAGCCACCCCTGGGGACAAAGCACGTGGGGCTCTGCCCTCCAGAGAAAGGTGGGAGAGCAGCACCTTCCCCAGGGGACGTGGCTGGATCCCACGGCAGTGGCAGGAATTGAAGGGCAAGGAACGAGGAGCACAGGAGGCAGAGCAAACCTCTGCCCTTGTGCCCTTGCTGCTCCACTCAACAGCTCCACTTTATAGTTTCATGTTTCCTGTGTGGCTGCTGGAGCAAAGCTTTCCTCCTGGTGCCCTGGAGCACAGGGGCCAGATGAGAAACTCTGCCTGGCTCCAGCTGGGCAGAGGCACCAGCCAGGCGGGCAGGAAAGAAAGTGCTGTTTGTTTGGAGCATCCATAGCAATTGCTTGCTCAGGCCATGAATTAGGTCTTTAATTCAATGTGCACACTAGAAGGGACTAACCCAAAAGACCCATAGCTGGATCCTGCAAGGCTCATCAGCTTCTTCTACAACTAAACTCCTTTCTCGCTCTGCTTCAGAGGGAACTGGTATTAGCATCAGCCCCTGGGGCCCCATCCAGGCTATGCAGGCAGCTTTCTGGGGCAGAAAAGGAAATAAATTTAGCAATAGACTATAAAGAACAAAAACCTCTCAAGTCCACAACATCGTGGTGTTTTCTGAGTTTGCTACACCGTCTGGCAAAGGCACCTGAGGTTTGTGGGGACACTGAGCAGTAACTCTGGCAGCACCAAGAAGTGTTTCTTTTTAAGTAAGGAAATACTTAGATTGTTTTCCTCTGGCTCTACTCAAAATTGTTGTCTGCCAGCTGGACCTACAGCAAGGGCATAAATCTGGGGAAACTTTGATTTTATATACCGTGAATGACCTGTATATGAGATAGAAACCTAAATGCCTAACCTTGCCCAGAATACAATGAAGAAGCTTGTTTTGCCAAAAAAAAAAACAAAAAAACCAACAAAAAAACCCAAACCCAAAAAGCGCAACAAACAAAACACAGCAGCAAAAAACCCCAAATACCAGAATACCAGCGTGTGTGTTCATAGGGATACCTGGAAGGTGAAGGCTGGGAGTGGGAAAGGGGCAGGACTGGGACACGGGAAAGGCAGGACCACACATAGCAGCAAAGCAACTGTGACATCTTGTGGTCACACTCTGCTCAAGGACCCTGAGGTCTGGCTCATTCTGGTTCTGCAAAAAAACACTCCATGGTTGGGAGAGTTCTAAGATAAGGAGCATGTGTCCTCCTGGGATGCTCCCAGGTGCCTTTTCCCACCCTGTGTCATTTCCAGATGGTATAAAAGGAATTTGCTTTCTTGACAAGCTCCAGTTTCTGTAGAGGCCAAGCTCTAAAATTTTATAACATCACCAATTTTGACTTTTTAGCACTACAGGAGGAACCTGAGCCCCACAGGCCTGTGAGCAGCTTGCTGTAACTGTGAGACAGCAGAGGATTCCTTTGGCATCATTTCCAGGAACCAGAGCCTGGCTTTACCTGGATAAAGGATGAGCACTGAGGTTGTACCCACCAGGACAGGGGTTTAAATTCAATTCTGAGTGCAGACTGCAGTGTTTGAGGTGGGCCTGTGCCAAGATACCTGCAGGTTCAACCTGTGGTGACAGTGTCACCTTGTCACGGTGACAGGGAGGGGAGGGGGTGCAATGCTGTACCCCAGGCAGGGGGTAGGGTAAATGAACTATACAGCTGCAGAAGAAGATGAATGAAGGGCTAAAATAGAAATTTAAGTCTGAAGATAATTCTTCATGGCAGTATCATCAGCACCTGCTGATCACATTATTCTGCCCATTTGAAAAATTGAGGGTGTGGGAAAGGTTAACTAATTAGGAGTGGTTCTTTGTTTGTTAAAATCACTAAAAATTAACAACTTACAGTAACAGAGCCAGATCATGTCTTTTTAGGTTACTACTGTAGAAATATAGGAAAATCCTATATTTCCTATATTTATAAGGGATAAATGTGATAAGGGCACCAAGGCTGTCTGACCTGTAATAGTTGAATTCCCTATCGTGCTGGACTTTCATTTGTTTCACCACTCTTTCCCTGCCCCTCCTGAAATTCCAGCATCGTGTCTGAGTGCAAACAGAGGAGCACAGCTTTGGAATCACTCCCTGCTGTAAGGACCCACAGAGCAGCTCCTCCATGTGAACAGTTTGTAAAGCAACTCAAATGCTTCTGGGATAAAAGACAGCGATGAAATGCTTTCCTACTACAAATAAACCAAAATTATTTTCTTCCGAGTGTCTCAGGAGAACATATGGATGTTAGTCCAGGACTTGGTGGGGAGCATCAAAGGAGTAAAGCAGAGATATTCTGGATGTTGAATTTCAATGAGTGGCATTTCCTGTTAATTAAAATTCACAAGGAGTCTGCTAATGTGAATGGCTTTTGTGATGGTTGTTGGATTTTTACATTCCTAGAGAAATGGTGCATAGGCAAGCAAAGTTCCATTAAAATAACACAGTCAAAGTTATAGAAGGTTACTACAGCACTTGAAATACCCTTTCCTGGGAGTTTTCATATCTCTAGACATATCACAGACCCTTCAAGACTAATGGGGTTGACTTGCCATTAAAAGCTGCTTTTGGCAAATCTTAGTACTAGCAGCAGCAAATGGAATCAGAAATTATTCATGCAGGCCTGTTCACCTTTGAACCCCAGAAATACTAATTCTTAAAATCTCTGCTTAAAAAATTAATTAAAACTCAAGCATGCCAGACTAGTCCTACTCTCACAGAGGCCTGGGCATAAAAGAGCAGAATTAGGTAATGCTGTTGTCCACATGCCTTAAATCAGATCCTCTGGGGAGCCCTGGGAAATGCAGGGGCTGCTGACAGAGCTGGCAAACAGGTCTTGGACTAACCAGGTTTAGGATCCAAGTGCTTCTTACACCTTTCCCAGGTGGCCAAGGCCTCGTTGTGCACCTTGGGTAAGTCACTGGTCCCCTCTCTGCCTCAGTTTCTCCTGTTGACACAGAGATCACAACCCTGCCCTGGCTGCATTTGTGAAATTCCTCCTGATCCCTGGATAGATAATGCCATAGGCATGCCAGGACACTGAAAGTGATTTTTTGGAGACTCCTACACAAACTCTGTGGTCTCAGCTCTGCTTTAAAGCCAAAGAAAACCATCCTAGATTTGATCACCTGGGATGCACCAAGTCAGAGCTGAGACCACAAACAAACCCTGTGATCCCAACACCTGAGAGGGAGCTGGACTGGATGTTACCCTGTGGAACTGGGTGATCCAAAGCCCTTGCTGCTGGTTCTCCAGGCAGCTCTGAGCCCGTGGCTGACAGGATCCCCTGCAGCAGCAGCAGCAGCAGCAGCTCAGGGCAGTGGGACCGTGGGGCTCCATCCTGCAGGCACAGCCTGTTCCTGTTCCCTGTTTGTTCCCTGTTCCCTGGCCTGGGACAGCAATCCCGTGCTGTTCATGGACAGCTGGCTGAGAAAGGAAACTGCAGGGAGCAATTTTCCCTTCCCATTCAGCCCATCTTTGCTAAGGCATGACGAGGAGCATCCAAGCAGAACGACAGTGCCCAACCCCAGCACAGCCAAGCAGAGAGGGATTTAGGGTGTGCTCAAAGGCTCTTGAGCAGGGCAGCCCTGAGATGCTGGGCCAGGGGTTTTCCCATTGCTCCAGTGTTTAACAGTCTGCACTGCCCTCCTGCTCCTCCTGGGGAGCCACTGCCCAAATCAGGGATGAAGCTGGAGCAGGGGGAGGCTCAGGCTTTGTTTTTCTCCCCTCAAACTACAGAGCAAACAGGACCATGTGATGTGCTAACCAATGTGCTTTATTTTAAGTTTTCCACAATCATTAAGGATTTTGTTTGAACATTGAGGATTTTTTTTTTAAACTTGATTGATCAAAGTTCCACATTCAATTGGTTTTGGCGATTTCAGTTCATCCCCCTCGAGTTCCCACCTGCCACATCACCCCAAGGGGACCCCCATAGGGTAACCCCTGCAGCAGCAGCTGGTGAACACCTCCCTGCCAGCCCTCCTACCTGGCCCTGGGGGTTATCAGCAGCACAGGAGCAGGGGGATGCACTGGATCCCTACCCTGGGCCAGTTCATCTTGTCAGCTCCACCAGTTTACATTGTCAGAGAAACCGGTCCCAGCACAGGGATCCAGTCACTCACCTTCCACAAAACAAGAATCAGATCCTTTATCATTCAATCATCTATTTCAATGACTGATGATTTAAGTTTAATATTTTATATTCTTACAGAAAATAAAATAAAAATAATTGGATAAAATGGTGATTAAAATCACAGTCAATTTGCAATGCTTTCATTGAAAGTACCCACGCAATCTGATTTAAGAAGACGTTAAGAATCAAATCTATTTTTTAAGAATTGTCAATAATATTCCAATGCAACTTGTCCACTGACCTGTGACTCAGTGGGTCATTTGTGAGTGAGTCAATCTCACAGCCTAAGACTGGCCACAGTTACCAATAGTGAAACACCACTGATGTCCAAAGTTATGCCAGGAATTAATTTGGTCCCAAGCCCCCATCTGTGCACTCAGTGCAAAGAACCAGGCAGCAGTCGCTGTCCCAGGTTTTCAAAACATTGAACACGTTTGGAAACAAACTGTGGCCTTCCAGTTTCCAAAGCATGGAGCAATGCACCGAGTCCTACCAACACATCTCCTGAGTCACCCCTTCACACACAAACCTGAGGAAATGCTCTTCCTCCTCCATGAGAGAATTACTCATGAGATGGCAACGAGACCCCAGCCCTACACCCTGCCAGAATCCCCCGGCCACGCCGCCCTCTCCCCGGGCAGACTCTGACACACTCACTCACGTTGGGTTGCACATCAATAATCCAGTTGCCTCCACCCTGTTGCCAGGGCTGCTTTCCAAAAGGAGGTAGGGTATCAGAAGCTGGAGCAGCAAGGCTCATCAGCTCTCATGGGGGGACAGGCATCTACCCAAAGATGCTCCATGCTTACAGGTTGTCCAGTTAACAACCACCTGTGACAGAAGGACTCTGGGAGAGTCGGATTTGTACCTGCAAAAGGTGGGGAAAGATCTCCAGAGAAAATAACGAATGGATGTTGTGACACTGACCAGAATTTCTAGAAATAAAATTAAACCAGAAGGTCCCACACAGTGTGAGCGGCCACGTGGCTTTTCCTCCTGTGCAAGCTCTGACGATTCCAGTGCCCCAGTCCTAAGTGAGTGAGTCCTTCCCCGGGGGTGGCTTTGTTCATATTTTATTTAGTGCACTTAAAGTGACATTTTCTACAGCTGTCAAAAGTGAGGTGGCATTTTCTGCATGGATGTTGGCCCATGCAGGGAAGGTCCCCAGCTGGAAGATGCTCTTGGCCCATGTGTTCATAGCCAGGCTAAGAAGCAGAACTCCCATAAGATTCATGAGCAACCCAGTTCTTGCCTACAAAAGAAATACAAAGACAGCTGTTGAGTTTAGACTGGACATCTACAGCATGTGAAGCACGAAGCTATTTGAATGCAAACATTATAAAAATGGAAGGTTTAATTGCTGTTAATATTAGCAACATTTTAAGCAAGCTTAAAGCCACAAAGGCCATTCTGCAGCTGCTTACCAAGCTTTGATCCATCAAAAACACTAACATCTGTTTAGCCTCAGGAATGTGAGCAGGAACTGGGACTAAGCCTAATTTTACTCATAAGCTTTGTTTCACTGAGCTGGGGAAATTTTCCTGCATCCAGAAACCTATGAATGTTGAGCTGTTGACACTAGAGAAACAGTACAAGGGGCTGGGGGATGTTGACCACATTCAAGACCACTTTTGTCACCATTTGGAGCCATGGTGGCTCCAAATTTCAACTTCATGCAAGCTCCTTCCATCCTGTGCCTTCAAACACCCTTGAGAACAGCATCAGACTTCTGTCTTCTCATTTTACTACATATTGAGCACTAACAATACAGAAAAAAAAAACCTTCTTTAAACACTCAGGCTGATTGTTTTCATCATTTTATGTATCTAAAGGAACTTACCATATCCTTGACCATCAAATGTCCAGAGGAAAAGGCAATTGAGTTGGGAGGTGTTGAGACTGGCAACATGAATGCATAGGAGCATCCTATAGTTCCTGGTATCATTAAATAGAGGGGATTCACTTTCAGACGAATGGCCTGGAAAAGCAGAAAGGAACAGAAATCGGACCTTGGGGATTCGAGCTGCCAACAGATGAACCAAAGGGTGCAAACAGCCAGTGTGCTGTGCACAGCTCCATCCCACACTCTGTAATAAATAATCACATCTCTCACAACAAAGTCTGAAGGATTATTATCCTTCAGTGCCCACATTATGCTACAGGACTTGTTGCTCCCAAGGGTTTTGTAGAGCCTGAAGCCCAGGAGCAGGAAAATTCCCCAGTGCCTGTCCCAGCACAGACCCAACACAAACCCACCCACCCAAGGGGCAGGGCAAAGAGGGGGCAGAGGAGGAGCTGCTCTTGCCATGGGATGACCTTACCAGCTCTGCCAAGACAGGCAGAAAGATGATAATAGTGGCAGTGTTGCTGGCAAACTCCGTGAACAGGGCGATGACAACCGTGATGAGGATGACAGCCACGGGAGGGGGCACACCCTCCAGGGGATGCAGACGGCCTCCTATCCACACAGACAAGCCAGACTCCTGCAGAAGGGACAGAAAAAACAGGAGCCATCCTCCTGCATCCCTGCAGGGGAACTGCTCCTCTCCTAGAACTTGTCCTCAGGGTGTCTCACAGCAAGCAGCTTGCAAGGAGCTGCAGATATCTGCTGTGTATTGTTGTCACTTGGAGCTGACAAGTATGTCCTTTGAGTGTGATGACTCCATTGATAGAAGTTTTCCAAAGCCCAATGGGAGCACCAAGTGACCCCTGCTAGGATCCAACCCTGCTGGGCAGGATGATGCCTCACCTCACAGCCCTTGGCCATGGCAAAGCCTCCTCCAAGCAGCAGGATGATGTTCCAGGGCACTGTCTCCTGGGCCTTCCTCCAAGTCAGCAAGGGCTGGGTCTCTGTGTTTGGTGCTGGACAAAGAGGAGAGGCCTGTGTCAAACACCCACCCAAAGAGGAGCATCAGTCATGGCCTGACTGAATGACAGCACGAGCCTGACAGCAGCGCTGAAGCTCACTGACCATGAGTTGCTGATCAAATGCACACATGGAGTGTCTTGAGTTAGCCAGCTAAAGGAACATTTAACTTAGTATCAGATGTAAAAATAAAACAAAAAACATTCTAGCAATAAAGTTTTCTTTGAGGTTTTCTTGATTTAATATTTAATATGGGGTTAATTTTCTCTCTGTAACAGACATAAACACTGTCTTCAACAGATGGGGGTCCATAGAAGGAGGAAATTTTCTGCCATTTGAATTAAATATGTTATTGATTTTTTATTCAACAGCCAGTGAGTTTAACAGCAGAGAGCTCATCTCCCCTAAAAGCCATTTCTTAATACGTGATAAAGTGAGCTCTGTTGTATGGAAGGATGCACTAATGGGACTGAAATTTTCTGTTGAAAAAAGGCACATATTTTATCCACAGGAGGCCTGATTAAACATCTTCCTGTGTATGGACAACACAACAAATGTGCATAACTCGGAGCAGCTGCTATTTTGTTCCCACAGACCCCAGGCGATTCTCCATCATCCACAAAAGGCCTTCAGCTCTTTCTCCCCATTCAGATCATCTCTTATTCCAAGCAGTTTATGAATTGAAATTTGTATTTCATTGCTCCTCAAGAGGACTGACCCAAGACTTCAGAACCTGCTGGAGAGTTTGAGCTTTAGGAATTTAGGAATTATTCCAGAAACTGAGGAAGGGCACCTATGTCTGAGAATGGACAGCTAGCCCAGCTCTGCCCTCTCAGAGGTCCATGCTCCCTCAAAGGACAGGAGCCTTTGGGAAGTCAGACCCCAAACCTCTGTTCCACCATCAGATCTGCTGTGTAAATGAACATCATGGGTAAATGAGCACCCATTTCAGGTCACTTCATCCCACCATGGCATCAACCCTGACATCTGCATGAGCAACTGAGCCATTCCTGCCATCAGCAGCAGGGCAGTGACTGCTGAGCCTCTGCTGGTGCTTCAGATTTTTTTTAAAAAAGCCTCTCTAGGATCAAATGGCACTTGAACCACCCTGCTCCACACTGCAGCTCCAAGGGGGGACAGCATTGCTCCTTGCCCCATGCCTGCCCTGCCAGGACACAGGCAAGCACACAGCCCCTGCCTGGAGGGGTCTCCTACTCACCTTTCAGGTCAAACCACCACCTGAAGGAAGGTTTTTGTGAAGGGAAGAAGAACAGTATAATCACAATGGTGATTCCTGTAACTGCATCTGAGATAAACCTGTCCAAAAGCAGCAGAAACACTTGTAAGAAGCACAAGCCTGTAGAATTACAAAGTTTATGAGAACAGGGATTTACCAAAGAAGATTACAAGTTTCCATCAGGTTTGAACAATGCTTGTTGTTCAGAGTTCTTTTCTTTTTTAATTCCCTGTCGAGCTAATTTTCTACCATGGGTTGTGAACCCCCCAGAAAAGCTGCCCTACAAAAGTAAAAACCAAGATCTAATCCCCTCCACACTGATGTTCTGGTTTTCTGATTGCAGAGTTATAAGGACAAGTTTCCTGAGCCTATTGCAGGGAGGAAGAGAGACAGAGCCCAAACCATCTCATTTACATGAGCTCTTTGCAAAACGCTCAAACTGTCAGGTGAAAGGCAGGCTCCATCCAGTAAAAACCTTAAGCATGTGTTAGAATTAAGGAGTTATTAACTGATGAGGAAAAGGTCCATAACTACTTTATTAAGGAAACATTTATCAAACTAGGATTTTGTTTGAAAAAACCCACCAAACTATGAAAATCTCTTATTTTAAGAAATAACAACACCCTCTGAGCTCTAGCATCCCCTAACTGCTGTGTCTATTCAACTTCACAAGGTATGGTTCTCACAGGGGACACAAACTTGGCAAACAGACATGATGGCACTCAGAATCAGCTCCTGCCATCTCTTTTCAGTCTTTAGACCACTGGTGAAAACAGTGAATTGCCTAAAGAACTCAGTATTTCACTGCAAATATACCTATAAACAGCATTCCCAACTTTAAATCCTCAAACAGACACATCACAACTTCCCACCAGCTTCATGCACCTCCTACCCTAGGAGACAGAAAATGCAAAGTTGGCTCTGCTACTTGATGCTCAGTTAATTTATTCCAGGAAATCTGAGTAATAGTGTTAAGCAACACAATCAGAAACTCAGGAATGTCAGTGAATTGGAAATGTTACTGCAAAATGGCAGAGTGGAAGGAAAATAAAGTCTTACCCTGGTGCAAACAAGCTTGCCCAGCCTGGAATGAATTTGGGATCCCTGGAGAACAGCATGATTGCAAACATGCAGAAGAAGAAGAAAATTGCCTGTTCTGCAAACCTGAAATGGAAAGAAATGAGGTCAAAATGCTGATGTGCTAAAGGGGTGGATCCAAGCTGGGACAAGTATCCAGCTCCTGCTGCAGCATCTTGGCTGGGAAGTGAGGCTGATTTTCTAAAACCAGCTACAGTGACACATTGGGACAGACTGTAAATCTATTTGCAAACACTGGTGTTTGCCAGCAATAGTCTCTTATTGGAAAACATGAAGGAGAGGCAGGATGGAGATCAGGAATGCCCCAGCATGGGATGCAAGGCTGACCCTCTGACTGTGGAAGGGCCCAGCAGCTCCTCGTGGTCACTCCTCTGACCATGTCCCTCCAGGACAGCAGCCAGGGATGGTGGCACTGCAGCTCAAGCCATACAAAAGGATGACTGAGATTCAAATCATACATGAGACAGCAGGAGCAAATTCCTCCAAGGTCAAAATCTAAGCACTGTCCCTTAGACACATGACAAGCAGCAGGGTAAAAGGCAATAGCATTCACTAAGTATCTAGTGGAGTTAAGGTTTAACCAAGGTTTAAGATGATGCCTCAAAATTCTATTTAAAATCTCTCTGAGCACAGGCAAGGGCACACAAGCCCTTGGGAAGAGGCTGCTTGAGCTGATTTTTAGTTATGGGCCTGCTAATCAAATTGGTGGAGCTCAGCTTAATGGACTTTCCCACTCCTAGATCTCAAAGTGGGACTTTGATTCTTTCAGAGACATTTTGCAGGCTGCTCGATAATGTACTGAATGGAACAAATAAACCAATTGCTTTCATTTACAGCACAGGCACAGAGAGCTGCCTTTGAAGAACCACTCCATGTTCCACACAACAGAAATAATTACAATGTCAATAGCATGACACAAACATCACTGGATATTCACATCACTGGATATTCACAGCACTGCCCTGAGTATGAAAATACTATTTTACAGATGGGGAAAGACAGAGCATTTAAGGAAAAACCCTACAGTTTCAACAGTCTTCAGTAGTCTTGGCTGCCCAGAATATCAGTGGAGGGTTGGACATATGCAAGGCTGGATTTCAGCTTTTCCTGCTTCCCCCTTTTTCTTGGCATTTCTCAGAAGTCTAAAACTCATGTTTCTTTCAGCTGGTGCCTTACTCCAAAATATAATCCCCATCATTGCAGTTTGTACCAGCTTTTACTTTCCTCACTTGACTAGCATAGTTGAAGGAATTATTCAGAAAAAATAATTTGTTCCATGGCATGGATCTGACTTCTTTCTTTATACTTTCTCTGAGCTTTAAGATTTCCTAAAGTATATCCACAATCCATATCATTCATATCCATAATTTGATTCATCAGCCTTCTCAGCAAATGCCTCCTGTATGCACAAACCCTTGAAATCCAGCCTGTGTTGTCTAGCACCTATCTCACACAGAACTGGGTTTGTTCCTGGAGTAGAAAAATCATAAAGAGTAATTAAACAACCCAGCATGAATTCCCTCTATACCAGGAATGCTGTTGTTCAGAAGATTTGAGTGCAAGCTGCTATTTGCAATTATTCATGCTAGCAAAGGTGAGGAGGCTGGAGCATGCAAAAAGCAGAGTTCAGCAGGTTACAAACAGACTCAGTAGAAATATAGGTATAATTTTCTTTAAAAATCTCCATTCCCCACAGTCCTCCACTCTTAAAACAGGATATTTGCAAACCCACTGAATTTCTTTCTCATTTCTATCCCAGCTTTACAACTCACTTTGTTGGACCCAGTTTCTGGTAGTCCTCCTTTATCACCTCCTTGGCTCGGGCTTCTGCATCCACTCTTATATTTGACTTTTTTGTTTTCCAGCCCCTGCCAAGAAACACAATTATATTTTTACATGCATTTTTAAATGCCTCTGACCTAAGTGACACATAGGAAATAATGCATTTTCTATGCAGCACATGCAGGACTCAGTGTCCTTCTCCAGCACCTGCTCTTCAAGGTTCAAAGAGCTGCGCGTCTCTGGCAGCTCAGTTTGTGTTATCTTCAGATTATGAAGAGTAACAATGAAAATCTCTGCTGAGATAAAGGTAATAAGGCTTTATTTTATATATCCTTTGTCTCTGCATTCATACAAAGGAGTCTCTGCAGAGGTGAGGAAGTTTCCTCTCATTTATATTCTGAACTGTTTCCTCCAGCATGGGCTGTGATTGCCAAATGAAAGTCCCAACATTGCAGGATTTCCTTGTCTTCCTTCCAAGCAAGTTACCTACTTGGGCAGAACGACTAGGAATAGGGTGACACAGAAAATTAATCTGTCCCTTCATTTTTCAAGTCACTTGTAATTTCCTGGGTGATCCCAGGATGCTGCTGGGGATCAACAAAAAATGTGAGGAATTTCTAAGTGGCCGGGAATGTTAATGTGCTCCTGGCTAAGCCTCTTAGCCTGGCTGCACTGACTGCTCACAGTTTGCTCCTTTGCAGCATGTGTGTACAAATGATATATTCATATCTTGCACTTCATCTCCCATCACAGCCCATGACACTGAACCTGGTTTCTAACACTGTGACCTTGATTAAAACTACAACCCCAAATTTCTGTATCAGACACATCTGCCCATCCCCATGGTCCCCTGCTCTTCCTTAATTCATTTGTTGTTTCAAAGGGTGGCTGGATGTTCTATAGACATGAATGGTTGATCATTCAGAAGCTCCTGCATTTCAAGTTCCTGGCCCTTTAATTTCTTGGTTTTTGGGAGGTGTTTTTAACAGCAGCCTCATCTCAGCCAGCCCACTTCAAAAAGCTCCATTCCCCACAGCCCTCCACTCTTAAAACAGGATATTTCCAAACCCACTGAATTTCTTTCTCATTTCTCTGCCAGCTTTACAACTCCCTTTGTTGGACCCAGTTTCTGGTAGTCCTCCTTTATCACCTCAGCCTTTCAATGCCTTTTGGATTCAAGCAAAGCCCAGGTGTCCCCCTGCCTGTGCCCTGCTGCAGACACCCAGGACCTGCCCACAGAGAAACCCAGGCACCATCCCCAGGCAGCCACAGCCCAAGCACGGCTCCTGTGGAGCCTTGGCTGTACTCGAGGAGCTTTGCAGTGTCCCCTCCACCACGGGGGAATTCTGGCATCTGTGCTGGCCCAGCTATCCCAATAGAGCTGAGCCTGAGCTGGGGATGAGCCAAAGCAAACACAGAGCATCACGTCCCTGAGCTCCACAGCAGCTCTGCCTTTCCCTGGCTTTGGCCTCTTCTCTCACCTGAGGGGCTCTGGGCACGTGCCATGCCCAGGGACACGGGAATTCAGCTCTGCACAAGCCCTGGCACACGGGGAGAGCAGCACAGCTCTCAGCAGTGAGCTGGCCAAGCATCACACAGCAGCACCCAGAGCCTCCTGAGAGCCCCAGCAGCAGGACAAGGACAAGCCTTTGGCATTTTCTAGATTAAAACTTTCCCATTGATCTTTTTTTCCCCTATGTCTGAGACAATGTAAATATTTGGACACCTGTTCTTCTTTTTCCTCTCTCCCAACATTTGCATTTTAAAGTCTAAACAACAATTAAAGGCTTTTCTAAATATCACAAATTCTGTATGGTCCCTGGAGGAAGCAAGACTCTGACTTTGTTACCATCACTTGTGAGAGTGTGGAGGGGGAAAAAGATTCTCCACATGAGCAGCAGAGCAGTGCTGCAATCGCTGAAGGCTGTGCACACTGAGGGGTTGCATGTGTCCAGCAAAGATTTACTGGAAAAACATGTTATTCTCAGTTATAGATTAACACCTTGTTGTAAAATTAAGCCCTGTTGTGAAGTAACCTGTTCCAAACCCAGGTTTTTCCCCCAAGAAGAGTCTCTGTCTCTTTCATGGGGAACTAAGATTTTATCATGGTGTTCAAAGCTAGATCCTGCTTTTCCTTTTGTCATTAAAAGTCTGCCATTTACCCTCCATAGGCCAGGGTCAGGCAGTAAAACAACCTTTAAAAATTATACATTTAACTGAGTGAATACAATGCATACTCTGTACATGGATTTAATTTGGATAAAATATATGTAACTATGAGATATCTTTAAAACCTTCCTATTCTATATCAGCTTTTTAAAATAGATGACTTGCTATGGGATGGGCCTGCTAGAGTTAGTTGTAAATTCTCCCACTTTCCTGGGTGATATCAGTAGATTTAGGATGAGAAGCATGAGGAAAACATATTATAATGCTAATATAACCAGACTACATATGTGTATAGTGAATATCAACATACCTCAGGTTAATTCCTCCATACAAGATGGAGATCCATAGCCATCCCATGAGAAGAAAAATCAGCATTAAAGGAAATGCAAACATAAACCAAGAACCAAAGTTCACCACATCACATTCTGGAAAATAACTAAGCAAACGGGAAAAATCAAGTTAATGCAAGATGGGAAAGCAACCCTTCCATCCATGGGTAAACAAGCATCTGAAACCAGCAGTGCAATGTCCCACAAACCTGCCCCTGTGCATTTCCCTGTGAGTTATCTGGACATAAGGAAATGTGAGGAGTGTTGTGCTGGGACAGCTCCCAGGACACCCTGCCACCCCCATCTCACCCAGCCCAGCTGTGGAAGCCCTGGAAATCTCCCTCCAGCTGGACAATGCCTCCATGCAAAGATCCTCCTGAACACCCAGGATTAAATCTGCTACAGGAACTGCTGGAGAGTCTGGACATGAACCTGGCAGGGATGCTGCAGTGCCCAGGACAGGCTGTATGTACTGCTTGTAGAGGTCAGCAAAAGTAAGAAATACCTGTGGGCACCTGGGCTGGCACAAATCTCTGCTCCTATGCACATAGGAGGAATATTTTATGACTAAGAAGTAGTGGGTTCATTATTTTTCTTTCTGCCATACAGCAGTAGCTATAATTGCTCACAAAGCACTGCATCAAAACAGTTACCAGGTTAATTGTAGGTGTGGAGTCAAGTCCCATTAAATTCAATGGGATTAAAAGCATCAGTGAGGTGAAGCACACATGCTCCAGTTTGGCTGACAGCCTGCCTGGCTGGGCTGGAAACCTGATTATTAAATCTAAGGCTGGTGCACTCCCTGCTTTCATTCCCCAAACACTCTGGAAGGGCATGGGTTATCCAAGCCAGCACTGAGCACAGAAAGGAATTTCCTGCAGGGATGAAGGACATGTCAGTGTCCTGCAGGATTCACAAGGAGCCCAGGACAGCCTCCCATACCTCTTCAGCTGTCCCAGAAGGATGAGGTTTGGTGCAGTTCCTGTCAGCGTTGCTGTACCTCCAATGCTGGCTGCATATGGGATTGAGATGAGGAAACCTTTCCAGATGTTTGTTTTGTATTCCTCCTCCTTCTTTAAGTCTGAGAGAGCATCACTGGAAAGCTCCTTCTCCTCCGCCAGATCTTTGCTTTAAAACAGTCCAAAAGAGAATCCGGTGAAAGCCCTGGTTTAAATACAGTGCAACCACTTCAGAGCCTTGACAGAAGGAAAATTCCCAGTTTTTAGAAATCCAAGCTACCAGTGTGGTGCTCAAGGACACCTTGGGAGCTCAGTGCTGCAGAGGGGTCTGCTTGGTGAAGTGCCACATGGGACTGTCAGCCCTGCAGAGGACAGAGCACCCCCAGACCCATCCATAGGAGCTGGGGGTGCCTGTGCCTTGCCCAGCCCCTCAGCAGCTTGTAACACTGAGCACAAAGTCCACAGGACTGCCAAAAGGAAAAAGAACTAAAATTTGATAGATTTGAGGGAAGAAATATCTGTTCCTGTGTTCCTGAAAAGATGTTTCCTCCCCATCCTTGTCATCAAAGCAGGACCATCACCAGTGTGCAACTCCTGGAGGTTTTAACTCATTGGCTTCACACATTTGATGCTCCTGAGAAAACCAAGGCACAAATCCCCAGCAGGAGACACCTTTGGCTATGATTTCAGAGTGGCTGAAAAAAAACCTCTGTAATGATTTGGACATGCAGAGGGATGCTGGACACACAGAGGAGGGTTTTTATCATCAGTGATCAGGATGTTCAGTATGATCAAAACATTGCAATGATTGAATTTCAAATTCCTAACACTTGGTCTAGCTCAGGGGATAATTCTCTCTCAACTCTCTAATACAAACTTTATAGTTAACTTACTCCTCAGTACTTGCCAGAAACTGCATCTCAGTTGGTACAGTGTAAAGTTTATTCTGCTGTAAAGATGCTGAAAAAGAAAGATGAGGACTTTAAAACAGTTCAAAGCATCTAGAAAATTCTCCTTGAACCAAACAGAGGGACAGAGGAAACAACTACCATTTTAGAGGAGGGGCTGTGCAAATGAAGGGTTAGCTCACACCATGGGGATGGGGTCAGGAGATCACACCTGGCAGGGATGAAGGAGCCCTCCTCCTTCTGCCACTGCTCCAGCCCCACCACAGCACCCAGCTTCTCCTCCAACACCCAGGCACTTGGTCCCTTTACAGCCTTTGCCACAGGCTGGCCTTTGGGATCTTCTAACACAGCCCAGACTTCGAGGGTATCCCTTACCAAGCCATGAGTTTGGGGTGGGTTTTCTTGGGGGAGGATTAACTTGAATCATTCTCAGGAAGGATCACTGTTGGGCTTTGCTGTATCTGTAAGGCAGGTTTCCCAAGGCACAGCCAGAGCATTCCCTGTCACTGAGCTTCATTCCCATGGGGTGAGAATTTTACACCCTGCAGACATCTAGTGCAGTCACCATAAGGCTGCAATTCCTTCTTTAAAGACACATTTGGGGATTAGGTTTTTTGCCAGCTCCTCCAAAAGCCACCCTGACAGCAAAGACCATTCCAAGCCCATCATCCTCTCCACAAATGCCAGAGCCTGCAGGCTGAGCAGCCAGGCCCAGTACTCTGGGAGCTGCACACCCCTTGACCACACCAACCGATGGGAGAACTCAGAAATCAAAAAATAGAAATGCAACACAACCACTCTCTGTTAGCAGACCTGACTTTAAGGCTCACAGCATTTGTGGTTATGGCTTGACCTCCTGAGGCTGGGAGATGTGCTACCAAACCTCATTTTCCACATTCCTCACAGGACTGGAGCACTTGTGAGTTTTATCCACCTTCAGCCCACGTGGCCCTTCCCCATCCCTGCTGGCTCTGCTGCCTTTCCTTGTCCTCTCTGCATGGTTTTGGGTCCAGAGGTTGGTGTGCCTGCACTTCCCTGTGCTCTGCAGACAGCTACAAACAGAGAGCCCCATTCCTGCTACTGCCACCCAAACAATCCCCACATTTCTCTGCACCCTTCTTAGCCCAAAACCCAATCCCCTTCCACCCAGTGTGACCTGGATATCAAAAGCATGGAGAGAAGCCAGTGGTCAAAGTCTCTGGACCCACTCACATGTGCACCAAGACACCGTGCTCGCTCCAGCTCAGTGAACCAAGGACTTTTGCAATGTCATGTTTTACACATGGCTAATTTACTGAATTGGAGTTAATTGGCTTGGACACACACATGCTGAGCTTTCATCCCAACCTTGCCACGATGAAGGGATGTAATTAGAAGGATGAACATTAACCCATGGTTGACTGTTGGTCCCTCAATGGGTTTAGCCCAAAGGCTCTTACACTTCTGTCCCACTGAAGCCCAGTCCTGGCTCTGCAAAAACATTTCATTCTATTTCAACATTTTTAAATTTTATTCCCCTGCTAAGCTCAGACTACCAGCCCATCTGAGCAGGACCATCTGTGAGTTATTTTTTAAGGAAGAATTGCAAAGGTAACCATGCAAGGGAAAGCCAGGCATACTGCAGAGATTTTCCTATGAAAATTATAAAAAATGAATTGAAAATTATTACAGGTCCATAAGTCAGAAAAGGCCAAAGGTAACAGAGTTTGGACCCAGCTGTGCACACCTCTCACAGAGCACTATGAGGATTCTGTGGCCATTTCACAAAAATACCTCATATACCTTAGAGGCAGAAATGCTTTTCCTAGATAATTTTTGCTTAATGACATTTTTTACTGTTTCTAAAAGGTTTAAAAGACCTGAAAAGGACTATTTCCACTTTTCTTGTGATTTTTGCCTGGAGATATTTAAGGTGCTCAGAGAAATGAAACATTGCCAATGAGGGGCTGGTTAGTGGGCAGAAGCAGAGAGAGGTCAGGGCCACTGGCACAGCAACTTCCAGCTTGTCACACACCTGTTGCTGGAGATGTCAGACAGAACTGCAGGGCTCACCTCCAAAAGGAAAGTTCTAGATGCTGAAAAATGTCTGTTGGTGTTAAATTTATAACCTTGCTTTGATCCACCAAAAGCAGCTGGGACTTCAGCCACCCAACCTCACTGCCTGCTCTCCTGCATCAGAAGCCAAGCGTGTGAAAATGAACAAATCATTACACTCAGTTTTAGCTGTCAATGACACAAGAAAATAAATATTTGCTGATATGTAACATGCTGCCCACATGGTTGAGCATGGACATAAGTGACCAAAATCTTGATATTCTCTCATCAGGAAGAAAGTGTCACCAGCTGATCAGAGATCACTTAAATTCAGGCTTCATGTGTGCAAGCAAAGTCCTACACAAAACTGGTTTCATACACTTGTTGAATTTTTTTGCTGCGAGTCAAATGCTTTGAAATGTCACATATTCTTTATTATATTTTAAATTGTTATTTTTAACTACCCAAATATTTTTTTTTTGCCTCATGGACTCTACCACAGTGTTATGAAACCAAGTCAATTGGCAAACTGATCTTATCACATGCCATTGTACAAGTTTTCTTGCACATACAGCTCCTTTCACAAATTAATCTTTTTTGAAGCACAGATCACAATTCAGATAGATCATAAACATTTAATAACCTATGAAATGAGTATATCTTTTTCTCATCTGCACATCTCCACTCCTAAGTGTAATGTGAGATTCATCACTTTTTCAAGGAACTCAGCTTTGCTCATCCATTCAGAAAGATTACAGAAAAGGATGAGTCTGCCTTGGGACACTAAAGTTCAAATAAAAAGTCTACATAAAAATGCAGATTTTGATGCATGAAATGTACATTTTACAGGTGATTCCTCCTTTGTTCGTATAATAAATAAACTTTTGAAAGCCTTTATCTCAAAAAAAACCACAAAAAAAACCCCAGACATAATCACACCATCACATGATATTTGCAAAGCATCACTTTATTCATTCTTCTACCTGCATGCCCCTCCTTTGCCTTTTCTGGTTTCTCTTACCACTGCAAGTGTGAGTCAAGGATGTTAATTCTGTGCTTAACAGTGTCTAGGACAAGGTGGGGAATCTTCCTTTTATGTGTTCCCAAACTCTACTGTACTTACAGCCACAACTACACAGTCAGTTTCAGAGGCTGGAGACAAAAAGGTTAAAAGCAGACTGACAAGACACAGAACAGGAAATTATAGCAAGGAAATCAGTGAGGTTGATTTTAATAGATGTGAATAGTCAAAAATTCATAAAGCAAACATGGTAAAGCAACCTGGAGTGCAAATATCTCATAATTGCTGAACATCAATGATGAATGATTAACTATATCTTTATTAGATGTGCACATGTTTGAGCCTTCTCCTGGGGACTCCTTTATCTGCCTTAGGACTCAGCAGGAACTAAGAAGCCATTGCTTTTAAATCACAGAGGCAGATGAATTACTAATTAGTGCAAGAAGAAGCAGAAGAAGAAGCTGTGAGTACTGCTCCAGCTACCAACAATAGCTGCAAAGGGGGTGTCAGGATGTCATTTCTGGATTGCTGTTTCTCATCACTGTCTGCCAGAAGCCCAAAGTTCTGGTGATTTCCTTGTGAAGAGAGGGCTGGAGAAAGGTCTTACCTGGCCACATACCCCTGACCTATCCTCAACCTGCTCAGGAGCAACACCACACAGCAACATGGAGATGGAAAAAATCACAAAGCACTTTAGAGACAGATATTTCACCTGCCAGCCTTCCCCTGAGTCCCCTGCTTTCTCCTCCAGCTCAGGCTCCAGTTCCATGGCTGAACAAGCAGGAAAACAAGAGAACACACAGGTCCCAAGTGCACAACAGCTCTGTGTGCCACAGGGAGGGACCCCACTCATCACCTGCCCTATCTACAGCCCTCCCTGGCTCCAGCTATCCCCACAGCATCCCTACAAATCCCACCACCACTGTGCCACAGAGCTGGACTTTAACCTGTGCCAGCAGCAGCTTTATGGAGCAGGTTGGCTGGGCAGCACCTCTTTTTGCTTTTCCAGGCCACTCATAAGCATTGCCTCCTGCATGACATGAGAAAAGGGCAGGTAAAAGGGAGTTTTCTGCCAATATTCTTCCACCATGGGAATAAAGGGTGCAGTAAAGGGGGACCAGCCCTGAGATTGAGCTGCAAGCTAATGAACATGGTATTTGTGCCAGTAAAGTCAATAAAATGGGGCAGATTTGAGGGCAGCAGGGCAGACCTCAGCTGGCTTATACTACTGCCCTGTCTCAATTACCTTGGTTTTCTTCATTTTCCCTGTTCATATCCTTAGATGTGTCTTTCTCCCCAAAGAGGCTTTTTAAAATTGCATTTGCAATTGGAAGCATCATAGCAGTGGAGGCAGTGTTACTTAACCACATGGACAGGAAAGACGTTGTCAACATCATCCCTAAGATTAGTCTGAAAGAGAGAAAAAAGGAAAAGCTGAATTTCTTCAGTTTGGCAAGTTCTCTGACACATTGGGAGGAAAAGCTCATGTGCAGAGACAACAAAACCAATACCAAAAAGGATTTCTATGACTCTCCTGAAACTATATGAGCACAAGTATGGGACTGACCCAAATGATTCTCCCTGTGCTGCACTGGCCCAGGGGCAAACAGCTGAACAAATGGAGAAAAGGGGGTGTGGGCAGCCCCTACTATTGGAGCAGCACAGCAGAGCCTCTTCCCAAGCCCCTGCAGCTCACAGCCCCAGGGAGAACCCCCATAGTCACCTGGCTGGCTGCACTCCCACCAGCATGAGCACCCGGAGGGCAATCCTGCGGTGTAAATTCCACTCCTCAATGGCCGAGGCCATGATTAAACCACTCAGGAACAGGAAATTGGTGTCTAAAAAGTATTGTGGGCAAACTTTGTTAGATGGGAGGATCCCCAGGAAGGGAAAGAGGACGATGGGCAGCAGAGCTGTCACAGCCAGGGGCAGGGCCTCGGTGCACCAGTACAGGGCCATCAGCAGGATCACATAGAGGCATCTTCCTTCCTGCAAAAGGAGGAGAGGGAAAGTGAGATGTGGCATTACAGAGACATCTTGGCACTTGGAGACGCTTAGAGAAGCAAAATGTTCCAGTTACTCCCTTAAGGATACAGTACTTCTCCCAGATCATTTCCATCAAGTACAACATCCAACCTCCTATATTGTGTAAGAATTTCAGGACTGATCTGAGACCACAGCAAAACCAAAAACCTCCTTGACTGCCTGATCTTCCCACGTGCTTGCAGGCATCAACCAAGGAATCTGCCCCACAATACTGAATTAGGGCTGGCATTGCTGCTGACATGCTCAGGTGTCTGACCCATTTAATGTTTGTGCTTTCCCTACAAGTTCCGCAGACCGTGCTCTGCACAGCTATGCAAAAACAGCCTCGGGAGATGGATGCCCCCCACATTTGCAATAGGCAGCACTCAGAAAGGATTCTTTTCTTGGATCAGAGTCTCCCAAGAGATTTATGAGAGCCCATTCCATGGGAAGGGATCCCAGTCCCTACGGAAATCAGTAAATCAAGCACCCTGGTGTCACAGCACTTCCTGTGGGCTGCATCGCTCAGCATCACCCCGGCCTTGGCCAAGGCTGGCAGGAGCCCAGGGTCCCCAGGCCACAGTGTGAATTCACCCATCCACCCAGGAGGCACAAACTAGACCAAAGCCATTTGTCACCACAGCCAAAACAATGAGCAATGGGAGGAAGTCGGGAGAGCGGCCCCGAGCCCAGGACGGGAGAGCCCAGGGCAGAGCTGAGCTGGGTCACAGCAGGGCTGAACAGGGACATTGTCAGCAAGCACAGGCAGAGTGCCCGCTGCACTATAAATAACTGCTGAGCATCACTTGGAGGCCACAGAACTATTTATTTTATCACTTTTCCATCTTGTTGTGCAGGTTGAATCGCTACTCAAAGGCATCTCTGTGCCTCTGCTGGGACCTTCCTCCCCTGGGCTTCTGAGGGGGAGACGAAGGCTCTGCGCCCTGCCAAGGCTGGGGACTGTGGGAGCTCCATTTTGGGGATAATGTGGCCTCAGCCCCATCATTTGAGGGCTCAGCCAGGCAGCAGAGCAGGTACAGCATAGCCACCACCTGCCTGTTCACCCACAAACAATTTGCTGCAGGCCTCGGCTGAAGGAGGTCAAAACCAACATGGATTCATGTTCACTACATCTGCAAGTGAAGGTTTGAAAGGTGGACAAAATGACAGATTTCCTCATTTTGTTTTAGCACCCAGGCTTTGCATTGGCAAGGGGTGCTACTAGCAAGGCCCCAGCACTTCAGTGCACGTGGAAACATGAGCACAGCAGAACTGAGTGTAACTGATTTTTTTTTTCATACATTAATTGTAGCAGTGTCAGTGCCTCATATGAAGCGCCTAGGATCTGGATTTAAAGATGACTTTCAGACCTAATTTTGGATGCCAGTAAAATGACATATGAGAGTGTGTGAAGCAAAACCCTCAGGCTCAGCCCAGCCCTGGCAGCTCTCATGAGCTCCCTGTGCTTCATTTCCCCCAAACCAGCAGGACCAGAGCAGCAAACCTGGCAGTGCTAAACTGTACAAAAATAAAGAATCACGGTTTCAAGTGTTTGCCACCAGATTAGTGATTCAATTCCTGTGCCAACTGATAATTCCTCTTTACTATGGTTCTTTTTAAATGCCAAATAAATAGCTTTGCTCTCATTAAGCTCTCTTCCATTTGATTTCCAAAGGCCATATGGATAATTTTTTTCTCTCACTGGCAAAATATTCTTCAGTTTGCCACAAGGAAAGTTGCACCAAAGTCAACTTCAAAATAAAGACACTTTAGCTCTTACTGGAGTAGAGCAACTGAAAATATTTAACAATGACACAAGAGCATATCAGTGAAGGCTTTAATTGACTTTACAAAATAGATGATGTACAATTTAGAAAACTAATTATAAGTAATGGAGATTTCTTCTCCAGTGTATGGAAAATGTTCTGGAAAACACTGCAATGAGACACAGCATCAATCTAATAACTCCTCTTCACTGCAAGATCAAAAGCCAAGGGGTAAAAATGAAACAGGGCAGAAAGAACTGCTGTGTGAGAGGCTTCCCTGAATTTTTGAAACCTATATGGATCAACAGGAAATCACTTGAAGAAAGCAGTAGTACTGTTTATCCAATTTATTCTACCCTAAAAGAGGACATATTGCAGCTATATTGGTTTTTGAGATGGGACCACCGTTGAACAAAAAAGGAACAAAACCAATCCACAATAACTTCAATTTCAAACAAGTATTCTGCAGAATTTAAAAAAAATCAATAAAATGGAACAAAACTCTATATGAAATTGAAAGCTTTTTGATTTCAAGATATTTTGCAAATGTTCATTAATTGATGTCCCCAGTGTTTGGTATGTTTGGTTAGCACACAAGCAATTAATGCTAACAAATGTCAGGAGAATGGTCCTTTGGGGATTTGGCCAAGGGTGCCCCTGGACAGGCTGGGCTGAACTCACTGCTCTGTGTGGCACCATCACCTCCACATCTTCATCCTTCCATCCCTTGGCTGCATCCTTGTCAGGACTCCTACTACTTCTTGTATCTCCCTGCAGCTTTGTATTTACATTTTTCAACAGAATTCTCTCAAAGTTCATGGTGGCACATATGGACTTTAAAATGGATCTTGTGATCAGGTTAATTTTATAGCCACTTAATGATTTCCAGGAAAGCACTTGTGGCTCTGGACTGCAGCAGCTCTTTCTTCCTGTTGCTCAAGAGCCTTGGGATCGACCTCTGCCCCTCCAGATACAGATGCTGTCCTTGCTGCACTCAAGCACTGGGGATTTTCCACGCTGGGGGACCTGCTGAGCTGTGGCAGGGGAAGCCAAGGCACGAGGTTGTCTCCTGTAGCCTCTGGGAAGGGCAGATGAGGCGCCCCAGGGAAAGGAGGCTCTGGCAGGGAATGTGGGTCAGGTGAGGGGAGCGGGCTCAGCCGGGCACAGCACTGGGGCACAGGGACAGCCTGAAAGGGACACCAGGACCTTCAGCTGGGCCTTGTTCCCCATCAGACCCACTGCCCACAGCTTCCCCACCCAGCAGACTCAGTGCTCAAAGCAGCCCTGCCTTGGCACTGCCAAATTCTGGGTTTTCTCCATCAACCCCTGAATGCTGCATGGTCATCACAGCCCCATCAGCCACACAGGCTCCCCACCACCCTCTAACCAGGTAAAAGAGTGGCAGACAGGGCTCCTCCAGGACCTTGATACCAACACCAAGAGAGATTTTGGCTGAATTGGAACTTTTCAAGTCCTTTTATCCCTCTGCTATCACCAAGAAACATCCTACCTGTGATATCCAGAACTGCCTGGAGCAGAAAACAAGCACTGAGTGTTGTCATGGCACAGCTGTGACTGTGCTACCAGCCCCACTGTGCCTGTTCTCCAGCAGGATGGATCTGGGAATCTGATTCCTACCAACCCAGCTCCTGCAAGCATTATGTAATCTGGACTCAGCCCAAGCCCTGTTTACCAGCCTCCCTGCCAGTGCAGTCCTTTTGCTCCTGCTGGCTATTTGCAGAGTGGCTAGAAAGGGGCCAGTAACACCGGGCCACAAAGCTGCAGGAGCTTCAGGGAATCTATTTTCCTCTGCTAAAATGACATAAGGCTTATTAAACACTTTTATTTGAACTCCTTGAGGTATTTTGTAGTTGCCAAAAAAAATCCACCTCTGTTTTAAAATGAGACAGCTGAAGCTCAGATAAAGTGGGCAAATTGAGTGTGTGGCAGAAAGTCACCAACTCAGCAAAGAGCAGCCTGGAAGGCTCTTCACTGCTCTTGTCAACTTTCACACAAATACCACATTTATCACTTGGCTGTGGGTAGCCAGTCCTGCGGCTGTGTTGAGCTAATTACATATTATGATCTCCCATCTTCTTTTTTTTTTTAATACTTCCCAAGGGAGGCTACAGATCAGCCTGGCATGTGCTCAGCATCCCTGGTGATCTCCATCTGTACTGGGGCTTGTAGAAACACACCCACTTTATTGGTACACAACAAACTCTTCAGGCTCTTGAAAAGTTATTGTATGGAAGTTATCTGAACTTACAGATTTTAAAGTAGCCAGGGTTAGATGTATGAAATTTTAAATGTCCATTTAGTTACTGTCACAGTAAAAATATTTATTATCAGTCAATTTCTTAGACTGTAGGATTGCACTATCAGAATTTTGCTCAGTATAGAACATAGAGAAATGGAAGAAATCCCTGGGCAGGGTGTTGAGGGTGATGAACACAAATGTTGTAATCTGTTGCCAGATGGACAGTGCAGAAAAAGCCACATTCTGTTTTATATGCAGTTGTGTTTTCCAATTTATACTAACTCCTGTCAATAAAGATTTCCCTTTCCCCCAACCCAAGAATTGCTGCTTTCACACCCTCCCAGTGCCAGCTTGCTCTTTGCCAGGCTGTCCCTCTCTCTGGATTGAAGCTCACAGAGAATGTGGTAAAATGCAGCCACTGTACCTTCAGTTATCCCCCTCTTTCCCCACTGAAGTTCTTGCTCTCATCTTTTATCTGACTATTGCTTCTAGTTCTGTGAAACTGGCCTTCCCAAATCACCACACACAAACACTGCAGGGATGTACTTTGTATATGAAATGTAAAACCAGGCTGCAATCACTTATTTCTCCTGCCAGGCTGCTCTCTAGCCTGTTCCCTGCCTGTCCATGCTCCTGCTCTGTTCTCCTGACAGGATCCAGCAGGCAGGACAGCCCACTCCCATCCCCTTTGTCTACCTTTGCATCACCCCTCTTCCCACAAAGACACCCTTCATCACCCTTCATGCTCTTTGCTCTCCAGGGCAAGCAGTGTCATTTTTCTTCTGGAAGATCTTAAAGTCTCCTGGTACTAACCAGGAGGACCCATCACCATCATCCAAGCTAATTTTGAATTGCTCCATGGCCACTGAGGAAGTCAAGTCTGTTTTCTGAAGGCACTGGGCCCTATTTGCCTGCTCAGAGCTCCTTTTAGCAGATTTGGCTGCCTCAGCTGTTACCAAGCCAAGAGGCTGTAGACATTGAGTTCATTAGAAGCTGTTGGAACAAGCTCTTTGCACAGCTCATTAAAAGTGCCCCCATGCCCCCTTCCAGCAGAACAGTTCCTCCAGCCCCTCCTGCCCTGCCCCAGCTCTTTGCAATCATTCACAGCCCCCCAAGCAGGGGGGTCACAGGCACTCCCACTCACGGGACAAATATTCAGCCATTTCAGCAGCAACCAGAGCAAGAGGTGACACACAGACCCCTGTGCAGAGAACTGGCTCCACACAGAGCATTTCCTTCTGCTGCCTGATGTGGTGGGCACAAAGCACTGTTCCAGACACAGCTTGGGGAGCACACCCTGAGGTCTCAGCAAACACACCCACAAAGCAGAAATTTCATTCCTCTATTTAGCAGAAAGGAGGCTGCAGACAAAACCATTTACACCAGCCTCCCTCTACACAACCACCACCTACAGAGGCCATCAATTTTAATTGCCCATTAAAAACAAGGGCAATTAACAGCAGCAGTGGCAGCCCTGTCACCATCCCTCTGCGAAGGGACTCACATAAGGATCTGGAGAAAAACCACTGCAGAGTGACAGCTGGCAAGAGCTCTAATCACAGCTTGAAGATGTGAACACTGGAGTCCATCACCAGTGAGCAAGAGCAGACCTGATGGATGATTTTTCTCTTTTGTGTTTCCAGGGGGATTTCACTTAAGTGTAGGGAAAACCCACTGCACCCACATCCTAGGGCATCACTCAGAAAGGACATACTAACCCAAGGAGCCACAGCCTGTTGTGTTCTATGACTTTAAGTCATGAGTTCCTGGTCTCCAGATCCAAGTGAAATGTTGCCCATGAAATGAAAGCTGAGGTGGCTTTTTATGGTAGAAATCCTTTGGGTGATTAAAATTGCAGAGCATCCCAGTAGGGAGTAAATGGTGACATGATGTGAGAACAGATTTTTAACATCGACAGAGAGGAAATTACTGCAGAGGTGCCTGTAAGACACATTCTCACAAGGGAAGGCTCATCCTGAGACCAGCAGAGGCTGAGCCTCACGGCTTCTCCTCTCCTACCAGTTTCTGTTGCACCGTGCCAGGCAGCATTCCAACATCCCAGCAGGAGCACAGGGCTCTCTCTCCAGCTTGTCCAACACCCCCGTGTTGCAGATGCACGAGCACTCGGCAGCATCCCGGCTGTTCCAGTGGCTGCACATCACCAGCACTCCTCCTGCCCCAGCCTGCTGTCCCTGGATGCCCTGCCTGGGACAGGCTCCCAGTGACTCCAGCACAGCCCAGCCAGTTGAGTTCTCGCTGGCCACCTGCAGCAGCTCTCACGAGCTGGCTGCCCAGGAGAGGCCAGGCTGGGCTGCAGTCCCGTGGCAGGACAGACGGACGCCTGACCGGCGGTGCAGCGAGGGCATGCAGCCTTTGCCATCACGTGCCAGGGCGACTTCCACACTCTGCCACCCCTGATCCCCTGCCTGCTGACCCTGTTCCTCCCCCTTGCTGCTCTCAGTGTGGTTAAAAGCATAACCTGCTCCTTCCCCTCCCACAGCCCCTCACGGCTCGGGCTGCGGACAGGGGGTCAGGCGAGCTCCAGACGTCAGAACTTAATCCCCTGTTGATGCAACAGCAAGTTTCTTTTCTTGTTGAACAAGTGAGAGAGTTTAGTGTTGAAACCCTGGATGAATCATTGACCCCTGAACATGAACAGATACAATGGTGTACAGGAGTTAGCAGCCACAGGTTCCCCCTACGCCAAACCTTGGGAGAACCTGGGGAAGCTGCAATTTGTACTTGCTTGAAACACTCACTCATGTGAGCATCCAGAATTTGACAGGCACCAGCCAGTGGCACTGCTACCACCTGTGGTGCTTTAAAATCCATGGAGAATGAAGAACAGGTGAGCAACAGAGCAGCCAGCTCTGCCAGGGTCCCCTTCCATCACCACAGCTGTACCCCTGCTTTGCCACCCGCTCGGCTGCAAACATTTCCACTTTCCCAACACCATTTTTTCTTCAATAAAACAGCATTGATCAGACCACCCTCCCCATGAGGTCCTCCATGGACTGCACCCTAGAGTGGGCTACCAGCTCACTCTGGGAGCTGAGTGGGAGCGAGCAGCACCATTACACCACAGATAAATTTTTTAGTTCTGTACACATACAGAAATCCCTTTCCTGAACATCCAAATCCTTGTACAGCCTGTGTAACACTACACACTTCAACCAGCACACAGAGCACCAAGATCAAGGCCCTTCCCACAGTGCTGGGTTCATCTGTGATTTCTTCTCACTATTAACCACTGCACAAAAACAGACATGAGCTTGCACTTAGCATACAGTGCACCTCCTCCCTCTCTAATCCTATCTCACAATTTTAACAAGTGCCAAAGCCAAACAGGATGCTATTAAATGACTTGAAGTCATTTGTTCAGCTATTGAAAATTAATGCAGAAATGTAACTATTCAGTTATGAATCTGCAAGGGAATTTAGTACCTGTTGTACAAGGTGTTTCCTACTCCTTGAGGGAGACATTCAACACAGTCCTATTCATAACTCAGCCAACAATACAAAACAGAGGAAAAAAGTGACATTAAATCCAAAGAAATGTCTCCTTTAATATATGGTGTCATTAAATAAAGCAATGGTCAATCTATTTTATTTTTTAATTTAACAAGTGTATTTTGTATCTCAAAGGAGAAGGTTTCACCTGACAAGCACTGAACAGGCAGAACTAAGTGCCAGCTCTGTGTCCTTACAGCTCCTAAACTATTCCACGTTTTACTACATACTGATCATTACTTATTTTAAGTCATTCTCAAATGGATCTGAGTCAGAACATGAGGGTGAAATCTGGCTCACGCTGAAGTCAATGATGCAAAAAAAGTCCACAGGGCAGTGAAGACATCCACAGTGTCTTCATTGCCCTCTGGACTTCCACCCAAGGCTCAGAGGTTCCTGGTGCACAAGAGCTGTGCAAAAAATTCCTCCAGCCCCCAAAGCCTTGCCGCAGATTGCTTTATGTGCAGCTCATCACATGCTAAAGCACAAACCTTCGGAGGAGACCAGTTTCCACCTTTACAAAACAGCACTTATCTTACTCGCAAAGCCTTTTCAGCCACAGCACCAAAGTGCCCCGAGAGTCCCCCACAGCGGGGCGGGCACTCGCAGCCCTGCGGCACAAACGGCAGCGCAGCTCCGCAGCTCCCGGTCCCACCGCCACTGCCATCGCTCAGGGGATGCGCCAGCGGTGCCAGGTAAACTCCCAGCGCCGGGCACTTACCTGCTACCCCAGCCCTGCAAAGCCCCGCCCCGGCTGATGCTGGTCTTGCCTCAGTTTCCCCAGATGCCATTTGGGCACTACTGATAAAAGTTACATGGCGCTTGGGCACCAGCAAGAAGCACTGATCATTGCCACTGAGCTCGAACTGATACGATCCTCCTTCCTCCCAATGTCCATATAAGAAACATTAAACGGAATTCACGTTACCTATCCCTTCTTCCCCCTATAAACCCGACATGACTGCAGGACGCCCCATCCATTCGCACTTTAAGTTGCAAAAGGGCGAGGAGTTGTGCAGCCCAGGCTCTGCTCCATGCTCAGGCAGCAGGGTGACGCTCTCGAGAGGCGAACACCGCTGCTGCTGAGGCAAGAGGTGGCACGGAGCCCCCAGGCTGTGTCCCCGATCCTCCCAGGGTGGAACGCCGCTCCACACACTCGGAGCTCCCGGTGCAGCATCCCCGGTGTGCTCTCCCGCTCCGTGTCCCGCAGTCAGTCTGTGCCCGTGCCCCGCTCCGTGCCCCGCACTCTGTCTGTGCCCGTGCCCCGCACTCTGTCTGTGCCCGTGTCCCGCAGTTCTGTCTGTGCCCGTGCCCCGCAGTTCTGTCTGTGCCCGTGTCCCGCAGTTCTGTCTGTGCCCGTGTCCCGCAGTTCTGTCTGTGCCCGTGCCCCGCTCCGTGCCCCGCAGCCTGTCTGTGCCCGTGCCCCGCACTCTGTCTGTGCCCGTGCCCCCCGCCCCGCAGCGGGGTCCCAAGCCCGCAGTGCCCACCCGGGGTCCCCCGGCGGTACCTTGGGGGGGAGGCTGAGCAGGACGGGCACCAGCGCCAGCGGCGCGCACAGCAGCACCACGAACCTCCGCACGCTCCACGCCTTCTTCACCAGCGCCCCCAGCGCCGCCATCCCGCGCCCATCGCCGCGGCCACCCCGCGCCCCCGCTTTATCCCCCGGGAACGGCCCTCCCGGTGGGCGGCACCCCCCCGGGACCCCCCGCCCTTCTCCGCCCCGCCTCGCCCTCCGGGAGGGGCCCCGCACCGCCCCACGGCGCTGCGCCCCGCTATACCGCCTCCTATCCCCGATACCCGCCCTTTATACGGCCCCTACATCCCCCTCCTTTCCCCCACCTCACCGTTTCCCAGCCTTTTTTCTTTTTCTTTTCTTTTTTTTTTCTTTTTTCCTTATTAAAAATAAGCAAACACAACCAAACAAAAGGTCAGCGGCGCGGAGCGGGATAGAGCCATGGGAAATAGCGGAAAAGCAGGAGGAGAAGTCTTGGCTCACACAAGTGCGAGCTCCAGCAAGCAAGCGACGAGCCTTGACTGTACCCTCGGTGTCCTGTCGGGCTGGACCTTAAGGATGCTTCACGAGTCAAAAAGAAAACACAAAAGCTGCCCAGTTTGAAGTCCGAGGGTGGATTTTCTTGCCAGCTCTGTCCTGTATTGGGGCCATCAGAAAGAAGATGGGGGAGTATGTGGGGCAGGACAGGATCCCCTCTCCTGACTGCTGTGAATCTCAGCAAGTGCTGCAGAAGCTGCTGGTCTCGTCTGAGCACAGTGAGAGGCAAACAGCCCAGGAAACTGAGCTGCTCCACTATCAGGATGAGCAAGATATCAAAGCCAAGGGAGCTGCTTTTTACACTGCCTGGATTCTTGCAATTGAAGGGGTAAACAAAGCTGAGTGCTGGGGAGAAAAATGGGAAAGCAAAGTAACACCCTCAGTACTTCAGGAGCATACTCTGAGTGCCATATATGACAGAGAAACCTCTCCATTTCACAATTAATCAGCTTTCTGGAGAGTTACTCCTCCTTGACACCATTTCCTAGATCATCAAGGAAGTTGGAGTCAAATGCACTGTTTTAAAAAGCAGATGTGAGAAAACCTCATCCCCCTTATACAACCCATGAATCACTGGCACACAGGGAACAAGAAATCAGAATGTGGTGGTACAATCAGCAATAGAGACAGTACTGTGCTCCTGGTCTGGATCCACCTCCTGTGTTCCCCTCCCTCTCCTTAACAGCCCAAATGTAATTTTGCACAAACAGTAACAAATCAGTTAATGCCCACGGCCATCCCGGGCAGGGGTTAAAGGGTGGCGACATCACCACTGCGGCTCTTTTCAAACAGCAGAACGGACACAAAAGCTTTTGCCGGGCACTGCCGGGGGCCGCTGGCAACGCGAGGATCCGGCATCCGCCTGGCGCCCGGCCCCGCGCTGCCCTGCCCCGCTGGCAAACGC
The DNA here is from genome assembly GCF_051311805.1 of Agelaius phoeniceus. Classification (NCBI taxonomy): domain Eukaryota; kingdom Metazoa; phylum Chordata; class Aves; order Passeriformes; family Icteridae; genus Agelaius; species Agelaius phoeniceus. The sequence continues at coordinate 7,672,514 of NC_135281.1, forward strand.
ACCTTGTCCCGGGGCCCAGCAGAGAGCACAGGGCTGGCCGAGAGAAATCCAGGAGGATTTTTATCTTGCTTCTCCTGAACTGCTCAACAACATGAATACAAGGTTTTCATGGCCAAAGTAAATGGTGGGAGATTGCTCTGCTGCCTCGATGCTACAGCAGGCTGTGGGAGGAGAAGCTGATCCATTACTTGGGTAGTGGTGCATGATGGAGAGGATGGACAGAGAGATGCGTGAAAGCAAAATTCAGGCCAGTAAAACAATGGAACTGCTTAAAACAGGTTCAGCTTACCCAAAATACCCATCAGGCAGAGACTGGGAGCCCGTGTTCTAGTGTGTGCCACATGCCTGACCAATGGAGCTCTACAAAATTCCTCTCAAAATCAACCTTTAAAGTTAAAAAAAGCTTCAAAACAATAACAACGGGCACAGTTTGTTCTTCCTCTTACAAGGACACACATTTCTGGCAGTGTGGAGAGCGAGGGGACGGGCAGCACGGTCCCTGCAGTGGTGGCTCCGGCCGGGACAGCCCCAGCCCCTTCCCCAGCCCCACCCGCCCCGCTCGGCTCAGCCTGCAGAGCTCCCCAGCCGAGCCCATTGTGCAGGGGCTGCACGCTGGTTCTCCCGGCCTTCAGAGGGGAATTAACGTTTAATTAGTTTGTTTTCTTGTAAACTCCACCTCTACCACCCCATTTCCAGTGCCAGCTGCAGCTGCAGCTGCCCTGCCTGTGCCTTCTCTCCATCACTGGGCTCAGACCACTCCTGGGGTATTACTTAAAGTAAGTTTAGTTTATTGGCAAAAGAAAGGTGCTGTGAAGTGCCCAAAGGGACCACAGAGGGACACAGTTTGTGCTTGGGCCAGGGAGGGGCTTTATTTATCTGTAGTGACCCTCACAGAGTGAACCCTGAGTTGCAAATGTGCTTTTATGCTTTTATTGCACTAACTTGGTTTTCTATCAGCAGTGATAGGAGAAGAGGCTTGCAAAAGGTTATCAGTGTTCTGCATCTTGCAAAACTGGAAAATATCAATTTCCTGCAGACATCAAGGCTTAGACTATAAAAAAGCTCACTGAAAAAAGCTACACCATATATCTTGTATGCATAGTTTTTACATTTACACACAGTAACTGCCATCACAGAGCAGCCACTGTCCAAAATTCATGGCAACAGCATTCCCAGATTATTCAACAGTGTCTCCATCCCTGTTCCTTGCTTGTATGGGGTTTTTTTTTGATGTTTCTTTTTCTTCTTAGTGCTCCTCTAGGTCTCCAACTCATATTTATCTCCAAAAATCCCCTTAGTTCAGTTCTGCCTCCATGGCATCAGTGGGCAAAACAGAACTTGGTCTTATTGCCAACCTAAAGTCAGGCTGGTTACTAAGAGCTCCCCACTCCCACCACAGAAACCACTGATGATGTCAGATACCAAAATAAACAGAAAAGGCAACTCCATCGAAAATCAGCAATTTCCTCAGAAATACTACACTGCACTTTGTGCTGACAAAATGTCTCTATTTCCATTTAATTTGTCTTTCTCTCATTCCTTTCATTCCTCTTTCCACATCTTACTGCACCTCCTTGTATTCATGGCATTTTTGAGTGATATCCAGGTGTACAGCAAGGTCAAGGAGGTGCTGGGAAGACTCTGGAAATGAAGCTGTTCCCAGCAGGCCTGGAGTTGACACCCTGAGACAGCAATTCACTTTTAAAAGCAAAAAGATTCAAGCAGTAGAAAGACCCAGAGTGATCTGGGTTTACAGTTTCTCTGAGTGAACTGTACATTCAGCACACAGCTGTAAATACATTCTGCTCAAAGGTTTTCCCTGAACATACAGATTTTCCTGCTGCTAGTGATGGTGGCAGAGGGACCCCCAGTGGCTTTGTGCACCACCAGCCACCTTTTGTTACATCCCACAATCTCAGGGTCCCCCCAACAGGCAAGCAAGAAGGTTTTGGAGGGGCTGAAGGACAACAAAGCCTTAGGGAGAACAGCCCCTCTGGGTAGGACAGGACATCACCACTTCCACCAATGTGGGCTGCAAGGACTTTGTAAAAAGTCAGGCAAAACTCTGGAAGAATATTGGTGGCTCAAAAGTGGATTTGCAGCAGATAAACTATTCAGGAAGAAAAAAAGAAGAAGAGAAGAGAAGAGAAGAGAAGAGAAGAGAAGAGAAGAGAAGAGAAGAGAAGAGAAGAGAAGAGAAGAGAAGAGAAGAGAAGGGAAGAGAAGAGAAGAGAAGAGAAGAGAAGAGAAGAGAAGAGAAGAGAAGAGAAGAGAAGAGAAGAGAAGAGAAGAGAAGAGAAGAGAAGAGAAGTCCTATTTACCTTACAAGAATGGACATGCACTGCACATAAAGCCTGAGTGTTAATAATGCAATGGCAAATTATTTTAATAACAACAATAATAGTAATTGAAATCTCTGTGCTTATGAGTACAGAGATGCACAGAAAGCTAAAACAGCAGCATGCCAAGCTATTCCCAGCCAACAAAAACTGGAACCTCCACCTGCCCTGTGAACCAGTCAGGGAACCAGTGGTTTTCATCCACGGAGGTGCTGCTGCAGACACAACTCGTCTCAGCATCACAGAGTGAGTTGGAAGGGAACCCAAGGATCATTGAGTCCAGCTCCTGAGGGGCTGATACAGCTGAGGCTGCAAGAAGATGTGGGGTGGACACTTTGCATGTCCAGAGTGTCCTTTTTGCTGGACATGAACCTGCTGAGATTTTTCCACCTTCAAACAGCAACAGTTCACCATTCTCTACAGCAATCCATCTGACACTCCAGGCTGAGCAAGAGGAAATATCAACAAGCCCTAACACAGATGTGGAGAAAGTAACACTTATATAACAAGGAGGAGTTTATCACGCAGTGAAAAAACAAAACATTTTGCTTTTCATGACCAGTAATGTCCTGCTTTGTTTTGAAGCTCCATCCCGGAGCTGGTTTCAGCAGAGGCCAGTTCAGCAGTCCCTGCTCGAGGGGCAGTCCCACGCACAGCTCCGCGGGGGGACTGGCCTGGCCACAGGCTGCCGACCCAGCGCCGGGCACCGCGGATCGCCCTGAGCACCGCCCGCGGATCGCCTTTGTTTCTGCTCCGCCGTCCCGCAGGGAGAGCCGCATTTCAACAAACACGGCGATAGCTGGAAACACGCTTCTTCAAAGGGCTTTGCAAACAGAACTCAATCCTGGCATCACCGGGAGAGCGCTGTTTGTACAGATGGGGGACGGCGGGCAAGGGGGTCAAGGCTGCCGCCTCCCCTGCGGGGCCGGCACTCGGGGCTCACATCCCTCATTTGGGGACTTGTGAGCTCACATCCACCTGCTCCCACCGTGCCATGAGGCTCCAGCAGCCCGCGGGACACCGGGGAACACCGATCCGAGTGCCCGTATGAGCTCGGGATGGACCGATCCGATCCGAGCGTGCCCGTGTGTGCTCCAGACGGGCCGAGGAGCAGAAGATGCAGCAGCAGCAAGGCCTCCTCCAGCCCCGCTCTCGCGGCACGCCCCGGGACACGCATGCACTGAACAAAACACGGCAGCGGCAGGGAGCAAGCGTGCCCGGCGCGGAACCAAAGCTGTGGCTGGGCGGTGGAACCCGTGCCCCACACGCCGGGGTCGGGCACTCGCCCAGCGGCTTTTCTGGCAAGAGGTGAAATGCGCGCCGGGCACGGGCAGCCCGCCGCGCCAGGACACTTGCGGGCCGCGGGACGCGAACCGGGCACCTGCGCGATCACGGGCGGCGGCGCTGCGGCGGCGCCACCGCGCGGAGTGAAGCCGGGGCTGCGGAGGCGCCTGGTGGTTCTCGGCGCCGCCCGTTCCGTTCCCTCTGCTCGGCCGCGCCGCTCCAAGAGGGCAGGGAAAGCCCTGATCCCTCTGTCCTGCCCGGCAGAGCAGCTCCTCACAGCTGCCTCCTCCCCAGCCTGATCCGTACGGGACCGGCCCGAGGCTGTGCAGAGGTAAAGGACTCCACTCCCTCTTTTCCACGAGCGGTTTCAGAGAACAAGGGAGTGCACAAAAGCACAGAGGATCTTCCCGATGGATACAGACTGCCCAGCACAGCAAATTGCCCAACAAGAAGTTCACCGTTTCTTTGCATCACTACCTGCAGACAACGATGCTCCCACATTCACACCCCAACCTGCCCACAAAACTGATCATCTCCTAACCCACCCACTGTGGGGTATGTAAGATTCTTCCCTGGCACACCTTCCATTCACACTATTAGACACAGTAAGCCAGAAAAACGAAGTAATATAGAGAAAACATTACAAGAAAAAGACAATTACCACCTACCTCTGCCAACCACCTACCTGGGCAGGCAACAGCAATACCAGCAGTCCCCCCTGTAAAGCTCCAAAACAGGAAATTTACAGCAGGCTTCTTGCTTAAAGTTTCCCAGTAGAAAACTACTCTTAACAAATTAACAAGTTTTATACTTCTTTCAGACAGTACTATTGACTGAGACTAAAAAAAGACAATTTACTACCAGAAGAAAATAAAACTGGTTTATGTTTAGTATTATGTTTGGTATTTCAGCATTGCCCATGTTCCAGAATTCAGTTCTGAAAATTTTCAGGATATGTTGAGTCATTTATAATAGATTTAAACCCTTTGTTGTAAAGTCTTCTGAGAAAAACAACACACTTGTTTTTCTCAGTTACCTTTTGTAGATGCTATTTTGTAGTCTCTGAAATAAGAACCTCCCACAAATTTATGGTCTACAGGCCAAGAAAGATTGCTCTGAATGATTCTAACCACACAAAGATGAGTAGAATGACATTGCAAACTATTTTGTATTAGAAATATTTAACATGTAGGACAGAAGTGACCTCTAATTGTTTCTCCCTTGGCTGTGCCCCAATCTCACAATTACTTTGGTTACTTGATGACACTTAAAACTCTTTCAAGTTTATTTATTTGAAGACACAGTTATCAAAATAGTGATCTTTGAAATAAAACCGACTAGAAATATAAATAACCCTCTTTGCAAAACCTACTATTTCTCCATCCCTAACCCCACTCTCTTCTACCCAATCATGGATCTCTTCCTCCCCCTTAGCCGAACCTCATCCAGCTTTTTGATGACAGGACCAGATTTTTTAGACGTGGCTGCGTAGGTCTTTAGCAGAGCTTGGAACATCGCTTCAGTATCTGGATGAGTGCTAATGAAGGCTTTTTCCAGAACATACAAATCAACTCCTTTATCCTCTGGAAGACCTGAAATAAAACTGAGTCCAAAGTCTATCAACACCAGGTCCAGCTTCTCCGTGGGTGGCCGCAGGAGGAGATTGGCAGTTGTGAGATCCCCATGGATGATATCCTCATCGTGCATCCTTGCTAACAGCTCACCCATCTTCTCTGCTAACTTATGGAGGTCGCTGGTATCATTCCCACTCTTTTGTACTGAATAAATATGATCCTGAACAGTAATTGAGTCTACAATATCTTCAAGATAGATGGAGTTGGTGACATAATCCACGAAGTAGACCACTGGCGCTGGAATCCCTATTTAAAAGAATAAATCAAATGCCAGCAGTTAATTTACACAATTCCCAGCTTTATTTTAACAAAACACAACCGACAAAAGCCTTAAGCAGAAATGCCAGTTAAGATCACACCCAGCCACTGGTGATCCACCCCTTGGAGTGGCCTGGCCAACACTCAGTCCAAGCCATCTGCACAGCCCCGCATCCTTACACGGACCTGGCAGCTCAAACCTTTTGACAGCCCAGCCCCTCCTGGGGGAGCCTCCCCGATAAAACACACTCTGGGACACACCGAGGGCAAGACGAGCTTCAGGGGCACTCTGAGGGAGCAGAGCGCGTCGCCCCGGGCTCAGAAGCCCAGCATCCTTCAGGATGGCGCTAAGTGCCTGAAATCTGCCCTGAGCGACCTGAGGAGCCGGGGTGCTGGGGCTCGCATTGTGTCAGTCCGTGTGTCCTGCCCCGGGGTGTGTCTGTCTGTCTGTCCGCCCTGCCAGGCAGCCCCGGCCCGGCCCGCCCGCCCCCGTGCCCACCTGCCCGCCGGCACCGCAGCAGCGACCGCGCCTCCTGGGCCATGCGCCGCCGGCTGAGGCGCTCCTCCAGCGCGGGGTGTCGGTAGCGCTTCGGGACGCGGAGCTTGGCCACGGCCGCCCGGCCGAGGAAGAGCCCGCGGTACACGTGCGCCTCAGCGCCCTGCTGCACCAGCCGCAGCCCCGGCAGCGCCGGCGGCGCCGGCGGCTCCTCCGCCACCATGGCGTCGCCCGCCCCGCACTCCGCACCGTCCGCGGCGGGGCCCGCGGCTCCCAGCTCGGCCCCCACGTCGGCCATGGCAGCGCCCGGGGCCCCGGCCATGACCGACCGCGCACCGCCCGCCTCCGCCTGGGTCGCCGCCATCGTTGCGACACACAACAGCGCATGCGCGGGGGCGCCTGTTCGGTAGCGCTCGGTAATGTCCGGCCATACTCGGCAGCGCTCGGTGGGCCGTGACGGAAAGGTACGAAGTGCCGAAGCGCCGCCCGGCTGTACCGCTCGGCCGCCCCCGCTATAACGCGCCCTGCCCCGCTCTGCTCCCGGGGCTGCCGGCGCTGCTTCTTCCAAACCCCTCCCTGTGCTTGCCCCCGGGAACCCTGCTGGCCTCTGCTTGCCTCTGGGTAACTGCAGCATGGTGGGACTCGTTCCCGAGCATCCCCGAGCCGGCGCGCCCTCCCGTGGTTTTGCCGGTGCAGGAGCGAGACTTGCAGCTGATCCAAGGCTCTCAAGGAAAGATGTTGGATGTGTTTCTTCCCGAGGTGTCAAGTGGGAGCTCGTAGTTCCCCCGAGGTTCTCCCAGCATCACTGTGGAACCCCCCTCCGGGGTTCCAGGGATGTCCCATCATCCCTGGGACACCGCAGTCACCACTGCAGCATCACCATGGGGGCTCCACCTCTGGGACACCACCACCAGCATGGTCCATCACTGGCTGTTTCGTGTGCCAAAAGCCTCTGCTGGAGCCCGTGAGGACCCACTGCAGATGCCCAGGTGTGGCTGGGGTTTGCCCCTAAGCTGACAGGATCAGCAGCCTGCAGCAGGGCTGTGCTGTCACCTCGGGTCCCCACGCTGGGCACCACCAAAGCTCCTGCCCCAGCTCTGACTTATCTGTGAGTCAGGTGATTCCCCCTTCCTCCAGCAGTCAAGTCCCCCATTGCCATCTTATTAAGAGATGGATAAACCTCATTATCCTCATAAACCTCATTGGAGCAGTGTTTGGGTTTTTATGGCACCCTGAAAACCCACTGCCCCACTGGGTGATCTGCACCTACAGCAAATACGTTCCTCAGAAGATACAAGAGAATTCAGCCCAGTCCATGTCAATATGTTTTCAATTGTTGCTTTTGGAGGTGCCTCAAGTCCATTTTGTCTTTGTTTTCTCACGCACAGCATTTGTTTCCTTTTCAGAACATTTATATTTTATTAACACATTCCACACAGCTTACATGTCATTGCACGGTGGGATCATGCCCGGCAAATATTTATCTTGCTTCAGTGACAACTTTTAAACAACCTTCCCAAGGTTTCAATGATACAGATAATCCATCCTGCAATTCTGCCCACCCGTGGCACCCTCCTGCAGCTGTGGCAGGGCTTGCCCAGGGAATTGGCTGAATTCTCTGTGGCTGGGATTTGCAAATGCCTCAAACACTCAAATAAAGCAGAAGGTTTTTCCCGTGTTGTGAACAGATTTTATCAGAGCATCTGTGCACAGATACCCCCATAAACGCACATATACAACCTATGAGCAAGTGCTCACTCATAGCCTTGGGTTCATTATTCTGGCAAACATGATGGTTTTCTCTCATGCTGGCTAAAACCTCCTCCAGAGCTTTCAAAATATGAAAGAAAATATTTTTGCTTTATTTCCCCCTTTATTTTATTTATTTAAATTTTATCTTCCCTGTGATTTCACTTATTCTTTTCTCTTTTAAAGCAATAAACAGTTGACATAGCCCTTGGAAACTAACTAGAGCCATTTACAATATTTATGGTATCACCCAGTATTTTTATTGGAATATTGAATCACCCCAGAGAACTGTTCTGAAGCCACAAACTGGTAAATGGTTTCATTATGTAACTCTGTGCTCCTGGTGACAAGCACTTACAAACTCTCCTTTTGCAAACAATGTAATTAAGTTAAAAATTGCAGCCCAGCAAACAAAGCTAATGGGAATCAAGACAGGTCTCATGGGCTCCTCCCTGCTGTCCTACAGATCCTTTGGCATCATGTTCAGCCCTGGAAACAGCTCTCCCAGCTTATTTAGGGACGGAGGCTACCATCCTCTGAGCTGGACAGATGGGAAAAGGGATGAGTTTGAGTTGTTGCAGGGTCCCATGCTGGAATCATCCCTAAAATGTACAAGGGAACAGGATTCCTGCTGGGACCAGCACTGCTGACCAGCATTGCCAGGGAACCCCTGGGCTAGGGCATCCTAACAGAGAACACCTGCAGCCTGGCACCAGGAGGAGAAACCTCTCTGGGATGTAAATGAATGTGCAATAAATGCAATAAATGAATGTGCAATAAATGCAGCTCTTGCGAGCTGGCTCCATCCAGGCCAGCTGTGAGGCTTCTGCCAGCTCAGGGACCATCACTTCCATCACGAACTGAATTGAGTTTGGTCACTTTGGTCCCCTGAGCCCCTTCCTAAGGGTCAACCATAATAGAAGAAAATACTCTTGAGGGTGTGATGAGGATTCCTGAACACATCTTCCTTTTCCCAGGATGGACTTCTTTCTCCTGTTGTATTTGTATTTCAATTTGTCATTTTACAGCCTCTTTCAGGTGCTCTAGCTCAGAGGTAGAAAGTAACATTTCCAGCAATCACAGGCAGGTGGTGGTGCCAAACACAGGCTGCGGTTCCCAGGCGGAGCTCGGACTCTCAGGAGCACATTCCTGAGGCTCAGCCCTGGCATGGATGTGTCAGCCCTGGCATGGATGTGTCAGCCCTGGGATGGATGTGTCAGCCCTGGGGATGTGTCAGCCCTGGGGATGTGTCAGCCCCGGGGATGATGCCTCAGCCCTGGGATGGATATCTCAGCCCTGGGGATGGATGTTTCAGCCCCGGGGATGGATGTGTCAGCCCTGGGGAGGAGCTGTCCGCCTGCCAGGCAGGAACGCGCCCCGCAAGCCCGGCAGCCGGGAGCGAGATAAGGATCGAGATAAGGATCGGAGGGGAAAAGGCACTGCCGAGAGACACGGACTGCAGAGGAGGAGGAGGAGGAGGAAGGCATCACGGGAGGAAGCAAGGACAGGAAGGTGCCTGCAGGAGCGAAGCATTGGTGGATCCAACCCCCCCAGGGCGTTCTCAGGTGGAGCTTAGGGACAAAAGGTGCTGGGGGAAAAAAAACAAACCCAAAAACAAAACAAAACAAAACAAAACAAAACCAAAAAAAACCCCCAAAAAAACAAAAGACAACCCCCCCCCCCCAAAAAAAAAAAATCCAACATTTTTTTTACAGAAAGAGTGATAAAGTTCTGGAATGGTCTGCCCAGGGAGGTAGTGGAGTCATCATCCCTGTATGTGTTTAAAAAAAGATTGGATGTGGCACTCGGTGCCATGGTTTAGTTGTGTTGGGGAATGGGTTGGACTTGCTGATCCTGAGGGTCTCTTTCAACCCAATCATTCTGTGAATTCTGTGAATTCTTTCAGCTGGCCCAGAACACCCACTGGCTGCAGAAGATGTGACAAGAAAGCTGTACTTTAAGGACCCCAAAGAAAGATTTTTTTTCCCTCCAAATTATGCCTGCTGTACATCATAGCAGGTTTTCATCCTTTTCTCCAGAGGGCAATAACCCACAGCCTCCACAGGGTCCATGTGACAGCTGCATTTCTGTACACACTGATGTCATTTTTTTGTCCTCCTTTGGTAAACACACCATAAAGCTATGCTCACCTGTGCTCACCTGTGCTCACCAAGACCTCACCTTCTTGTTGTCAGTTAATAATATTTCTTGTCCTGACAGAGACCAAGAAGCCTCCAGAAAATGTTCAGGTGGCAGAAAAATAAATGCTGAGTGACCATAGAGAAAATTATAATTTATTCCTTCTCACACTGAAATAATTTCAGAAAGAAGGGATTGTTCAGGCAAATTGGAGATCATGTAGCCAAGAGTGAGTTTGCCCTGAGGCTGATGAGGACTCCAGGTTCTCTCTGGCTCTCTGCCTGGCATGGTGGGGAATAATGAATGGGAGACATCTCCTCCAGTTCCTAACACAGCTTGCCCACAGTGCCTTGGCTTGAACTCTGGGGGCCAGAGATCATGGGCAAGATCACACTGCATCCCCTGCATCCCCCTGTGCTCCCCAAATGTGGAACATTAGCCCAGACACAGCCATGTAGTGTTTGCTGTCTGCCATGAGATGGTTCAGCTTTCAAGTGGCCACTCCTTTCTTAGCACGTTTCTGTGGCTTTCCAGCCGAGCTACCTAAAAACATGACTAAACTGTCAATCCCTTATGCACTTTCTGAAGGCTTTCTCGTCTAGAGAGAGCTGCACAAGAGCAGCTCTGCTGGCAGTGAGGAGATTTCTGTTCTTGCAGTGAAACTGGGGACAGAGCTGACATTCCAGCCACCAGAGCCACATCCTTGTTTCTGGACTGTGAAAAATGCCTATTTTATGATTGGCTTTTCACAAATATTAAAATGACTATTATATCTGTTGTGTAAGAAAGTAATGCTGTATTAATTCTCTTAAGTAGTTTTAGGTTATAACAAAATGTTAAAATAGAAACTATGCTATGTGGGATACTTTTTTCCTAAAGAAAGGATTCTCACTGAGATAGCAGCCACAGGACACCCAAATCTTTCAGAGAATTTATTGCTCCATTATCAGGAGAAATGAACTTCCCACCTCGCTCGGGTAGGATGACGCCGTTAGGGTTAAGAGGAAGAAGTTGACACTGACCAGACAGAATCCTGTGTTTGAATGGAATTTATGCATCATGTGTGAGCTGTATGAATATGCAACAGGCTATTGTTTTAAAGGGTTAATCCTCTGTTAATGGGTGTCCTTTTTCGGGCTTATGCTGCCCAGGAAAAGGTACCCAGACTCCTGTAACTCTTAGTTTCTATTGTCTCCTATTGCCCTAATCCAAATTGTCCACATTATTATTACTCTAACTGTTTTGCTATTTTTAGAACCATTTCATTACTATTAAACTTTTAACATTTTAAAAACAAGTGATTGGCGCTTTTCACACGGACCGAATCACCGCGCGCCTCCGTGTCCCGCCGGGCTCCGCCAGCCCCGCGGACCCGGCTCCGCTCCCGGCACCGCCCCGGGCCGGCGCAGCGCCCCCGGGCCGGGACCCCCGCCCCCGAGAGGGGCGGGCAGGGCGACTACAAGCCCCAGGCTGCCCGGCCGGGGGCAGGGCACAGCGACGTGGCTGCGGCCGCCGCTCCGGCCCCGCTCCGCCCCGCTGCGCTCCGGGGCTCGGCCCCGCCATGGGTGAGTGCGGGACGGGACGGGACGGGACGGGATGGGGGGCACGGGGGCAGCCGGGGAGGAATGGGAAGGCGCTGCCCCGGGGAGGAATTTCCAAACAAACAAACAAACAAAAAAGTTTGCAACTTTTGCTAAAGGCTTGGGTGCATCCCCCGCCCCTTCCTTTCTTTCTGTGCTGTTTTTAGCGGTCCCGGCAGCGCGTATACAGCGAGCAGAGGAGCCAAGGAATTTCCTGTGGTTCGTTCCCGCGGCTGTCCCGGGAGGGGAGCGGGCTCGGGAGCATGGAGGGAGCTGGGTTTGCTGTGCCGTGCGGGTTGCTTGGCCTTGGTGCGAGCAGAGCCCGGCTCAGCCCGGTGCCAGCCCCAGCCCGGCCGGACAGAGGGTCACTGCCCGGTCCTGCAGCACGGTGCTCCCACCGGTTTGCTGTAGGGAGAGAATCGCCTGGCACAGCTCCTTGCTCCATCAAACCTTCTGTCCTCATGTGGAGATCTGAAGAGTCCTCAAATTCCCCAGCTACGTCAGAATAGACCATACACAAACTGGATTTCAGTCAAAGTTCATAAGCCACGAGTGCTTATTAAGTTAACAAGAAATGCAGCAAAACCTGATGAAATCAGCCATGGGACTGTCTGTGTCTAATAGAATTTGTGGCCTGAAGCTAATGGGATGGCCACTTATGCCATATGTTGTCAGCAGATATTTTTTCTAATTATCTGCATAACATGGACAAGGAGTGCTAAAAGCAGCGCAGATGGTCACACAGAGCATGGTGGGAGGGACTGGGATAGCTGGGATGGCATAAGTAGCACAAATAAGGGTTGCAGAATAAATAAAAATAATTGTATTTATATACAGCCATCACTGAGAAATAGCCTTTATTGATAACAGTAATTAAAAGCCAAGCAGAGACGCTTCCCATTAAACACAGCTTGTGACAGGAAAAAAGTCCTTCAGCAGGGTGAGAAAAGTTTCCACGGTCTGGTGGTTATGCCCACATTTTTTCCACGTACAGTCTACCAAAACTGTGAGTATTTCTAATTAAACAAAGGAATGCAGATAGCATTACATGCTGCAAAACAGCACAAACCCCAAAACTAATCCACTTCACCTATGCTTCAAAAGTGTGATTGGAGGTGAGATCAGTGTCACTTCTGTCCTCAGAGGACATCAGCTCTTGCCTCAGTGCAATCCCTGCTGGTGGAACAAACATGGCTCATGGTTCACACATGGTCACCCCTTCATCCCCTCCCCATGGTGAGAAGCATATGCAGCACCTTGGTTTTGTAGGGTTGTTTGAGGTGTTGTTGGTTTGAGTTGCTTTTGCTGCTGTTTTTGTCTTATTTTAGCTAAATTTGCATACTTAGGAAACTGGCACACTCAGCCCTGTGGGAAGGGCAAGGTCAAAGAGTCACTTCTTGTGTTTGAGGGTGGCAACAGTAAACTTTTCAGGTCACAGTGATGTTTGTCCTATGGGCTTGGACCAACTTGAGGAGATTGCAATTGATTTGGGGATCCTGGGAGCTGTGGGCTGCAGAAGGAGAAATGAAGAAATCAGGGCCACCCCACAAAGTCATTTTTGAGCAGGGCTTTTAACCATAATATAGGAAGTAAGAATGCAAAACCTGCAGGGAGAGCTGGTTGTTCCACATGCACTGAAATGTGAAAATGATAATGCAGAACCAGAAAGCAGAAGCTGCATTTCCCAGAATGAATTTTGTAGTTACAATCAAGAGATACCACAGAGGATCCCACTGTACAACTCCAGGCACTGCAAATCACTGTCCTGCACTTAAAACCAAGTCTTAACTCTGTTTAAAAGTCCTGATTTCCAAGTTCTGCACCCTAAATGAGTACCCCTGCAGTTAGTGGAAGTCCGGTGGGTTGTGTGACTGTCTGCAAGTGCCTCTATACATGTGACTTAGTGACCTATGGGGGAATTCCACATCATGACTTTGTTGATGGAAAATTGTGGCTGTCCTGGGAGAGTTCTTCCAGCCTGTGCATGCTGACAGTTTGTTTTATAGCATCAGAAAACTGAACCTAGCACTGCTTGCTTGTTTTCCAGGTCGTGCACTGCTGGTCCTCCTCTTGTCGGGAACAGTGTCTCTCCTGGGCGGGCTGATATTTGGATACGAGCTGGGGATAATCTCTGGAGCTCTGCTGCAGCTGCAGGCAGAGTTCCAGCTCAGCTGCTTCGAGCAAGAAGTTCTGGTGAGCGCCGTCCTGATCGGAGCCCTGCTCGCCTCCCTGGCTGGGGGCATCCTCATCGACCGCCACGGCCGCAGGAGAGCAATCCTGGTCAGCAACCTGGTGCTGCTGGTGGGCAGCCTCATCCTCACTCTGGCCAGGTCACTCACCGTGCTGGTCATTGGGAGAGTGACCGTGGGCTTTGCCATCTCTGTCTCATCCATGGCCTGCTGCATCTACGTCTCAGAAATGGTGGCTGCTCGCCAGCGAGGGCTGCTGGTGTCTCTCTATGAAGCAGGAATCACCGTGGGCCTCCTGCTGTCCTATGCACTGAATTATGTCTTTGCAGATGTGGATGAGGGGTGGAGGTACATGTTTGGACTGGCCATTGCCCCGGCAGCCATGCAGTTCCTCAGCATCCTCTTTCTCCCAGTGAACCCAGTTAAATTAAGCTCGTGGGACTCAGACTGCCAGAAGGGCCTCATCCCATTGCAGGACACAGAGGACAGAGCAGCAGCCAAGCGGGAGCCCTGTCTGGAGAAGCATTACTCATTTCTGGATCTTTTTAGGACCAGAGACAACATGAGGAGGCGGACTCTGGTGGGCCTGGGGCTGGTGCTGTTCCAGCAGTTCACTGGGCAGCCCAATGTGCTGGGCTATGCCTCCAAAATCTTCCACTCGGTGGGGTTCCAGAGCAACTCCTCGGCCATCCTGGCCTCAGTTGGGCTGGGAGCAATCAAGGTGGTGGCCACGCTGGTGGCCATGGCCTTGGCAGACAGGGCAGGCAGGAGGGTGCTGCTCATGGCTGGCTGTGTGGTGATGGCTGTGTCTGTCACCACCCTGGGCCTCACCAGCCGCATGGCCCCGCTGGCCATGGCCAGGGACTGCAGGGCAGCCACAGGCCCCAGTGCATCCCAGAGCCTCAGCCAGCGCCCCCTGACCCCACCTGTGCTCCCCCAGGCTGCTGTGTCACCTGTCCCACCTGCGTCAGGTGCTGCCAGAAGTCAGGCAGGCCCTGGTTCTGCTGCCACAAGGAGCCTCACGGAAGTTTTTGGCAGCACTCAAAGCAAAGAGGTTGTTCCTAATCCTTCCCTCACTCAGAAAAGGGACTTGGCAGGTCAGTCCAGGAAAGGAGCACTGCAAAGCACCGGCCCTCCTCCCAGTGCTGCTCCCTGGGAACAACACACGGTCTTAAATTGGATTACACTGCTGAGCATGATGGCTTTTGTGAGTGCCTTCTCAATTGGATTTGGGCCAAGTAAGTGTGGTGTTTATCCTTGCATTAACCCAGAGAATAAAACTAGGGCTGATCTGCAAGCTGCCTGCTTGAACCATTCCTTGTGTATCTGTGTGCTGAGCAGCTCACTGTCTGGGAACTGGAAATATATCCCCTCCTGGCCCCTGAATCATTTTCTAGCACTGCAGCTCTGTCAGCTACAGCACTGGAGTAACTTTCTCTTCCATGCTATTCACTACCCTTGTAAAGCTGTTTCTTTCTCTGAAGTTCAATGGAAAATCAGAGCATCCTACAAACCCTACAAGCACTACATAAACTTCCTGTCACCCTGGTGAGGAGGAAAATACAGGGCTGAGGACAGAGGGACTGAAGGGATTTTGCTGTGTGATTATGAAAGTCAGTGCAGAACTGGAAGATGAACCTCTTGAACTTTCTCCATATCAATTGGGGTTCTTTTATTCTATTTATTATTAATTGTTTTTCATCAGATTAGATTAAAGATTAGTTATTGCTTTCTTGTAAATTCTACTATTTTCTGGCATGTAAAGGCCTTGATGTGAGAAAACAGCATTTAAATCAAGAAAAGAATGTTAGGTGAGCAAGGAGCAAGTCTCATGGTTTTGACAGCCAGCCTACAAATTATTTCAAGCAAAATAACCCCAGGATGAGAGAGACTTAAAGATATGCATTGCTTTAACTCTGATTTTAGCCCAAATGCAATGTTGTCTCCCTAATTCCACCCTTTTCTCATTTCTTTACAAAGAGCATGACCTGACAGCAGGCCTGTCAGATCTCTTCATCTCCTGTGAATGGAATGACCAGCTACCCTGCTTTCTTCTTTACTCCCTGGGCCTGTTTATTGCTATTTCATTCCTGCATGAAGCGTTGAGCACAGGAGGTTTGCAGTGTTCTGCTGTGATCAGCCTCTGAGATCGATGAATGTTTGACACCAGCAGCAGCAGGTGCTGGGTGAAGCCAGAGTTTAAACCCCCTGCTGAAATCTCCCTTGCCCATTTCCCAAACAAATTGCTTAACTCCACGCTGTCTTTGTGCTCTCTCTAATCTGTGCAGTGACCTGGCTGGTCCTGAGTGAGATTTACCCTGCTGGGATAAGAGGAAGAGCCTTTGCCTTCTGCAACAGCTTTAACTGGGCTGCTAATTTACTGATCAGCCTCACCTTCCTGGACCTTATTGGTAAGTAGCCCCTTCCCCTCCCTCGCCTCCCACAGCTGGTTAGGGAAGGTGCCCACCATGAGCCATTTGGAGATTAAGTGGTATTTTGAACAGTGAGGACTTGAGGCTGGAGTAGCTGTGACCCTTTGCCCCTGAGAGCAGCAAAGCCAGGCACCAGCAGCTCTGCTTAGAGCCTCGTTTATAAAAATCACCAGTTGCCCACTGGGCTGCACTGTAGCACCACAGTTTCAGGAAGCAGAGTCTGCAGCTTCCACAGAGGCAGCTTTACATCCCTGCTCAGCAGGCACTGCTGGCCCTGGGCCTCAGCTGCCCTCTTCCCCCTGCTGTGGCAAAGCCTGGCATGCACCAGCCTTTCCCTTTGCCAATTCTCAGTCCAAGCCTTGCAGATAAGGAGTTTCCCAGCTCTCTTGAAGGCTTCACAAAATAAGGTGCCCCTGTCAGGCACCAGTGGCCACTTCACAGTGAGGAACCAGTTTCATTTGCACCCCACAATGTGACTTCTACACTCACACACCTGAATCTCTGCAGATGCCATTGGATTCTCCTGGATGTTCCTTCTCTATGGGCTGATGGGAGTGATGGCTGTTGTGTTCATTTACCTTTTTGTGCCTGAAACAAAAGGACAGTCCCTGGAAGAGATAGAGCAGCAGCTCTCCAGGAAAAGGTAGGTGTGCTGCTGTCCCAGCAGGAGTGCTGCCTGTGGGGGCTGCCCACTGCCAGCCCCCGGCCTCTGTGACATTGCTACTGAGAAAATAGAAAATGTCAAGTTTGTGGCAGGGCTGTGGGACAGGGTGGGAGAGCTGCAGTGCCTTCATCAGCAGGTCACTGCCCTGAGCCTTGCAGTTGTGCTGCTGCAGGGCAGTAGTGACACTCAGGAAAAATGGGTTAAAAACCAGGACTCATGGTTGAGGACAGGAGAGCAGGACCACAACATGGGACAGGAAGGGTAGGACTGGGAGGAGGCAGGAGGGGGTGATAGTCCTGTCCTTTCACCTTAGAATAATCCCAGGCTGATCCTTCTCCTCTGAGGCAGAGACATCTCATGGAACATGGGCTCCCACCTGGTAATTTTCACACAAAGCTTGTAATGGACCAGGGAGGATCATGATGTGGTTTTGCCATCCTGGTTGTGATGGAGATGGCAGGGCAGGCGCTGCTGCACAGGGGAGATGGTGCTGGTGCTGAGGGGAGGGAGCACACAGCCCTGGGGGCAGGAGGGGTGCCTGCTGTCAGCCCTGCCCCTGACCTTATCACTGCCCAGCAGGCTGTGGGACGCAAATGTGCTCAAGCAGAGACGTGGAAGAGGAGCCAGCTGCACACATGCACTGTACCAGAGAGTGGAGCACTCCAGCAGCACATGAAACCTGCCCACAGCATCGAGCGTGAGGAGCTGCACCAGCAGAGCAGCAGGCTGGGCCACCAGGACACTGCTTCTCCGGGCCCTTGAACTGGTGACCTCTGGTCAGTGACAATTCTCCCTGCTGAGCCCTGGATCTGGGAACGCACCAACAGCCTGTCCTTTGGGTCCTTGGAGAATCTCTGTTCCCAGGCGGGGAACACATCCTTCCTTTGATATATTTTAATTTTTAATCATTTGTGTCTCCTAGCATTTAAGAGATTCATGGTTTTATACGCAGGAATTAAAGCACGGGTTTTGCTGGCGATTTCTCCATCCCTGAGGCTGGTTTGTGAGCAGGGTGCGTTGTTTTCCATGTCTCGGGAGCAGCGGGATGGGGCCGGGGAGGGGCCCCGCACGGCGCCGGCCCTGCCGCCAGTGGGCACCGGCACCGCCCGCTCGGGGCTCCGCGGCCCGACCCGCAATGCCCAAAATCAGAGCCCCGCAGCCCCGGAGCCCCTTCCGTGCCTCCCCACACTGTGCCCGGGGCCGGGCAGGAGGGATACGCCAGCGGGAACTGGGGGTGCCCTGCCTGGGGCTGAGCAGGGGACAAGGCAGAGATGGGGACGCTGGGGTGTCAGGGGGACTCTCGGGGCCTTTCTGGGTCGCTGCGACCCCGAGATTGTTAAAAGTCTCTTTCCCCAGCCCGGGTGCTTGAAGAATGAGTCAGAGCTCTTCAGTTCTCAGTCTCAAGGTTGTTTATTGTGTCTTATTATTAAAAATTTTCTCCTGCCCCGCCGAGGTCCGTCCAGCAGGGCAGCTCCAGGCACTCTGTCTACCCCCAGGGCAGGGTTATGTCTTTATACTAAAAACTACATGTACAATGTTTACAATTACTTCCCAATACCTATCACCTATGTTAGACAGTGAGCTTCTACTCTAAACCAATCTAAAAGTGCCAACATCCCAGCAGAAGATGGAGGCCAAGAAGAAGAAGGAGAAAGGCTGGACACACCCAGTTCCCTCCATCTTGCCCCCTGAACCCCCATACCAAAAACCCTAAAATCTACTTTCCCACCCCGTGATAACTTCACTATTATTCTACCTAAACTGATGTGGCTTGCTGATCTTCATACAAGGTTGGTAATTTGCTCCACGGGTCATAATCAAACCCACAGGTGTTCTGGGCTCTGTGCCAGGGCTTCTGAGCCCCCTGGCAGGGTCCTGGCAATCCAGGACAGCCAGAGGGATGTCCTGGGTTCCCACATTGGACCAGGGGCAGGGCAGAGGATGGGGATGCTGGGGTGTCAGGGGGGACCAGGGGCAGCAGGCAGGGCTGGCTTTGCTGGGAGAACACCTGAATTAGCTCTGGGGTCAGCAGACAGGGCTGGGGACAGTGCCAGGTGCTGGGGTGATGGTACAGAAAGCTGTGAGACAGCTCCTGGTAAGGGGCTCAGTGAGCCCAGGGTAAAGGGCTGTCACTCCCACTGATTCTGCCAGCTGGTTCACAGGGCCTGGCTCCTCCATGGCAGCAGAACTGGGCAGCTGGCACTGCAAGATGGAAAAGCTGTAAAGGGGTGTTCAGATGAAAAGCTAAAGGAAGGTCAGTGGGTGCAGAAATTCAGACTGGCATCCTGGTGATGAGGAGGTGGCCCTTATCCAGGGGGAGAGCAGCAGGGAAATAAAGGAAGAAGCTGAAGTAAAAAAGGTGAATTTGGCCATGAATGGTGCCAGCAGACTCACAGGAACATTTTTAAGCAGCCAAAAACAAAGCCTAGATGTGCTTCTGTCACTATACCAGAACCTTAAAAAATAAGATAATGCCAGGCTTTCCAATCCTGAATAAAAATTCCAGAACCAGTGTAGATTTCTTGAGATGGGAAATCACAGATTCCAGTTAAAAAAAAAAATGTAGAGCCAGTAGTGTGTTACTGAGCCCTGATAAGAATAAAGGTAATGAACTAATGAACAGCAAATATAAAACAAGATTAGAGAAGTTAGTCAGCTCAGTGATCCATCAGGAAGGAATAAAAAGTGGGTTTGGGTACAATAAAGGGTCTCCAGGACCAAGCAATGCTGGGAGTGCAGGGAGGGCTGTGCTCTGGGTTTGGTGGGGAGAGGTGCACAGGACCTGCTTCACAAGGTGTTTGTGGGAGAGCTGCTCTCTGCTAGTGACCACAAAACAACCTTTAATGCTGTAGTGGGAGAGTGCACACCAAATAAATCCAGCCTGGGGCTCTACAATTTCAAGAAAGGGAACTATGAAAAAAGAAGGTGATTAGTCAATAACAACAAACCAAAAATGGGGCAGGCAGAAAGCAAGGAGCCTGCAAGCAGTCTGGAGGTGATTAAAAAATGCTCTGTTAAAGCCTAAGCAAAACATGTGCCACAACTCAAAAAATAACTAAGAGGTCCTAAAAATCACCCTGCCTGACTCACTGCTAAGGTTAAGGAGGTATCACAGGGAGAAGGTCAGTGTTTGAAAAGTGAAAAGGTTTCCCACATGAAGAGGAAAGGAAAAGCCATAAAACATGGCAAGTAAAGAGCAGACAGAAAAGACAGCTAAAAAAGAGCATGAAGATCTTGAAAAGCTCTTGCAAGTATCTTCTAAAAATCTTTATTTAACTATATCAAAAGGAAGAAACTGGCTGGGGAGCCATTGCTGAATACAAAGATGCAGCAGGGTGCCAGGGAGGATAAGACAGGATGAGGCAGCTCGGGCACAGCTGAGTGTTGGTCTGCAGTGCTGCAGGTATTTGGGAGAACCTCACAGGCAGTAAATTAGAGGAACTGGATCAGTGTGGCTTTCCAAATGGCTGCAGTACCAGAGGGGTGGCAGCTTGCTAGTGCAGCTCTCAGCCACAAACCAGGCCCTGGAAGGGGACCCTGGGAGCTGCAGGGGTGAGTGTCACCTCTGTCCCTGGGTCTGCACCAGCAGCAAACACATGGGCAGCTGGGACAGAGCCAGCAGACAGGGGTGCCAAAGAGGGAAAGCTTCCCTTGCCAGCATACTGGGACTCTAGGAATATATCAATTATTCACACAGATAGAGAGTACCCAACAGACAAAACAGATGAAAGATTTTGTCAAAATTATTTTAAAAAACATTTACATTGCCATGGGAGTGAAACAATGCTTCTTTTATGTATTGAAACCTCTTTAAGGATACTCCTGTCTTGTAGGTAGCAAAGTGCAAGCTTTAACAGGCAGTTTTTGAAGATGAATGAGATTCAGCAACCAGACTACCCAAGAATCTCTGTTGGGTCTGGTTTTATTCAGCACCTTCAGTGTTGGCAAGGGAATGGACAGCAAAATCTCCATATTTGTGGATGATACTAAACTCTTTTAGGAATGAACACCTTTTCCATTGACAAGTTTCTGTAAAACCCTTAGAAATGGAAATGAGTGGGCAAAAAGGGCAGCTGGTGCCAGAGGCCCCAGAAGGCTGGCTGGGGTCAGCACGGATGGGAGAGTGCTTGCCTGAGTGAGTTGGCTCCCTCCATCATCATCTAACTGGACAAATGTGTCCCCACTCCAAATTTTGACCCATTAACATAGCAACAGGCTGTTTCTCTTCTTCCCTCCCCTGAGGCTGAGACCTCATAAGACCAGAGGATACAGAAATGCTTGAGGCAGTGATAAATCTTCTTTAGTGGGCTTTTATTTCCTTTTCTTTCACAATATTTTCTTTAGTTTCCTAGCCAAATTTTTTCTAAGGAAAGATTTCTGACTTCCTTTGAGCCACAGCTCAACATCTGTCCACATTGGGGGCTGAAGTAATACACTGTTAAGGGGTTTTGATGTCAAGCCCAAAACCCCACCAGGGATTTATGCAGCTCTCCCCTTTCCTCCCTCCTCCTCTTCAAGCAGCCTTTCATTTGCTCTCACTAATTGTGCTGTCATGCCTTTCTTTTTCCCCGGGTTGTGCAGACAGCCCTGCAGGCAGGCAGGTTTCGCTGAGGGATGCCCGTGCGCTGCGCGAGGGGCGGGCGCTGGAATGGTCCAGGCGCGCATCCAGCCCGGCTCGGATCGGCCCCTGCCCGCCCCCGAGGTGCTGCTGGATAACCACTGCACTCACAGAGGCCCAGCCCACACACACACAGCGCCTGCTCCTCAGAGTGGGCAGGAAAAGATCGGCAGAGCATCCCTTGGAGGGCTGAGGAGGAAAGGGTTGAGGAGGGTTCGGGCTGGGCGCAGGGATGTGTCACTCCTGTGCGAGAATGACACAGGAACAGGCGGGAGGCAGGGCTGTAGAACGAGCAAAGAGGGTTTTATTCAAGAGAACCCTTCAGGTTTTATAATGACACAGGAACAGGCAGGAGGCAGTATTGTAGAAAGAGCAAAAGAAGGCTTTATTGAAGAAAACCGTGCGGTTTTTATAGTGATACGATAGATTCTATTTGATTGGCTGTGAAAAACGCCAATCACTTGGTTTTAAAATTTTAAAAGTTTAATAGTAATAAAATGGTTATAAAAATAGTAATGCAATTAGAGTAATAATAATTTGGACAATTTGAATTAGGACAATATGAGACAATAGAAACAAAGAGTTATGGATGCCCGGGTACCTTTTTCTTGGTAGCATAAGCCTGAAAAAGGACACACGTTAACAAAGGATTAACCCTTAAAAACAATAGCCTGTTTTATATTTATACATGATGCATAAATGATTCAAAAATCATTTATGCATAAATTACAATCAAACACAGGATTCTCTCTGGTCATATCAACCTCTTCCTCTTAATCCTAACGGCATCACCTGCCTGAGCAAGGTGGGAAGAAGTTCATTTCTCCTGATAATGGAGCAATAAATTCTCTTTCTCTGAAAGATTTAGGTGTCCTGTGGCTGCTATCTCAGTGCGAGTCCTTTCTTTAGAAAAAAAAGTATCCTACATAGCATAGTTTTTATTTTAATGTTTTGTTATAACATAAAACTATATTTAACACACTACTTAAGAGAATTAATACAGCATTACTTTCTAACACAACACATATAAGATGCATTTTAATATTTGTGAAAAGCCAATCAAAAAATATGCATTTTTCACATTGGCTAATTAACAAAATGACCTTTCTCACACACCATCCTTGAGAAGAACAGGAAGATGAAGTAGAAAAACACCACCTGCAGATTGTTTATACTTAACAAGTTATCACATCCTTACAACTCCCTAAATATTCTCCCAAGCTGCTGTGAGAAACGCTTGCTGTTTCTCTCTCTCTGTCCCATGGCATCCACAGGGATGCTGCAGAGCCTGGTGGCCCAGGGAAGGTGGCTGTCAGGGCAGATCTTTAAAAAGCACCAACAAGCCACCCCCCACTCTCACACATGCCACAATGAAAATCTGAATGATGTGCAAAATAAGCACAAAGTTTGGCTGGCCCAGAGTGGCTTTAGGAATTGTCTCTATAAGACATGGAATAAAATGACACACATGCTGGAACCCCCAAGGTAAAAAGAAGAGAAGTTTATTTTTTGACCCTAACATTTATAGACTTTCAAAAGTGACAGTGAATTGAAGGATGAAAGTGGCACCTCTCCAACGACACTGGACAGGACAACAGTCCATCAAATTTCTCCTCCTCCAGAGAAGAATGTAAAACAATATTATTTACATAAAAATGGGTGAGAAAGTTCGTTACAAGAATGTTAACATGAGAAGGCTTAGAAGAACTTAGAAGAACAGGGAGACAAGGAACCAGGTTGTAGAGGGGTGATGTGAAGTGTCAGTGGCAGCAGGTACCATCCCTGAGCCCGCAGTGTCCAGCTGGGTAACGTGATCCAGGTGACAGACTGAAAGCAGAGCAAGGTGTGAGTCCCTGCTGCAAATATTCCCACAACTCAGCAGAGAAATGTGGGATGTGAGTCCACATCCCTTTAGAGCATGTGAAGGCAGCAGGCTCCAGGACTGGATCCTGCTTAGTGTCTGCTCGGGGGGATACAGAGCTGGCTGAAAGGAGCCAGAATACGTGAAACACGATCACTGGAAAAAATACAAACCAGAAGATGGGCTGTTTAATGCACTACAGATCCAGCAAAACAACCAGAGCTGAACAAAAACCAGTCCTCATATAGGAACAAAGATACCAGTTCAGCCCAGGTTAAACCTGGAAGGAGATGGGTGTGTTGTGTTTTGTTAGCTTGTGTGTCTCCAGGCACTGTGTGGGTCAGACCAAAGCCTAAAACGTGGCTGGTGCTTCCTCCTTTTATTGCATCTCTCCCCTCTGCAGTGCTGCTGTCAGCACCAGCACCTCCATCTCTCCAGGTTTGGTATCTATGGTCTGTGCCCTGGTTCCTCCTGCTCCATCTGGCCTCCTTCCTGCTGCTCCTGGGCCCAGCTCCCCCAGCCCTGAGATCTCCTAATTCAATAAGCAGAGGGAAGAAGGAGAGTTGCTGTCACTGTTGATCACAGCAGCAAAGCAGAGACACAAAGATAAGGTCTCCACCCCACTGCTGATGGTTTGCAGAGTGAGTTGCTCTGACAGGTCACCCACCCAGAAGAGCCTGCTGTCTGTAGGGAGGGAGACAAGGTATCTTTGGCTGGGCTGGGGTGAGACCTTTGCTCTTCCCCTGGACCTTCCCCAGGACAAAATCAGTTTCCAGATGAGCAGGAATCACATCAGTGCCTTTACTGGGAAGTTTTCCAATTTTCTTCAGGTACTTTTCAGCCACTCTCACCACTGGGAATCCTCCTCTCCTCGCCACCATGACAAGAGTTTCAAGGAGCCATTTCCACTTGTAAGGGTCATCTGCAAAGGTCAGGGGGAAATGGTCAGGCTCAGGTGCCACAGTCCCTGAGTGACAATCCTGGCCCCACACCCCTGGCAGTGTCCCAGCTCACTCACAGCTCCTGGGGATCACAGCCATCCTTTTGTTCTCACTCAAACTCACAGCTGAGTGCTGGTGCACGATGTAAACTCCTGCAGCAACACAAATAAAATGTCAGCACCATGACTATTAATAGTGTTTCTATTCCTGCTGCCATTAGGATGGCTTTTGCTACTATTAGTAATAATATTTACATATGCAAAACCACAGATGCAAAACAGATGTTTTGGTTGGGATCTCTGAAAAAAAACTTGTCTCTGCCACATATATTTATGACAAAGATGGAGGGTTAACCACACAGAGTGCCATATAGAGAATAAATAGATGGGGAAAAAGAATGAAATAATTCCTTCCATATTCCTAACAGAGGCCAAAACTTATCCATTCCCTCTCTTTGCTTCTCTCCTTTCCAGCATTTGAGACTTTTCCAATACCAAGCCAGGGATGGTTTCCATATTTGTTCAGACTTGTCTAGTTTTATTTTCCAGTTCAGCTATTTTTTCAGATGCAGCTTTTCCTAATGGATGGAAAATACAAAAGGAATTGCTCATCTGCTCCCTGCAAGCTTTTTCCTGACCACTGGGAAGCTCAGGCACTATTCCAGCCCTGGACTAAACTTTGCCTTGTGGAGAAAACTTGATCCTTGTTTGCTGAGTTCACACGTCTGGGAATAATTTAAGCTAAAGGGAAAAGTAAAAGTGAGAAGGACTAGCACTGTCTCTGAGCCCACCTCATTCCCTCCAGCAGGCAGCCCTGCCTGGGAGCATGGCTGTGGCCCTGGGTGAGGAATGATCACATCCCCACAGCTGGCCAATACTGGAAAGCAAGAGAGTGGCAGCTCAGGGCAGGGCAGGAGTTTTGGCACTTTCACCCAAGCTTGTTTCACAGACACAGAAAAGAACAGAATCTGCCAGCACCAGGGCATCCCCCTCTGCTTTTGGCAGCGGCTGGTGTAGGACTCGGGGACACAGCCAGGAGGATGAGGAAAAGCAGAAGGACAGGGCTGAAACAAGTACCTCTCTTAAAGGCACTGAGGAGTGGCTTTGCACTGGGGCTATGCAGAGCCCACCAGCACAAACAGCTTCCCTGTGAGCCTGCTGTGGCCTCTTAGCCATATATTTACAGTTGTGTGAGCACCAGACATTCTCCTGCATCCATGGGTCTCATGTTTGTGGCTAGCTAGCTTCAGTCCTTTTCTGCTGACAAACGCCTCCAGGACACCTTAATATCCCCGAGCAGCCCCAGGCCCAGCTGCTCCTTCCACGAACAGGAGGAGGAAGAGGAGGAGAAGGAAGGCTCCATCTGCTCTGCAGCAACACAGCAATGCTTGAGCAGAGAAAGCCACCAGACAGCAAACAGTGTCCCTGAGCACTCACGAGTAATAAAGTGCCCCACAAACTAAAGAGCCCCCGAGTGCTACTGAGGACTAAGTAGTCCCCGAATACTCACATCTCTCTCAGGTCAAATTCCACTCTTTAAACCAATCCCCATTACGTTTTACACATCGGGCTGTAGGAGGCCTCCGAGGGGCTGTTAGAGTCTATTGTAGGGGAATAAAGAAAGTGTCAAAAAGACTTTTAATGCCCAGTTAAAAGTGGCCAAAATGCAGTCTGCAGTTACCTGATAAGCTGCAAGGTCTCTATTGGGAGAAGTATTTTGGTTTTTCAATTGTCTCAAGCCTTGCACACTTGCAAGAGGCCGGCCTTAGCTCTGAACCAAAGCTTTGTCAAGTACCTTAAAACATTATTAAAAGCCTGGCTTTTGTTCCATAAAGACTTTTAATGCTTGCTGGTTTGGTTTTGGTTTTTTCCTTTATAATGTTTAAGACCAGTAATTATTGAAGATACCAAAGCACTGCAGATTGCTGCAGCCTCTCTGTGCTTTGCAGCATCAATACCTTTCCCAGCACAGTGGCTGTCCTGCACTGCCATGGCCACTGTGCAGGTGTGGGAATCAAAGTGCTTGGGGGGATTACCAGCTCCAGAGATGAATAACAGGGCAGAGCCAGAGCCAGAGGCACTGAGTCCCGTGTTCATGGACTCTGCTCATTGCAAGGGAAAATATTCACAGTCCTCTCTTGGTGCAAATTACCCTCTCTAAAGGGAAACCTGGAACATTTCACCTACTTGCTGGTTCAGTTACCCTTTTTCATGAACAGCTACCTATGGCTATGGACTACACCTGGTGTCCATGGCTCTGGTGGTATTTTTTATGGAGATATTTGGGCATCAAAAAGTTAGGTATTTGAACAGCTAGAATTTTATTTTTTTTAACAGATCTGTAATTCATTCAAAGGTTCAGTCTCAGAGTGTCAACAGGCAAGAGCTGCCAACCTGCTGAAAACAGGGTGTTTTTCACCCTCCCCTGTTTCTCCTCTGCACTGTGAGGGCTCTCTGGGGTGGACAAGCCCTTTTGCTGCTATTGCTGGGCTTTGGGAAGGGTGTTTGCATAGTAGCAAGCAAGGCCAGCACACAAAATTAATGACATTTGAAGTTCAGTGCAAGTCTTGACTGTCAGGAATGCAGCACTGAAAACAAAACTTTAGGCTTCCATATTGCAAAACCTATTAACTGCTTTACCGTTTTTGCAGTTGTGCCAGCTCACTCATACTGGAGCTTTTACCAAGGCATGACAGCTCATTTGTTTAGCTTGGGCCAGGCTTAAAGTTCTGATGAAGCCTAATCTTGTGACCTGTATTTATTTTGGCCAGGGATGCTTTTTGCACAGACGACTTCCTATCCTCCCTAATCTTTCCCGCAGGAAAGGAGCTGGGAGTTACGAGGCAGGGGAGGGAGGCAAAGCCAACCAGACATGCAGGGAGAGAGAAACAAGTGCTGCACATGTCAGTGAAGTGGTCCAGGTTCAGGGACCCTGTCTGTCAGGGGAAGGAATTAAAGGGGGAGTCAACACCTCCATGGTCGTCATTTGAGATGTGTCAAATCCATTATGGTTTCTCTGGAATTTTACCCATCTGGAAATATGGCTGTCTGTAACTTGGGCAGCTTCACAACTTAAGGATGGAAATGTCTCTTCTTGGCTTGAACTTATCACACATCTCACTGAATTTTGGGGGTATAAACCCCCAGCAACCCCATGGGATGTGTTACAGGTTCACAGGTTCACAGGTTACTTCACCCTCTGCTTTAACAGGCAGGACAACACCAAAGTGTGTGGAGAAGCCCCATCAGGACCCTTCTGGTACCTCTACAGCTTGAGCTGCACCAGAGAATACCCAACCTTCCCCTTGGCCTCACCTTCAGATCCTCCACACAGTAACTGTAAGATTAAAGACAGGGAGAAAAAGAGAGAAAGCCTCAGCACACCCTTCTGGTTGTTTTCCAGCAGAAAGCCAGAACCCTGTGGTGGCATTTCCCCAGCTCTGAAGGCACAAGTCACCTGGGACATGGCACCATTTTTCCACTGGAAGCCAGATGCTTGAAGTACCAAACTGCTTTCTAAAAATGTCTTTTCTCTCGAGTTGTGAAGCAATGTGGTAAGCAGAAACCTGCCTTTCCAATGCAGCAGTGGGACTCTGCACTGTGCTGGCACAAGAACTGCTGGTGACCTTCACAAAACCCCTACTTTATATTCAGAAATAGGGCTCTGAATGCAAAGCCATGGCAGTGGGGCAGAGGGGTTTTTTGAAAGACAAACCACCAGTTAGGTTTGGTTTCTGTTTGATATCTTGAGATTGACCAATTCCCATGAGTTGAAATAAAAAAATTTGAGTAGCTGGAAATATTGCCCAGTTTCATTCCCATGGAAGAAAAGTGCTTAAAAGCATTCTAAGGTTAATGGGAACATAATGAAAGAGACATTTCTGTAGAGCAGCATTTTGAGTATATGCTCCTTTAAATACATATTCCAAGCATTAAAGCAGAAAAATTTGGGATAGAGTTCAAATCCCTCTCAAACCTCTGGAAGTTGGGTGGCAAGGAACCAATCTCTGGCACTGCTGCAGGGATGCTCCAGTTCAGGGCTCTGCAGGCTCTGGAGTGGCTGTGCTGAGAGTCAGCACCCACGTGAGCAAATCCCCCAGTGAGTGGGAAACAGAGCACCCAAATGTGCTCTGGTAAAAGCCCTGAAACCCAGCCCAGCCAGGCAAAAGCTGTGTACACTCTGCCTGCAGGCATTTGTCCAGGAATGACATCTTTGCTGCCTGACACTCTTTCCCTCAAGAGGGGAAAGTGTCATCCTAAAGCTTTCCTGATTAAGGAACTGGGGAGCATGTGGGCATTCTGCACACCTAATTCCCATCTGACCACTGTCCAGGAGCTGGGATATGGGAAGATGGTGAAGTTGGTCACTAGCAGGGTGACACTTGCCTCCCAGTGCCAAGCAGCCTGTCCCAGAGGTGCTTTACAAACCCAGAGGTGCACAGAAGACATTAGTTGCTAAATCAGGGATGATTCTCCCTCCCATCTGCTCCAAAGGGGCTGGGATTTGCAGAGGGGGGTCACAGCAGCTGCATGTGCTCATTGTGTGCTTTCCCTGCCTGCCTATGTGCTAGCTGTGACAAAGGTTGGTCATGCAATTACACATATATCATGTTAATCAATTGTGCCACCATTTAAACCAAAGAGAAACATGGGCATAATAAATAGTTTAATAATTAATATTTAATTATTGTATTTTCTTTGTGGTTTACAAATATACTGACATTGGACTAAAGTGGTTGCAAATGTTTTAGTAAGAATGTCAAACCCACAAGCAATGTTAGGAGAGAGCCTGAATAGGCCACTGGCTTTTAAACTACTTGAGAGCTGCTTAATGTGCATTGAGTTTAGGTCTACAACAACTTCCTTGCAAGGTTACCCCTCAGCAGAACTGTGACCATTTACAATAAACCTTAAAAAGGCTTCACCATCAATGCACATTTCAAACCCTAGGGATGTGTTTTATGCAGAACAGACACCCACAAATCTCACAGGTGATTTGCTGAATCAGGACAGTAAAGTGGGAACTATTTTCTGCCACTGCCTTATGCTTTTCTAAGGCACTGAATTTTAACTGCCCTGCCAAAGAGGAACACTGACCTCACCACAGTCGTGCCCTTGTCCCCTTGCTCCAGTGCCACCATGCCTGGATGTGTTGCAGCCCAGAGGTGAGGGTGAGATCAAATCCATTGCACAGTCCCACATCACAGATGTTAGCAGACAAGCTCCTTGTGACCCCTGACCTTTCTGCCACGGGAAAATGCTGGGAGGTTCATTTCCTCTGAGAGCAAACAGCAGCAGTTCCACATGGCAGGACAACATCCATTGAGGAGCTCCTTTGCAGTGCAGGTAAACAGTTGTGCAAGCCATGAGCAAAGCTCTCAAGAACTGTCAGGCTGAGGACACAAGTTTTGCATTTCTATTGACTTAGTTTAAGTGCCACAGAAGGCTCTGGGAAGGGGGATGCAAAGAAAGGCTGTGGTGATGGACTGCCCAGCTGAGCCAGTGGGAAGCAGTCGGAGCAGAGCAAAGCAAACACGGGGCTGGCTGTGCCAGCAGGCTGTGCCTCCCATCCTGTTTGTGTTTATGGAACACAGCCCCTGCCACCAGCTGCACTTGCAGTGATGGATGGCTTCTGCAGAGCCCTCTGTCCCTGCTGGGCCGTGAACAACACCCACTCCACATCCCTGGTCCATCCCAGGTATGCTGTGCCTGGTGCTCAGAGCCTGCACAGGGGACAGCAGGACAATGTGTGTCCAGACAGGCACACAGCAGCAGGTCCTGCAGCCCCCTCCTCGGGAGAGAGCTGAGATACAGACAGCTGGCAGCCACAAGCAGAAGGCAATGGGTGCTTTAGCCTGTAGCTCACTGACTCTGCCCGTGCAGAGCACACGTGTAGAAAGACAAGCCTCATCTTGCAGTTTAGCAGCACTCCCAGCACGTGTTTGTAGGAGGCCACAATGATGCTCAGGCATTGGCTCACCCCTAAAAGCCACCAGCCATCACCCCTAAAAGCCACCAGCCATCACCCCTAAAAGCAACCAGCCCATGACATCAGCCCTGGGCAGTGCCGATGCTGGAGCACCAGGGCTGCCCAGACAAGCAGCACCTTGCAGCCCCACTTGCCCCATACCTGAGAAGGGATTTAGGAAAGGAAAAGGATTGAGAGTAGCTGTGTTCAGGCATTCATTACCTGAATGCTAATGGTTTATCAGGGGATTAGTCTTGTGCTTGTAGAAGAAATACTTTAGCAGTTCCTCAGCAGCGTGATGCCATTATCTCCTTGACAGTGCTCTGTGCCATTGATGCTGTCTCTGCTGCAGCTTCTGTTCAGTCACAATTTGCTTTCATCAAGCTTTCATCTAAGCTCTCCCTTTTGCAGGACATTTCCCTTCATTTTCCCACAGGTACTAGAGCATCCCTCAGTAACTGTGTAAGCAAAAGTTGCAATGAGGGTGTTTGATATTAATGAACATTAGGAAGAAATGAGGTAACCAACAGCTGCATCTAGCACGGTCGGCTCTGCAGATCTTTAATTCCTCATCCTCGTTGACCTGCATCCCATCCTGCAGAGAGCACCGAGGTGTGTGCCCCCATCTCGCAGCCCCGCACCAAGATGTGTGCCCCCATCCCGCAGAGAACACCGAGGTGTGTGCCCCCATCCTTTAGGGAGCACCGAGGTGTGCGCCCCCATCCTTTAGGCAGCACCGAGGTGTGTGCCAACATCCTGCAGGCAGCACCGAGGTGTGTGCCCCCATCCTTTAGAGAGCACCGAGGTGTGTGCCCCCATCCTGCAGGGAACACCGAGGTGTGTGCCCCATCCTGCAGGCAGCACCGAGGTGTGTGCCCCCATCCCGCAGAGAGCACCCAGGTGTGTGCCCCCATCCTTTAGGGAGCACCGAGGTGTGTGCCCCCATCCTTTAGGGAGCACTGCGGTGTGCGCCCCCATCCTTTAGGGAGCACCGAGGTGTGTGCCCCATCCCGCAGGGATCACCCAGGTATGTGCCCCATCCTTTAGGGAGCACTGCGGTGTGTGCCCCATCCTTTAGGGAGCACCGAGGTGTGTGCCCCCATCCTTTAGGCAGCACCGAGGTGTGCGCCCCCATCCTGCAGGGAGCACTGAGGTGTGTGCCCCATCCTTTAGGGAGCACCGAGGTGTGTGCCCCATCCTGCAGGGAGCACCGAGGTGTGTGCCCCATCCTGCAGGGAGCACCGAGGTGTGTGCCCCATCCTGCAGGGAGCACCGAGGTGTGCGCCCCCATCCTTTAGGGAGCACCGAGGTGTGCGCCCCCATCCTTTAGGGAGCACCGAGGTGTGCGCCCCCATCCTTTAGGGAGCACCCAGGTGTGTGCCCCCATCCCGCAGAGAGCACTGCGGTGTGTGCCCCCATCCCGCAGCCCCGGGCTCCCCGCACCGAGCAGCCCCAGCGGAGCCCGCAGCGCTCCAGCTGCCCGCGGCTTTGCAGAGCAGAGCAGAGCAGAGCAGAGCAGAGCAGAGCAGAGCGTGTCATACTTCTAAAGAGTGACAAATTGCCAGGAAGGGCCCCCCCCGCACCCCGGCTCTGCTATGCACTGCCCAATTCCCCCGTGCCGCATTAACAGCTAATAAAACAATAGAGCTTTTAGTGGGGAACTTCAAAGGGCTCTGAGGCAGATGAATGAATTTCGCATTTCTTCACTTACTGTCAGCACTAAGGGAGAGAAGGGCAGGCTGAGGTCGAAGGCTTCAGCAGGCAGCAGCAAACAAATACAGCCTGGTATTCGGGCTACTGCAGAAAACGGAGTGGAAATCAGCTAAGCACTTAGCAAGTACCAGGATTTTCTTCCACTCAGCTCATACACTTCTGCTGTCCTGTTTTCTTTTTTGGTTTTCAAAAAAAAGTACCAAAAAAGTACCATAAAAAGTAAATAAACCTCCATAGTTACACCTAAACCATAGGCTGAGCCAGCAACAGCTCATTTCAGTGCAGAGAATCTTTAGGCAGCCTGGCCCAAACTCAAGCAAACATAATTATTTTCAGCAACACAATTGTATTTGGTAAATGTGCCTTGAGGTCCCACAGTTAATTCACAACTATGTGTCCATCTACAAAATACATTCTGCAAACCATTAGCTCATTGTCATGTGCAGCCACAATGAGCACCTACATGAACTTAAGCTGTGAATTGAGTGACCAAGAGTGGGTTAACACTGCTAAAAAGATATTTCCGGTTTAGGACATGGAGAAGGAAGTACAATTAAGCAGGAAAAATGGAGAGAATAATATTGTATAGCTCAAATCATAGAATCACAGAATTGTTTGGGGTGGATTGTAAAGCTCATCTCATTCCAAGCCCCTCCATGGGCAGGGACATCTTCCACTATCCCAGGTTGCTCAGACCTCCCTCCAACCTGGCCCTGGGCACTTCCAGGGATGGGGCAGCCACAGCTTCTCTGTACACCCTGTGCCAAGGCCTCACCACTCTCATAGGGAAGAATTTCTTCGTTATATCTAACCTAAATCTTCCATCTTCCAGATTCAAACCATTCCTCCTTTGTCCTAGCACTCTCTGCCTGTGTAAAAGACATACCTCACTGGCCACGTCAATAAAGATTCTCCTGCAGATCGCTCTCACATGGAGCAAGGAAAACCCAGAGCTCAGGACCATAAATTGCACCTACAACAGAGATACTCACTGGTGGAGGAGACTGTCAAGGCCACCAGCAAGACTCTGCCAGCCACCCCTTCACTGGGGGTGGAGCCTTGAGGGCAGTTTGGAAGGAAAAAGGGATGGAGAAGGTTTTAAACAGGTGAACAGATGAAGCATCATTTCATAAAACTGCCACAAGCAACACAGCCCAGTTTCTTATATTTCTCCTCTCTTTTCCGACCAACTTTTGCTAAGTCACAGCCTTTACCCCCACACAGTATCTGAGGAAGAAAAGAAAAAGTTGATTGTTCTGTGCATGGCTTTTTTTTTTATTTTTTTTTTTCAATCCTTATGTAGTACATGATACCCAAAACAACAGGAATAAATTATTCTAGTTTTCAGAGCTGGCATGTTTTAGCCCTTTGAATACCATCATCCATATTCTACATCACATCCAAGCACAGCCCAAACGGCTTCTTCTGCAAAACAACTTTAAAGGTTGCAATCATTTATGTCGTGCTCAAATCTGCTGCCAGATTTTCAAAGCATTCTGCACTTGGCTGTCCTGGCAGCCACTCCTGCTGTGGACACTTTGCCAAGGGCTCCCCGTGGCCGTGCAGGGGCAGCGTTCGCAGGCAGGGAGCTCCCGGGGAGCCGCAGCAATGCTCAGAGCTGGCAGGAGGGGAGGCAGGCTGCCTCCTGATAACTGAGCTGACAATTTCTAGGTTTTCTAAAACCAGACCCTTCCAAGAATGCCCTTTGTTCAGCAGTTGCTCCATTCATTCTCTCTCCCTGTTTGCTTGTAATTTATTCCTTCTAAAAGCCTTGCCCTAGGCTAGCGGAAAATGAAAACAAGGAGCCAGATATTCTTTTTTTTTTTCCCCTCACTTTTGCTCTTTCATCAAGAACAGTGAAAATTTGGCACAGTCAAATATTTTGTTCAGCTCTTTCTTTCAGTCTTTGAAGTCCCCTAAAGCCTTGGTAGGAGTCTAGGCTTCCACTCACATCTGCTTTCCATGAAGCCATTTACCGCACTTTATTTGTGCCATATTAGATTTTTCAGGACAGGGACAGAACTAACAAAGCATTTACATTCTTGGGAAAGTGGCATAGATACAACTACCACATTACTCTGATAGAAACAAACTATAACTGACATATTTCAAGTTCTCAGGCAAGGAGCTGTATCGTGCCACAGGCAGCAAAGACTCCGGAGCTGTTGGTTACCTCATTTCTTCCTAATGTTCATTAATATCAAACACCCTCATTGCAACTTTTGTTTACACAGTTACTGAGGGATGCTCTAGTACCTGTGGGAAAATGAAGGGAAATGTCCTGCAAAAGGGAGAGCTTAGATGAAAGCTTAATGAAAGCAAATTGTGACTGAACAGAAGCTGCAGCAGAGACAGCATCAATGACACAGAGCACTGTCAAGGAGATAATGGCATCACGCTGCTGAGGAACTGCTAAAGCATTTCTTCTACAAGCACAAGACTAATCCCCTGACAATGCTCCATTCCAGGACCTCTGTTGCTGTTAGAGCAGGGAAAGGGTGTTGACTGAATCTCTATCAGGAGGATCCTGGCAATGCCTAAAGGAATATTGATTATCCTGCTGTTTTCTATTTTGCACTTCTCTCTTCAATAACCAAACCGCTCCCCTAAGAAATATTTGTCCACTTCTCATAGAGAATATTATTGAGAGAGTTCTAAGTGAGAAGTGATTAAGTAGCAACTGAGAAAAATATGCCTTGGAGGAGGCAAGATCAAGAGCCCAGCAAGCTCATCCTCTGAGCATGATCCCCAATGGCGTTCTGAGCTTCACGAGGGGGAGTTTGTCAAAAAGCCAACTGGAACTTGGAAAGTTCATCACAGGATTGCCTATCCAAGCTCAGCACAGCTCCAATCACTGAAGGTCATGGAAGAAACATTTTTTGGAATCCAGCCCTTTGCCAGCCAGGCAAAGGACCAAGTAACAATCAAATGGCAAAGTATGAAATGTGCTTGGATTTGTTCAGGCTCGGGAGGAAAAAGTCACTTACTGTTTGAGCTTGATCACAGGGTCTGTGCATCAGCAGGTGAAAGTGTTCATCATATTGCTTAAGATTACTTAGGGCAGAAATGGCCAGATCAGGCTCTTACATGTGGCTTTGAGCAGGCAAATGCCAATTTTGTTGTCCATACAGACATGGAAATGACACCCCATGTACAGCTATGAACAGCTGCAAAGAAGGTGATAGCAGAACCTCCTACCTCAGTTTTTGTCTGTGTTTGAAAGTGAGAGAATAGGGTGTCCAGAATGGAAGTCATTTACCACATCCTGGCAGTGGGATGTAGGACTGTGGATACAAGAGGATAATCCTGGGTTTGATGGAAAGCATGGAGAGGGTGCAAATCCCCAACTTTGTAAAGCCCCATTCAGTTTCCCCCACCTCAGGCTGAACAGTGCTGGTCCCCTCCCCTCGGATCCATCTTCCTTCCTAACACTTTTTGC
Organism: Agelaius phoeniceus; assembly: GCF_051311805.1. NCBI lineage: Eukaryota > Metazoa > Chordata > Aves > Passeriformes > Icteridae > Agelaius > Agelaius phoeniceus. The sequence goes on from NC_135281.1 coordinate 7,707,817, forward strand.
TTCTTCATCTCTTTTGTGGACAATGTTTTCAAGGATGGAGGGTACTGAAATAACCCACAGATTGCAGTTCCCAGAAGATGACAGCCCTGCAAGAGGTGCCACATTCCTTAGGACACCCTCACTGCTGCCACGTGTTTGGCTGCTGAATTGCACAACCTTTACAAAAGTATTAAGACACGATTCAGGTGTGCAAAAGCAGCTTAGACCCCAGAGCCTTCCCCAGCCAGGGCAGGGGATCAGGTGCCCCATCAGTGCTCAGGTGTCCCCTGTCCAGAGAGACCCAGCTCTTGCAGTCACTGGAGCAGGGGCTGAGGTGGATGTCAGGAGGTAGGGGCCCAAGAAAGGGATGCTTTCCCCTGCTGCCCTAGCAATTCAAATTATTTCATGATGGCAGAAAATTAGGAGAGGAAAAAAACCACAGCACTATGTTGAAAAAAGAAAAAAGAAAAACATGATTTTAAAAAATGCTGTGCCAGGTAAAACTCCTCTGCTTTGTTATTATGAGAGTTCCCAGCACTGATAATTTCTCCTAGTTGCTGGTTTGTAAGTTACTTCTGAGTAGAAAATTCAATTACATGGGCCAAGTCAACAATAATGTTTTTCCTGGCAATGGTTCATTTTGCCAGTGGAAACATTTCCCCCCCTCCCTTTTCTGGATTCAGCTCTGCAAAGTTGCTAAATTCTTCCAGATCTCTGGTCTGATGTGATCATAAATATCCTGATTGTATTCGACTGATTGACAGACTGGGGATGGATTAAGTGGGGATTACAGCCTGGAATGATCAAAATGTGCTTTCATGGTCAGTAACTCTTCAATAAGTCATAGTTCCAATGTACATTAACTATATAATCTAATTAACATGGCTGTTTATGTATTTAATATTATTCTTAAAACTTTTTAATAAAAGAGGTTTTAAGGAGAATTAAATGTTGTTTAAAGTATAAGAACCTGTTCCTTGAATGAACAGTAGTTTGGGGTTTGCTCTGTCATTAAGATGACTAATAAAACTCTCTCTTACTATTAAAATGAGATTTGAGCAGTATGAAGGGCCTAATCCTGCCCTAACTAATAGGTGTGTAAACTCGGGTTTTCTCTGTTTTATTTAAAGTTACTTCAGGTGTAGAAATTCAGGGCAGAATTTAGTCCATCACGATTAGAAAACTATTTTCAATCAATATTAAATATTAAATATTAAATACTAAATATAGGTCCATATGGGTACATAACAAAAAGTATTCCAAGGTGCTCAGCACTCTCAGATCTCACAGCTGTCATTATTTACTGAGCAGAAGCAGCAGGAATTACCTTTATGGGTACAAATCTTAAATGTTTTACTGCACAGGTTAACACCCCCCCCCCCATACATATCTAATGATATCAAACTGAATGAAACAATTCATCAAGGCAAAACTCCCCACAACAGCAATGTGTTCAGCAGCTGCACTTGTGAGTATAAAAAGAGCTGGCTACTTGGTGGCAAGGGCAGGGAATTACAGTGGAGATGTTATGCAGTTGTCCATAAAAAATGAAATCTGAAACGAGTAAATCTTTTGCAGGACATTGGGTTCTCTGCTGTCTCCAATGCTCCAGTCTCAAAGTCAGCTCCTCAGAGCTGTGGATCAAATTGCTCTGCAGCTATAGGGCTCCTCCAACACCCTTTTTAAGTTTTCAGATTTTGCATTTCCACTTGAGAGGTTCCCAAGGCATTTTACCATGGTGTGTTAGCAGGGCTGGGCCGTGTCCATGGAGATCAAGGGGAGAGGGAGCCCTTCTGCCCTGCTCTCTCACACCCTCCCTCCACTGCATGGCCAGCTTCTCACCTGTGTTCTTACAGCTTTTTCCTGACCTGAGAACTTCTAAAAAGGAGCTGAAAATTTTCAGCTTGTCCAGCTGTTGGATTCTGATGTCCCTCCCTGCTGCCCTCCTGGCCAGAGGATGTGATCAGGGGCAGCTTGTTCTGGTGTGTGGCCATCTCTGAACCAGGGTCAGGACAGACACCACTGACCCTGGGGATCAGAGAAGGGCTCAGCCCTCTGCACACCCCAAACCTGGGGTCCTGGCACAGATCACAACTGCACTGGCTGTCACCAGAGATCAGGGATGGCTTGCCTTGAGACTGACCCTGCACGAGTCAATCCATCAACACCAGGATGAAACCCACTTCGTGGCACTGCTGATCCTCCAATCCACACAGAAAGCTCTGCCCAAAGCCCCTTAAATGAAGCAGGAATGTTTCAATTTAAAGGAATTAAAAGCATTTTTAAAATGTGATGGTTCCCATCATCCCGAGTCCCTGCACAGTGCACTGCCCGACAAGCCTGATTATTCTCCAGCCAGCCAGGGGCTTAGAAAGTATGTTGAGCACTCAAACCATTTTAGATCCCACTGCACTGCACATACCCAGAATTCGAGCAGAGTTCACATTCGAGGGCTTATAAAAACTTGAACACACTCCAATAACTTAAATCACTCACTGAGGTTTATAGTGATTTAAAGCCATTGGAACTCTCCACGTTTGGTGCACAAGGGCTCCAGCTTGGAAAAGAATCAAGGCATGTTCCAGCATGGCAGCTCCAGGCATATTGAATCAATTTCAGCATGTAAAAATAATTAACAATGATAAAAATACATTAATAATACTGTAATTATAAGGCCAGACCAAAGTTTCAGCCTGAAGAAAAAAAAAAAAGAAGAAGAAATTCAGCAAGGTTTGTGAATGGCTTGGACTGGGACTAATGAGGGATTTCTGTGACAGGAAAATGAATGGAGGCAAATCAAGGGTAAGGAGCAAAGGAAGATCACATTTGTCAGTAGTTTAAAAAGTTATTCTGGCCTGAGCTGCAGGACTTGCTAAATTCTGCCCTGGAGGTGTGCCAACACAGCACTGCTAGGCCAAGGGATCAGACACAATCCAAGGTCCAAGTTCTTGCAAGCCATCAGGACAAGGATCAAATGCTATAGATCATGGAGCTGGCTCATAAATCTCCACTTTCTAGTAGCTTTGAGTAGGGAGGCCAAAAGTAGCACCTGTCTGGAAAGGATGCCACGCTGTCTGAAGGATGCTTTTCCAGATCCTGCTCAGCCCCTGCAGGGTGATGTCAATCCCCCAGGGCACAACAGGGCTTTGGCTATTTCTACATGAACTTTCCAGCACCTGGTGCAGTGGCTTCAGCTTGGACCAGCACCAGGAAATGCCTGAGGCTACAGGAATAAACACAGCCAGGGACATTAACCACCAAATGGTTTAATCACATCAAACAACTGATTTCTTTTGGTCAGCAGTCCAGGATGATTCTTATTTCATCAAGGCTGATTCACCCATCCCACTTGTTCTGTACTCAGCCATCATGCAGGTGCTTCCTTGAGCCTTCCAATAACAACTCTGCAGAAAATTTTGTAAAATAAACTGACAGCACGCAGTCTGTCCAAAGGCTGTGTCCCTGACTCACACTCAGAAAAAAAAAAAAAAGTAAAAAAAATGAAAATTTCTAGTACACGTGTTTGAGAGAAAAGGGTTGGGCACAGACAGGTGATGTCACCTTTTTGTAGGGGAAAGACACGTAAATTGGAATTCCCCTGGCAGAAGTATTTTCTCATTGTTCATGTTAAGGTGAGTTTCTGCACACAGAAGATAGTGACTCTGTTCCCAGAGCCACCAGAAAAAAAAAATCCTTATCATATGCCATTATATCCCCAGTTCTGCTGCAGTTTTGAAATTAGCCTTTTGCTTTGGCACAAATTCTCATCTCATTTTCTGTGAAACACAGCAGAGCTCAGGATAAATTCAACCAGGAGAGATTTCTATGGAGGGGAAAAAAACAAGCCTGTAAATCCTTTACTATCTTTAATCATTAAAATAATTCAGTTGCTGCAAACGTGATATTAATGGCCAGGGCCCAAGGACCTTGCAATTCACAAAAGCACTGAAGGGATCCATAAAGAGTGGCTGGCCATGAGGAATTTACACTTGTTTTTTAAAGGGAGTAAAAATGTGGCTGTAGCAATTTAGAGGAGTTTATATATTCTGGCCTCAGAGAGGTTTAAATCACTCAGTTAAGAAAGATGCATGGTGCATTAGTGAGACTTCAGGCAAAGCAAAGGCCAGAAGAAATTAAATCACAGAAGTGTTTTGGGGCAGAGAGGGCTCTGAAATCTTGCTCTGCCCCTAAGTGGAGTCCCTGACTCACACTCAGAGCATCCTCCCAGCTTCCCCCATGTCCCTTCCACCCCTCCACAGCACCAGTCAGGGCCCCTCACACCCAGCTCAGGTCCTCCAGTGCCTCTCACATCATCCAGTGCCTGGGAGGTCCCTTGGTCCCCTGGGATGGCCAGGAGCCCTTGGCCAACAGAAACATCCAGGGCAGGGAGGCCCAGGAAGAAAAGAGCTTTCAGAGGGCTCAAGATAAGATGTGGTCTTTGGGAGATAATGACACTCCCCAGCCTCACAGCATGCAGGACTAATTGCAAAGCCCATCTCCCTGACCCAGGTTTCCCACCCTAAGCCCTTCTCTGTTTCTCATATTCACTTGCTAATTCTGTTCAAGCATTTTAATCCCACCTACTGCCAGGACAGAAAAATAAGAACTTACTGTTTGGAAACCAAGCTAGTAAAAACACAAGAATGCAGGGCAGGAAGAGCTGCTGCTGTGCAAGGGCAGTGATCTCTGGTTCTGCAGGATCCCAGAGCCCTGACCTGGGTGCCCCACATTGCCCCTGGTACCTGGGGGTGCTGCTGCCCATCTGCAGCCTGGATTCAGCTGCCCTCCAGTGTCACACAGCTCTGACAATAAATGCCATCAGGTGCTGCTCCCTCTGACAAAGATTTTCTGGCAGACTGCAGGAATTCAGGGTGTGACAATTCTGCTGCCTGCAGGGGAGGTGACGCAGCAGCAGCTACACCAGACCTGGAGATGGAGAAACCCAGGAAAAAACACCTGATGCCAAGACATTTAACACAACACCGACAAAAGCATCTGGCTCTCGAGTGGCACAAGCTTTGCAGCTCAAAGAGCCACAATTTCACCCCTGCATCTCCCAGAGTTCCCATCCCAGGAAAAGCCCAGTTGGCTTTGTTGGCTGCTCACAACCCCCAGTCTCAGGAACAAGTATGGGGAAAGGCACTTTTCTTGCTCAGCTTTGGGTGTGTGTTTTATTTGCCTTGCCTTGGTGCCCTCAGGGTGGTTGTTGGCTGTAGTAGATGGGGGGTTTTATTTTCCTGACTGGTTGTACCCCTCTTGAGAGAAGTTGTTACAGTTGTAGTTGTATTTTTCCAGCTTTTCCAAGCTTACCAGCTCCCCAGGGTGCTGTTTGCCTGAGTGGTTTGGTACAGTTTTATTTTTACAATAACTATTACACTTTTAAATTTTATTTTTGTATGTTAATTAAATACTTTTTAATCACAATGCAGACGCAGTTGCCGAGGCCAAGAAAAATACATAAACAAGAAGAGAATCCAAACATATATCTGCCCAGCATGGTACAGAAAAACTTTCCAAACCCAAGTTCAGCCTAGCCCAGTCCTGGATCTCTGCATTAAAAGTTTAACAGCAGAACTCAGCCACCAGTAGTTTGCTCTTCAGTTCACTGCAAAGCTTTTCCTTGCATTATGGAGCAGAAAGGTAAAACGCCCAGAGAGCAGCCACTGGCACATGAAAAACGTGGCACCAAATCTGCCCACCCCAGTGTCAAATCAGAGAAAAATATCCTACAGTTTTCTGAAATAGTGTTTGTCAGATCATGCTGAAGAAATGCTGAAATTGTACAGCAAATGTGAGTTGTTTCTCACCCCTGGAGCTGGGCACCTGTCAGGTTGGCAGCTCAATCTGCTGTGCCATACATTTTCTCCCATTCCAGTGCTTGCCCCAGTTAATTCCACAGGGAATCAGCTTGCCCACCTATGGAAATGCAGCAGAAAGGAAGCAAAGAGCCTGTGGACATCTGGAGAGACATGTCTATGCCTATAGCATGGCCAAAGCCACCTCCTTAGAGTGCAAGTGCTGTAAAATTCTTGCCATGCCTGAGAAATAAAATGTGAGGTTTAATTTAAAATGAGAGATATTAGAATGGCGAGCTGCAGGTGATGAGGTGATGGCATTTCCTTGGCTCAGGGCCAGGAGGGTAGGAAAAGAAAACAAGTGAGATGCATTATATCCTCCATTCCTTGGCAGCTCAACAAAGTGACACTCATGGAGGGCTCATGAGCGAGGCAATTAATGACAGGGAAGTGGCAGAAAGAGCACTGTAAGAAATTAGAGCTGAAGTTCAAAAGCACAGGAGAGACAAGACCAATAATAATAAAAAAAAAATTCAGCAGTAGTGTGTATGTGAAAAGTCAGTGCAGTAGGTATGCAGTGAAATGGGAAAGGTATTTCTTCTGAGAACCTGTGTGTGATCCTTGCATACCTGTCACCTCCTTTTTATTAATTGTTTGACTAAGGGGTTATTTCTTTAATATCTCCATGTATCTTAATCATGTATGTGGTGAACACAGTGGTGCTGGGTTAACAGCTGGACCCAATGACCTCAGAGGTCTTTTCCAACCTTAATGATTCTGTGAAAGGCTGGGAATGGCACAGGTTGGAAGAGCTGAGCATGAGGACCCCTTGTCCTCCAAAACAGGTTTTCTACAACACTCTCAAATTTACCTGATGAAAACCACAGCAATGGTGTTATCTGGACATGTACAAAAGGTAAATAATAATATTTCAGGTGAGCTCACATGCATTTCTATTGCCAGCACAGTGGGTGAACCACCAGGCCACCTCAGTGGGGAGAGAACCCTGCTGGAGACAAGCAATGGGTGACTGTGCTCCCATTTTGGCTTTCCCATTCGGGATGAGCAGTGGCTCTTGTAGTGGCTGAGCAGGGAATTTTACTGCTCTCTGTGTCTGCTGTGGGCCCAAAGACCCTTGCAATCATTTGGAGAATTTTTGAGGCTGAGTCATATGAGAATGATGATTTCTTCCTATAAATTATTATTATTATTACCACCAAAACTACTTATACTCTTTAGCTTGAAAAACCAATCCTAAAATAATGTTCAATCTCTCCATTTAAAGCTGGGCAGAAAAATCAAAGCAGTATAACTTCATAAAACATGTTTTGACTAAAACAGATTGTTTCATGATATGACAAAGATTTGAAAGGCAACATTTTATTGGAAATATCTATTTTTAGTTATTTCCCACAATTAAGTTTATTCTAAGTTTGTTGTTATTTTCATGGTGGTGGGCTGTGCTCCCCTTCAGCAGAAACTGCACAGTATGCCTGGCATGTGATGGACTTATCAAATCTGCTGTAAATAATTTTTTAGTTATTTATAGCAAATTGATTAGAGCTTTTCTGAACAGGCAGCATCTCTTCCACTCATAATTTGTCCAAAAAGACAACAGCAAGGCTCAGCTGCTTGGCTGCCAAGCAGAAAGATCAAATTACTGACCTCCATTTTGGGGTATCAGTTACAGCCACCTCAGCACTCCCCACTGCTGCTGCACTTGTCTTCTAAATATAGCTGCTCTCACTTGCAGGATATTCTCTCCTTGTACACAATGCCAATATGGTTCATCACTCCCCTAGGAAAGCCTATCACAGGATACTGGCAGTATTTATCATTAAAAGTTACAGGCTTTCTGCTGTCTTATTTATTGAGTGTTGACAGAGACTTTGGTGCTGCTGGTACACCCAAGTAAAGACAACACTGTTTGAACAGTTTAAGCCTAAACTACCAAAGCTGAGCTGGGAAAGTTGGCCCAAATAAAGTCAGATGAGTGGCTCAACAAAATCTCAAGTCATTTTGCATAGAAAAAATTAGGTCCATAGATATTTTCTACACTGAAGATTATTTTACATTTCTTTCAAATCACAGAAACACAGGTTGACCTGAAAGTTATGATTCAGATAGACCAGTCAAAGAAATGCAGAACCGGGAAATAAGACCTGGAAATAAAACCTGGACCATGGAAGCAACTCAGCTGCCCATGGGCCTCCTTTCACCTCCAACACAACAGATGGTGGGGACAAAGCCAACCCCAGAGCTGCATTCTGGCTTGGCCTAATTTTAGACACAAATGTGTTATTCATAAGAAAGTCTCAGGGTGTCTATTGGTTTGGGAAGTCACAGCACAACAGTGGGAGACTGATCCATCTTTCTTCAGGGAAAACCCAGTGGTTTTGCCAGCCTGCCACAGCCTGGGGCAACCAGGGACTGAGCAACACATTCCTTCACAGTGGCCTCCCTTCCCCTCCTGCTACAGCAACATAAATATATAAAACTTCTGTCCGTAGAGGATCTTTGACTAATAACTGGAGGGATCCCTTAGTACCAACAGGAACCTACAGAGCTCACCCTGCAAGGATAAACACCAAGTGATTTCACTGCCCATCATCTGGGACCAAAACTGGACTTCAGGGACAAAGAAAAAAGTCTTTCCAAAAATGCAAGGGATAAGTGAGTAAGTTTGGCTTGTGCAAGGCATTTTTGACATTCCCACATCTCAAATGTCCAGAGCTTAAACACGAACAAAATCAGTGGAGATTTAAAGAACTTTGACCCTATATTCTTCTTGCCTTTCATTTCAAAAGGAGAAGCCAAAAGCCCCTCATGCACGCCTGCAGGCACAGCTGAGCACCCTGGCTCAGGCCATCTTTCCATCTCTTCCAGGGGGATGAAACTCCCCACTGGAGCCTGGCCAGGCTGTCCAGGGCACGTTGTGCTTGTTTTCATATCTGCAGGCTCAGCAGAGCAGTGAATAAGTGCTGTCAGGAGTGTTGAACAAACCCTGTACTTGACTTTTCACTGGGCTCTTATGGGCTCAGAACAAAAGCCTGGATCTGAACCCACAGAAATTTTGGGGCATGTCAAATCTGAATCCAGATCTTAAACCTGAGGTTGGATTTCCACCTCTAGGGTTTCAGTTAGATTTCAGTTCATAAACACTTCTGCCATGGCCTTTTTCTACTTTACTCCACCATGAATCAAGAGTTACTGCCATGAAATTAAACTAGACCTGATCACAAGTGGGAATAAAGCAAAGTTTGCTCATATCACCAGCCATACCTTTTTGCACTTTCATTTCTATAATATATCTATCTTGTATATATATAATTATTAGAATAGAGTCACAGTGGCTCAAATGCACACAGATTGTGAGCACAGCCCTGGGCTAAAGTGTGGTGAAATGATGGCAGGAGGAGGTGAGATTAAACAGAACAAAGGCTCAGCAGAAGAACAAAAAGAATTCACAAGTGGTTATAAAAATTCATCTACCTCCTCTGTCAAACGCCCTGCACACACTGCAGACCCCCCTGACTGTTCAAGCCTTGCACACATCCACCAACAAAATGTTCTCACTCATGAGCTCCTCACCAAAAATTTGCTCCTGAGCTTTGCTTGCCATTCAGAGCAGGCAGGAGTCACATGTTTGAGACTTCACCAGGCAAAGTGATTCAAAGAAATAATAAACAATTGAACATAAATTAAGAAAAGCTGCCCATGGGCTTGTAACAGTAGAACTCCAAACCTGCACACCCTGTCTCCAAGCATATTTCTGTAAGAACCACTGTAAAGCTTTTCTGCTCCCTGCCCCTGGAGGGGAGAATGTGAACTGAAAGATGCTCCCCAGTCTGTCCCTAAAGCTCTGTGAAATGGGGAGCTCAGGGCACCAACACACTGCCTCATCACACAAGGTGATGCTACCACCCTTCCTTCTCCCCTGAGTTCTGGATGCTGGTGGTCCCATTCCTGCATTACAAATTCCCCACTCACTGAAGACTCTGTGGCAGAAGGTCTAACAAGGAGTTTTCTGCATTGTTGGCCATTTTCAAGGCATGATACCTTTTTAAGGCTAAAATCTGTCAGGCAGATCCTTCCCACAGTTGATGTAACCTGCTTGTGCCTTTCCTGTAGGATCCAGCAGCTTCTCTGCATGCCCTGCTGTGACTGTTCATTGCCCCCAGTGCACAGTATTATTTTCTATTTGCAGAAGGAAAAAAGAAAACGAGCTGGTTGTGGGGGGAGCAAAGAGATATAAACCATCATCCAGTTCATCAGCAAACTTTTCACTAACCCTTTGCATATTCAGTGCTTCAGGGGTTAATAAAGTCTCTTAGAAAGCAAAAGGTTTCCATCTGTAATTGGATCCTTTGTATGTGCTTTCCGCTGTAGGAATCAACTTAGCATTGACATCCTCGTAAAAATTTCCATTAGATCGAGCCCTGAATGCCCACTAAGGCTCTGTGTGGTTTTGCAATTGATTCACTGAATGAAATCTTATCTAAAATCTTTTTATTTTATGCTATTATGGGCACAAGGGAAAATAGTGATGTAAAAATTTTCACTGCTTAGTTAATGCACAGTGCCTCTTGGAAATGGCCTTCAGGTTAGCTAAAAAGATTGCCATTTCTATTTCCCACTATTTTGTTTCATATTACCAGTAATTGAAAAATGTTTCATTTCTTACTGAGTTACATATTGACACTTCAAATTGAATTCAGAACCTTTATCTTTAATCTTCTCATTAGATCTCTTCAGACAGCAGCTCATGCTTTTGAGGGCAGGAAGGCACAGTTCATCTGTTGCACTTTTTTCAGCAATAGATAATTTTCACAAGACATAAGTAAAGCTGTTCTTGTGCTTTAAAGATGTAAAGATCAGCCTGGCCACGTGGAAGCTACAAACCAGACCTTGTATTGCCAGTGTCCCTTCAGCAGGGGTGCTCCCCAGAGAAAGGTGGGTCAAAATATTGTTTACAAAAAATGTCAAATCTTTTATTCTTTAAAATTATATCAAATCCAGAACAGGGAGAACCAAAGGGAAAGAACATTTTGTCTTTAAGATCTACAGGTATATACGGATTATCCACTACATCTTTTCCTTCTTTACAAGTTTGTGAAGAATAATCACCCAGACCAAATGCAGTAGTTGAAGCCAGAATGAAGGTTGAACTGAGCAATTGTCAGAATTCTTTTCAATGACTTCTTATGTCCTCCCAGCCAAGCAGATTGGACATTCCCATCCACCCACCACAGGCACAAAGAGAACCACACACTCACAGCCTGTACTGAGAGTGCACCCAGCCCTCAAACACCCCCCTAAACCCAGGGCAGAGCCCTCATACAGCCCCTGCACACTCACACCCAGGGCAAACTGCTCAGATGTGCCCAATGCCAGCACTTTGTGCACAAATACTCAGCACAGACACATGGTCTGCATGTGCACAGTCTGTATCTGAAACTGTCAGGTTTATTTTCCTTTTCTCTTCGCTGGTTCTGGCCTGGGAACATCCCATATCCCAACAGCTGTTGCAGCATCCCTTTCTCCAAGCTGGAAGACATTTGGGCCACGGAGTAAAACCATCCCAATTTAAACAGGATCCTCAGAGTCTGCTCTTGGGCACCTCACAAAGCAGACAGGAATAACAGCAACAACAATAAAATGTTTGCCTCTGCCTTCCTGCCTCTCATTTCAGTTGCTGGAGGTCTTTGCAGTGCTTAGAAATTAAAATAAAACAATCCTGTGCCCTACTGCTGTAGGGAAGGCAATGGAGCACTGGAGCAGCCAGGAGAAGGGTAAAGCTGTGCCAGCCTGGAAGAAACTTCACATCCCAGAAAAACCTCACAGGGTGCAGAACGTGCCCTGTGCCCTGGACTGGAGGCAGTCGAGGGAGGGGGAGCAGCCTCAGGCCTTGTTCATGATGTCTGAATGATCCCTGCCTGCCCAAGCTTCTCCACAGGAGGAATGTCCACTTTCCATGCTATATGGTTCTCTACACAACATTTAATGATAATTTGCAAATATCCTAGCAATGCTGTGTTGTCAAGTTTCCAAACATCTATTTCAAGCTGAGCTGGCTGGCAATTTCCTAATTTTTTTCCTCTGAGAAAGCTACCTTCCTGATATTTTTCAGATAACCTTAAATTTTTCTTTTAAATCAATCTCAGATTTCAAAATTAAATTGTAGAGCTTTTACTCCAAGTGTTATGAGAGCTCTGCTCTTTCCTCTGCCTTCTCTCACCTCCTGAGTGCAAGAACATGAGAAAGTAGAACAAGACAGCGGGAAAGAAATGATAAAAAACAAACAAAGGTAGAACCAAATCCAAAATTTCAAACTAAATTTTCTTGTTTTCATGAGTTTTCTACTGAAAATGCCAAACCCAGTTCTTTTTCACAAAACAATTTTTCAAGTAATAATAATGAAAACAGTCATTTTTCCTAACAACTCACATCTGGCCTGAGTAATCCTGAAGGCACCTGACATTAGACGAGCCATGGGACCATTGGCTCAGTGGTGATATTTGTCATTAGTCCAGCAAGAAACCTCAAACTGGCAGAATTTTCATTCTCTGCATACACGAACACACACAGTGTGACCACAGCCTGGAAACTCCCCAAGACGACAAATGAGCTGAATCCCAGATTTCATTTCAAAGCCAACCTCAGAATTTCCATGGTGCTTTGAGCCCTCCAGCCTTCCATCCAGAAATCAATGAGGTGACATTGGCATGGAATAAAAATAATGTAGTGATGAAACAGGGCCCTAAAGTACTTTGCAGTGACATTTTAAAAACTGAATGCCATGTGAAAAAAATGAAGTCAAATGCCCTTTAATCTCCATAACTCTGTAGTGTCACAGTCTAATTAAACCCTCAGCCTTCTGCTGACTTAGAGCTACACCCAGTGAAAAAGGATGCCCTGTGATAGACATTATTAGGTGACCTCCTCCACCCCAACATCTGTATAAGTGCCCTTAGCTCTAATGAATGCACGTGCTGGAAGAATGACGGGATTTCCTACAAGCTCAAATTCACCCCATAAACTGCAGAGCATTGCTAATGTTTCTGTCTGTCCTGCTAAAATCCCATCCCTGGATCAGACAGGCAGAAGGAATGAGCTGGACCCCTCAGCTGAAACCCTGTGCAGTTTCCTTTAATATAAATCTAATGCAGGAATAATGGCAATTTATAACCCAGGCAGCCAGAAGGCAGTGAAATGGAGCAAGCAGCCAGTTCACAGCCTCAGCAGTGCTTCTGAGACTGAAATGCAATTTCTGGCCCCAGAGGGTGGTTTTGGGAGAGCGATTCCACCGTGCTCACATTCCTGCTGGACACCATTCCTGCCCCCAGCACACAGACCTGCGCTCCAAGCAGGAAAATCTTTCCTTTGGCTGTGGCCTCTTCCCCATCCCCATGAGCAAACCAGGTGCAAGGAGAGAGGCCACAGAGTGGGGTACCATGCTGTTAAAATTCCTGTCCCAGGCAGCAGCTTCATTTGGCCCCTTCTCCCCCATCACTGAGCTCAGTGCTTTTGGGACACACCTGTCACAAGGCTTGACACCCTCTCTCTCCATCCAATGCCTCGGTCCATTTCTAGGAGCTCTGCAATATAACATTTTGAAGGCGAGTAATATTAGTGAGATTATGACTAAAGCAACCATCTCTGTCCCAAAGAACCCCTTGCCAGTTGGGATTAAATGCCCACTGGTTTTAATGGGCATAATACCAGTAGGAAACAGCCCTGCTAGTTTCAGGGAGAAAAGGACAGATTTGTCCTTCTTCTCTCATGTATTTACCAGTGGACATTTCTATTAATCTGCAGTCTCACTTCCCTTCCAGACCACAAATGCCCCACGTTGAGCTAAGGCACCATTCAAATTCCTTGCATAGTAACTTTAGAAAGAGTAAACAATAATAAAATTGTGTTAAAACACAGCCCTGCTTGCAGTAGAGATCCATAATCGTAGACCACCCCAAGACAAAGTTTTCACAGCCCAGTTTGAGAGGTTCCCCAGGTTACCCAGCAAATCCAGGATGGACTAGAGAAGATTCACCTCCTTCAAGGCAGGCCTGGTAAACTGCCTGCCCTTCCTGAGGCCAAGCTGCCTTCCCCAGGAGATGCATCCACCCAGCCAGACTATGTTGCTGTCAAAATGTCACTCCTACATCTTTCGGAGGAAGGTCCAGACTGCAGCAAGCAAAGCCAGGGGCTACAAGGCAGCAAAGAGGGAGCAGAGGGGAAAGGGGGCTGGAGATACAGATGGGACCATCAATGGGATCATTCACTGACGGGCACACCAAATGCATCCTTATCCTATGACTATTGCAGGGTGCAGATGGATTTTCAAAGCACTTTCAGAGGCTTGAGCCCCAGGTTTGCTCTTTACAGTGAACCTCCACACCTGGCTTGGCAAAATGAATGTTTCACAGGTAGATGCTCCCAGCCTCCTTCTCTGTGCACCTCCTGGGGACAGCAGGCACTGAGGGGCTGCAGAAGGAAGGAACAGCCCACAGCACCCAGCCAAGTCATTTCTAGGAGAAGGGCCCTGGCACCCTGTGCTGGGGCTGGCAAAGAGGAAACCTGCAGCAAGAAAGCAGCAAAGAGCCAATTTCTGTGCTGGCACCACTTGAGCAAGAAGAGAACATGTATCCACAGGCCACAGTGCTCATGATTTACACTGACACGAGTAAGATCAGAACCAGGCCCTGGTGCTTTGTTACAACAGTAAACACGACAGGGAGCTTTGCCTCTCCTCCTCAGGGTATATCCCTATGCCTTTGTGGTACCAGCACAATAAATAATGCATTCCTGGAAAACGAGATCCAAGGAGCTTTCCATAAACAATTCAGGGTTTCTCCTTTAAAAAGCTCTGAAATATATTCTTAATGCCTGAGCCATGTAAGTCATTAGGTTTCTGTCAGTGTGCTCAATACATATGTATGTGCCAGAGACCAGAATCCTGGTGGAGTCTGTACTGCAGGACATCTATAAAAGAAAATTGCAGTTGAAGTGTCCAAAACAATGATCTGTGGGTGGTCCTCTGGTTAGCAGATGGGTCTCTACAGTGCACATATAGCTACTAGCACCAAACACCTCCTTGGTTTTGTCTCAGTAGCCTCTGCATGTAAAGAAAGGTTGATGCACAGAGGATTCACTGCCTACAGATTAGCAGTTCATGTGTCTTTGTAAGACAGAGTGAGCAATCTTATCTAGGCAGGTCTGAGAGCTCTAATTGCATTCTCACTCAAAATGGAGCTCCTTATAGACATTTATCATCATGAAATAACAACATCTGACACACGTGCTCTCACATGACATCATGTCTTCAGGGGAAGGCAAACCAGAATGGGTAGGGTGACAAAGGAAATTAAAACCTCTCATCCTTAGACTCATGGAGACACCCATACAGCCAGTGGGATGATCTGCCTGGCTCGACCACAGACCCAGCACGGAGCCTCCTCAGTCTGCTTCTTTCAAACAGATCATCAAGTACCACCTTGAACATCACAGGTTAACCTAAAGAGTGCTGCTCTTCTGATTTGGGAAGAACAGTTGCATAAAGAAAATTGAGGTGGAGAAAAGAGTGAGGGATGGGGACAGGGAAAGGGTTGTCAGGAAGGTCAGAAACCTTTAAAGGGAGCCCATGAAGACTCACACATGCCAGGAGCTCACAAGGGAGGGAGAAGGGTTTAACCCACAAATGCTCCCAGTAGGACAGTGACAAGTGTCCACAGCATCCCCCAAATCCTCTGCACCCCTGGGAACAGCCCAGACCTTTCTGGATGTGGTGAGAAGATAGGGCAGGCTCACCACATCCTGTTCTGCATTTCCACATAGAAATGTTGCCTTTTACAGGGCTTTAGAAAATTCAGAAGAATTGACCAACTGGCCTCTTGAAACTTCCTTTCCTATCTCCAGAGGCCTTCAAAGAGTAAAAATTACCTGTGTAAAAATGAACTGATTCTAGTTTACAGTTCTGTATGGATAGAGATTACTTTAACCCTCTTGGTTTAGCCCTTATTTAGTCCACAAGGATCATTGTTGGAATGGGACAGTTTGGCCAAAAAAGCATTGAAATTATAAATGTTCTAAAATATTCGCTCCAAAGTGAATTTGTTCATAAGCACTTCCAGAGCACATGATGTTTCCTACTGCAGAGCATGTCTTAAATTTTCCATCTGGTTGTAAATTCTGGAAGAAGATGTCACCAGTCAGTTCTGAGAAGTGAGAGTGTCATTAGCATGTTGCTTTAATTGCATTTTAAATATTATATTAAACAATTTTTTGTACATTTCCTAAGAAGAATCTTCTTTCATGAGGTGCCCCAAGTCTCATGTCAACTTACTATGGCTCAGATGTGTACATCAAATCACATTAGCACATTCCAAACCTCATTTCCACTGAAACACAATCAATTGTAACTTATTTTTGAATCACGCTGCTTTCTCTAATTGTTAGCTCCAGCCTCTGCTGAATAGGTGGTTAAGCAAATTATTCCATCTCACATATGAAAATTGTGCTATTTATGCTGGCAGCTTTCACAGTTACTGATGAGGTTTCTTGAGCTAATGAAATAATGAAAACACAAAACAGATTTAGCTTTCTTAATAAGGAAAAAGATAATGAACTAAAATTAAAATTGAAACTCTTACTATACACAGAGTTACTGTAATATCATTTCTTTTTTAAATTAATGCCCATGCTTTTTTTATTTTATTTTTAACATGCCAGTGACAAAGCCAGTTAAAAATCCACTTCAACCATGGTAATGTAAAGATTCTATTACTTTATTGCATTTTTTGTAATGTAATTATGGGACATACAGTTTTGTTGACTTTTCTGTGTGATTAGGGTAACACTTTGATTAGACACTGTGCTTGGCTTCATGGAAGGGGAAAGGTGAAGATGGGAGAAAATGACTTTTGGTCACCTTTACATCCTTCTATCTTTGATGGATGGACACTTAAGGGCTGGCACCTTCCTGGTGCAAATCTGCTGGGATTTGCCTTGCTGGAGCCCTGCAATGCAAGCCAGCTTCGTCCCTCACCACTGAGACAGAGATCTGGCTCATGAGGAAGTCTTGCCAAGGAGAAAGCCCAGCCACACTGTGCTTAAAAACTCCATCTTCTCACCCCAGGGCCAAAGCAGGGAGGAAAACTCAATGTGCCCTTGTCACCTGTATGGCAAAGCCTTCTTACCCCCTCTGGTTTGCTCATATTGGGTTTGAAAGGGCCTTGCAATAGGGTTTTCCTCTCTCTGTCCTGGTCCCCACGGGGAGGCCAAGGACTGTGGGGCTCCAGCTGAGGCTGAGCTGGTGCTCCATAGGGTGAGCCAGGAGGGAGCCTGGCCACAGCTGTAACAGGAGATACCCCTGGCACCACTTCAGAGCTGGAAGCCTACAAGCATGTGGTCCCTCTGGTTTTGAAATATGTACTGCTAGAGCTTAGCACCATTGGTTTTCATTGCAGAGAGATTTTGGCTGGGAATACAAAATTTGAGAAATTTGATACGGGGCAACTGTCAGGATACATTGGTGTTTCTGTCAAATAACCTGCACAGCAGGTCCAGAAGATGCTCCATGTGTCTGTGACATGTCTTTGGAGTTTTGCAGGGTTACCAGCTGGATCCTGAATTCATTCCTCAACCCTATCAGTGAAATTTTCTTGAGGAAGAGTGAGGAAGAGGAGCAAGAGCAGAGCCCAGTGCCAAGAGTTCTTGCTGCCTAAGGAACCCCGTGCTGGCACATCACACAGTGCCCCTGCTTTGCTGTATAAGGAAATGGCTGCTAAAGCCCCTCAGGCTCCCATTCCCTCTCTGAACTCTCAGCTCACACATCCTTTATGCTGCAGCACCCAGTTGTGTCCTTCCCCTAAAACAATTAAACATTCCTGTCAATAAATACCATACCACGAATTGGGTTTGAAAGGGCCTTGCAATAGGGTTTTTAGCGGGCTTGCTGGCTCTGTGCCTGCCAGTGCAGGAGGAAATGGCCTCATAAATATTTGTGCAAGACATCAATAAATTTGAAGTGTTGACTCGAGTACTCAGCTTCCCTATCTGAGACCTGGAGCAGAGCTTCCGGAGTTCACATGTTCCTGCCGCCAGGGGCCGGCGCTGGAGGCCAGAGAAACCCCCAGGATCTGAAACTGGAGCTGCATCCAGAGAGAAACCCCACGGAAACCCCTCAGCAAATCCCTTCATGCTACTGATCCAGATGGAAAAGGTCCTTGCAATTCAGACAGGGGAGGTTTTGAGAAGGAAGGTGTTCCCTTGCCCGTGGCTGATCCTCAGTTTGGTTTTTTTTTTGATTTCACAATTTTTACTGTTTATTACTACAGAAAAGCCATTGTTGTAGAGCTTCATGTGGCCAGTGAGCTGGGCAACCCCCTCCAGCAAAGCTGCTTTAGGCTGTACACAAGACCCAGAGGAGGATGGGTCACTGTGAGCCTGCTTCATGCTGTACAGCTTCAGAATATGGGGACATCAGTGTTGGGAGCCCCTCGGGTGCTTCTGAGATCAGAATAATTTAATCTGGGTTTAAAACATTATTTTGAGCTGCTCTACTTTCGTAATGCTGAAATGGCATCACTTCAGACTACAGGCTGTCTTGCTACCATTGGGGTACTGCTCCCCAGCCTGGATATTCAGAAGCCTTTTGATGTCACTACCGCTCTGCCCAGGTTTGCAAGGGTTTTTTTTGGAAGAATTGCTCCTTTTTGCAAAACTCCCACACTTGCATTAGTGCTGGATGCTCTTCTCCAGTTTTCACCTAGAGCAGAAAATGGGAGCAAGGCATTGTATGAATTTGTTTTTCTCTCTGCTCTGTGTCCATGGTGTGTGCACACATGGAGTGACCCGAGGAGCATGCCCTCAGGAACAGCTCCCTTCCATCCTCAGGAGATGGTCCAAGTGGTTTACTGAGCCTTTCATTTCTTGTAAAGTAAATATTTGGGAATCTTGTCTAGAAGTGCTCTCTTGCTACTTATGAAAATGTGACTGTTAGAGGAAAAAAGGGCTCTGAGGACATAAGGAGAAAAGGTGAGGGTCAGGAGGTTTCCCCAGCGCTGTGTGGAACTCCTCCCTTCTACCCCATGAGATGAGCAGCAGCCAACAGCTCCATTTTAATGAAACAGTGTTGATTGGAAAGACAAGTGTGATATTTTGTTCCTACCCAGGCTACAGGCTCTCCTGTATTCTCAGTCTGTGAGGTCTAAGATCATGACAACCAATTAGAAATAGCTGTGCAAAAAGCACATGTGCAGAACTTGGATTAGAGGGGGGAGCAGATGCACAAGGAAGGTGCTCTCTGCCTCACCTTCTCTGCTGTTCCCAGCTCACTGTCTAGACTCAGCTCTCCTGGGGCAAAGAAGGCAAGGAGGTTCAAGGAAGAAAAAGAAAAAGTGAAACTCAAGCTAGCAATTGTCAGATCTGTGATAATGCTAAATTCCATCATTATTATCCAGGCTACTCAGGAAACCATTTTACAAGGCTTAGAGGACATCTGGGGCTGAAGTCAGGATATATTTATTAAGCCGCTCACATCCACGTTTGCTAAAGCAATTGCTTTATCTCCTTATTTACCACATTTTAAGATGGTTACTGGGACACAGACCTGGAGAGGCTCCCCAGAAGCACCCCAGCCCAGCACAGAGCAGCAGTGGCACAGCCAGGCATCACCCAAGGCACCACTCCCCAGGGACCAGGCTGGCCCAGCCCGCTCCCCACTGTGTCCCTTGGCTGCTCCTGCAGCTCTCCCTGGTGCTGCTCCCACCAGCACACGGCCCCTGGCTGGCTGCTGCCAGCACAGAATTCCTGTGTGATGGGTTCCCAGTCCCACACCACTCTGCAGTCACATTCACAGCTTGGTGTATCCCAGCCCAGCCTGGCATCCCCAGCTCCCACACCAGAATTTCCCATTTGGCTCCAGCCAGGAGCTTGGCATCGTGATCCTTCTTCCCCGCTGGGGCCTGGCTGCAGATTATTCTTTACGTGTTCTTTTCAACACAAGAAAAAGCACTTTTCTTCCTGCCCTGCTGGAGGGAAATCAAGGAGCAGGACAAGAATTCTTCTAAGTTTTGGGAAGTCTTTTTGCTTTTTTGCAGGAGGACAAGGGCTGGCATGCAGCAACTGGGCTTTTCCCCCAAGTTCTGCTTCATTAAATGGATGTTTTAGAGAAAAGAAAAAGCACTGCTGGTGAAGTAACTTGAAGAGGCTGTAGAGCTGCTGTTTGGGTAAATATGTGTATATCAGTTGGGTTCACCTCAGCAACCTCCTTCTCAGCATTTCCCAAACTTCATCAGCAAGAGGTTCAAGCTGAACCCCATCTGTCAGTCCTCCTGGCTTTAAAACATGAGTCTTTATGTCCATCATCCAGATAAACATTACAACAAATTGGAAATCTACACTGAAATTACTGCTGTGATAAAATCAATTTAATACAACTACTATAACACTGGCTACAGAGAAAGATGGCAAGGGAGTACTCCAAAAAATAATTTCCCTTAAATCTGCAAACAGCCATCAAGCATTACCAAACTATTGAGAGAAGATGGCAAGAAGACAGCATTTGTTTTGTATGCTGCCACATCTGCTTGTCCTGGTTACCATGTACTACCTTCCTTACACTGGTTTTCCTTCTCTTGTTAAACATTTTTATTTTGTTTTCCTAAGAAAAGCAATGCTGCAGAACAGTAACATCAGTAACATGCATGTATGGAGGGAGAATTGCTGACTAAGGGGATTTATGCTGGCAGTGTTCCACATAAAAATTTTTCTTCAAAGGGAAAAATATATGCCACACTTTTTTGGCCATCAGAGATCACTGTTCTGACAGAATCTGTTCAGCTGAGCTGGTGGGAAAGACTCTCATGAGCAGCTTGGAGTTACTGGCCCCACACCTGCAGCAGCTTTCTGGAGTTCACCACTTGGAGCCCAGCGCCAGACCACAGAAAAAGGCAGAAAAGGCAAAGAGCAGCCAGATATTATGTGTAGCTATTGTGACTCGCTAGGGCTCCTATTCTCAATTTGCTGTGACCTTTAGAGAAGTGGAGCTGATACAGAGCAGACAATGCAGCTCTCTGCTCCCTGGCAAGCCCCAGCTCGTGCCCTGTGCCTCTCTCAGAGCACAGCCCAGCCACACACAGCACCTGACCCGCCTGCCAGGCGGGGATGACGCACCAAGTCATCTTGATTTGTGGCACCTCCCTGGCTAAGATGGGCAAAAGAAAGACAGATGGCAGTGGATAAACTCCAGCAACTGTGAGGCTGCTATTAGCAAGAGCTCCCACACTGTGTGCAGCGCCCTCAGCTGAACCTTCCTGCGGCCCCGTGCCCCTGGTAACACACAGAGATTCTGCAGCCCATCTCTTAGAAAGAACTTCTGTGCCTTTTACCACTTTACCATCTTGTTTTGCTTTACATTTTTTTCCCAATGTCCTGACTTTCCTTTTAATCCACCACCTTCCCACAGCTGCTCCTGCAGCCATTGCTGTCCAAGTTAATGGTGGTGCCTTGGCCAAGCAGGCAGGTCTCACCTTCAGGGTCTGTGTGGGAAAGCTCCTTCCAAATCCAGGTTTTCCATGTGTTCCCGTCACAAAGCACTAAAATGCTAGTCCCTCCAAATTATTTTCTCCCAGGATTTTTGCAGCATCACCAAGCCATGCAGAACCTCAGCAGGAGGATCCAGGTGAGAATCCAAGCACCTTTCTGCCCTGGGGGCAGTTTGGAGCTTCTCTCTTTATTCTTCGTGCTACTTCCTAGTTCAGATGCCTGAAGTCTGCATTTTCATACTTCATCCAAAATAAATGCAGGCACATTAGTGTTTTGTGATGCTTTTTTCCATAGATAAATCAATAGAATTCCACCACTGATTGTCTTTTCCAGAAATGAAATTAAGAGGCAAATATAACCAAAAAGCAAAAGCCATTGTGGGGTAGCATTTTTATAAGGAACCTCAGTGGTTTTGGAGCCTACCTGTTATTTTCAATAGTATTTTTTTCCACCATGGATTCAGGTCAGTTTTGAAGAAGAGTCCTACCTTGCTCACATGCCTTTGCAATTGTTCCTTTCAGCCTTCAAAGGTCATCTCCCCCTCAGGTATACAACAGGGAGAAAACTGGGATGGTTTCATGTGAATTATAAAATCTGAACCTTTTATGACAAAAAATATGGAAATGAATGACACAATGAGAACAATAACCTTTGTAGGGTTTAGTCTGACTATTATTGGTGTGGAAGACATGATAAAAGAAATCCCACACATCTCCAATGGAGAACAATCTGGCTCTGCCCAAATCAGCTCCCCAGCCCAGCAGAGGCTCAGTTAAAGCCTCTGGTAGCCTCACCAGCAGATTTCCAAGTCACTGTGGTGAGAGCAAAGAATTTCCTCATATGTGCAAACATACCTGATGATTGGCATAATCCCAATGAACACACATTAGGTAAGTAAAAATATTCCAGTGTATTGATATTAATTCCACAGCTCAGACCCAAGATCAAGTTCTCATTTGTCTGAATAACAGAGCATTTAAATATTTCATTCAAATATAAAGAAAATTTCAGCTTATATACGGTGTGGGGGGGAGAAATCCAAGGAACAAAAGTTTTCCTTGTAGCATGCACAGTGCTGATTTCCAACCCTTGGCAGCCACAGCACAACACAGCCATGGCAAACGTCTGGCCAAGACAAATCTATAAAATTTGCACTGTACATGCACGCCTTCCATGCATGAAGGTCTAATAAGCCCAGATACTTTCTGCCTCTCCAAACAGTTGAGCTAAAGAGGTTTCCCCATGGATTCTAGCAGGGCCAGGAGCATGGAGGCTTTATTATGTAACAACCCACATTATTTAGTGAAAATCTGGAATGTGCTTTATTAGTTGGGCCTTTGTTTGGTCAGGAAATACCTCCAGACAAATGTGATGACACAGGCATTTTTAATTTGCCACTTCACGTTCACAGCAAATTAGGTGATTTTACGTGTTACTCCCTCCATTAAAAGCGACAGGCTGCAAGGTTTGCAGTTTCCCTCAGAAGCTCTTGATGACATTACAGACACACATAGAAAGCACAAGCCCATCAGAATGAATTAAGATCACATCTCTTTGCCTATAATCTGAAAGACTCCATGTGGTCTCTCTTAGCACCAGTTCCAAATGCCAGCCCTCTGTAACAGCATGTGCAAGTGGTTGGAGGTAAGGGGAGGAGAGGTCAAATTCTGTGTGCTCCATACGATCAAATTTGTGGTATTAAACCAACAATTACCAGTGAAGTGGTGAGTGAAAAACAAACCTCCTATCTATTACCCAATTTCAAATGCCAGTGAGATGCCTGCAGGACTCTCAGTCCTCTGGTTTTTTTTTTTACATGCTTGGTAATGTGTCAAGTCTTAATACCTGCTTTCAAATGGAGTTGGGTTTTTCCATTTGTGAGCTTGAAGTCATTTTCATTTCAGAGCAGACTTTAAAAAAACCAGTTAGACTGCTGCTAGTATAGTTGGTGAAAATATCCATTGAGGATATTTTCCTCAGTGGATTACACTTCTGCTTAGGATAAATAGGAAAAAATGTAGGAGAAATTATGTTAAATGCAAAATGTTTGGTCTTGACTAACCATCACTGAAACTCAATGAAGACCCAAAGGAAACACAGGTAAAGAAAAAGAAAGGGGGAAAAAGCAGTCCTCATTTTCTTACAGTGAGCATTAGGAACTGAAGTGCGGCCAGCATAGGAACATTCACTTCTGCTGGACTTCAGTCCAGGTAATAAAAGCAAAAATAGAGATTGTGTAGAGCTGGGTAATAAAAGAGGTAGCAGTGGTGAGTCTGCTGCAGCAGGTTTTTTGGCTGGAGCTTTAATGACTGGGGCTTAAGCTCTGCCAAGCAGTGCTGAGAGGGACTGACACAGCTCCTGGGGCTTGCCTGAAGAGGAAAAGCAGCCATGGAGGTCTGGGAGGGACAGAGGGAGAGAGGGAGAGAGGGTGGGAGCCTGTGCTGGAGCTGCTGCTCAATCCATCAGCAGGGAGGGACATGCTGACACCTTCCCAAGCTCCAGTGTTTGTGCAGGCTGCAGGACACCCTGAGAGCCTCCCCAGCTGCACTGGGCTCTTTTATGGCCAGGCAATGAGGTATGGCTGGGATTTGAGGAATAGCAGGTGTGTGCTGCAGAAGCTGATTTCCAGCTTTCCAGGTGGGTGGCTTTTGTGCCTGCCACTGGCATCCCCAGGAGAGCAGGTGACTCCCCTGAGCTGTCACCTCAGCCAAATGCCACCAACAGCCTTGGGTGGATGTGCAAGGAGCAAGGAAGGAGGAGGAGGAGGAGGAGGCAGGGCTCCACATAGAAGTTGTCTCCCAAAACCAGGAGCTGCAGACTTTAATCTCTTCTCACCTCTTAATGAGGCTCAGAACTTAAGTATGATGTTTTTTCCCCAAACTTCTCTGAAGCTGGGTACCTAAAACTGTCAGAGAAACTCAGGTTTCAGCACAGGAGGAATAATCTGGTTTCTCTCTACACACATATTTTAGAATGACTCCCACAGCCAGGTACATTTCTGCACAGTGGCTTTGTGTGTGTTATTGCAAACACCTCAGTGGGGACTGGGTAGAGGGAGACTTTTTTCCTTCAGGTCAAGTGAATTCAGGCTGTGTTTGTAATGCAGTTTCCAGATGTTGGATGGTCACTGGCCTTGGCAGGCACAACGTCCTTTCAGAATTCTTTCCAATCTCTAAGATAATCCCACCATGAGAACATCCCCTCACTAGCAAGGCACACGTCCTTGGGAGCCACCTCAGCAGGTGAGACAGGGGTGGTTTGCAGGTCCTTGTCTTCAATCTCAGAAGGTGCAGGGTCTGGAGCTCAGCCAGGTGTGAGTGTGGCACTGAGCATCTGCTCCTCTGCCTTCTGCCACTCAAGGCTCATCCCCCAGCATCAGATGAATAATCTTTATTTCTAAAGCAAGAAGAAGCACCAGGTCTATCTCCATACCTGCCCTAGTGTTGTTTGCCTCACCCTCTTGCCACCACCAGCGTGCAGTGAGCACTCTCTGTTGACTTTGTGTGCTTTGATGTGTTTTAAGCCCATGTTTAATTGCTGAGAAACCCTCTCTACTGAAGAGTCAGAGGAGAGTCTTTCTTTGTGTTTCTTTTTGCTCAGAAGGGGCTGAAGCAGCAATCTTGACTTAAAGGCTGACTCTGATTGGAAAATAAACAACTATAAAGTACAATAAATCCCATTGAAGAGCCCAGTCAAAACATCCCAATGAACAGCTAATGCTCCACTAACCAACTCCAGATGTCCCAGCCTTGTCTGGCACTAATTGGTGGACTGGAGAGTCAGTAACTGCATAACCTGGAGGAAATCTCTACTTCTTGCACTTGAGATGAGTTGCTAAGATAGAAAATGGTTTTGTTTTGTTGTGGTTCCTAATTTCCAAACTGCAGAGGAGTCACAGGTACCTGCTGATACCCGCCCAGTGGCAGGGCACTGCCCAATTTTAAGGCACCCCACAAAAATTTTCTCAAGAGCATGAAGCTGCCTTTGACAGCAGCTCGGATGTTCCTCCATTCCCAAGCTTTTTGGGTTTATTTGTTTAACCAGAGGACATGCCCTAGCAGATTGCAGCTAAATTCTTAGATAAAGGTAGTTGCAAATTCCATCTGGAAATGTCTGAAGCACCAAAAACCAACTAAAAAAAAAAAGCCTCAACCAAAACCAAACTAAAATCAAACAAACAAAATCCCAAAGAAAGCAATTGCTTCCAATTATAATTAAAAGACATAGAATCAGAAAGATGGGTTTGGAAAGAGAAAATAATCTTTTAAACAAGGAGATGAGCCTGGTGCACCCCAATTCCTACAGGCTGAAAATTCCATGTCTGCCTGCATTGGCCAGGGATGTACAAAGTGGCTCGCCAGGATTTTCCAATGGGCTTTTTTAGGGATATTTGATAGGATCTTATTAGCTATTCTGTGTAATACTACAAAGCAATGTGTACCTGCAAGTATCTTCTCTGTTTTACCAGAATACTTCCCAGTGCCATGACTCTGCACACACTTATGTTGTTTATCTTCAAGCAAAGACATCTCACTGGCTTCTGAGACTTCCATGACATTAAGAATTGCTATTCATAATTCATTCTTGGGGTTCCTGTCATATCCTGAGCATGTAGGAGGAGGTTGTGTGACTTTCCTAGAAAGTTACTTAATAAGCTTCTGTTTAAAAACTACTATTGATATTCCTTATTAGATTAATCTGTAAAAATAATTTATATTTAATTAAAAATTTTAATAAAATGGCTTACATGAATTTTAATAAACATTTCCCTTAGTGTCACTGACATGTTGTTCATACTTTGTAAGAGCATTTTAGAGCTACATAAATTTGCACACCAAAAGCTGATGTAAAGCTTCTGCTTGCTTGCATATAACTGATTTTTTTTTTACTGCTTGTAAAAATAGCCAAAAAACCAGTCTATAACCTGTTTCTCAAGTGTCAAAACCATTTTTTCTGCAGAGTGCTGTGCAATGCAGCATCTGTTTGGACACATCCAGCCATATCTTTCACTCCTGATCTGCAAGGGAATAACACAGGATTTGAAATACAGTAGACACTTGTGCAAAGCATGAACAATGAAAATTATATCCAGCCCTTAATCCAGGGGATTCTGGGCTGAGCTCAGCCTCTGTGGGTATACATATCCATTCTGCATTTAGTTCCACATATTCCAAGACTGGATGTTTCCCTATAAGAGTCACATGGGAGCAAAAGTGGGATTAAGTGGCTTTCTCTCCATGTTTTGCTATTAGCATTACACATGTAATATGCAGCACATGAGCAACTGTGCTGCACCATGGTCAGCGATGAAATTAATTTCTTCCAAGTTGCTAGAAGGTTTCATATTTCAGGTATCATCTTTATTTTGTTCACAGCCTTGGGAGAGAATGGATGGAAGAGAAGCAGGAGGTTAATCATACCCCACATATTGAGATTCAGAAAAACTTTGATAAAGCTTCCTCCTTTGAGCCTGAGTGAAGGACTGGTTCTGTAACTGGGTCCTTCACCAAACTTCTCCTTTTGTGCTTTTAAATCTGCCAGAAATTGGCCTGGTTTTGGCAATGGTGACACAACAGAGGATTCCTCTGGCTGCTCCCTCTGGCTGCTGGGTTTGTATCACAGAAATAATGCCCCCCTCCTTGCTGGTACAAAGGTTGGGTGCAAGGAGCACCTCATCTACCTGGTCTGTTATGTGGCTCAGGCTGGTACCTCTCACCAGCAGGAGTTAGATCTGTAGCCTCAATTATCAACAGAATTTTTTTTTTAAATGCAATGCACAAAAGTAAGAAATTTAAGTAGATGGAAATTGAACTGTTTGGGAGAGGGGATTGAATTTTCTGTTCAGTTCTGTTCTGTTCAAAAGTTCCTACAAAGAAATTGTGGGACATTAGGAAGGAAATGCCTATGGAAGTTAAATTTCTGTTTCCATTGAGCCAAGCATATAAAAATTCTAAAATAGGTTTTATATACCATTGCAGAGCTTTTTGACATTCAACATTAAATATCTCTGTTTATCACTAACCACTTTAGAACACTAAAGCACATCTTTAAAAACCAGCCTTTGACTTTGGCAGCAAAGTTGTCTGTTAAAAGAAACTGTTAACATTCAGTTGAGTGGCATTTGGAAGAGAACTGGCAAAGTAAACTCAAGGGTTAATGAAAGTAAATGAGATAATCCTCATTGATCCCCCATAATCCCCATGGTCTGAGTGCAACTGTCAATCACTGGGAGAGACTTTTTCCTAATCTATCCCTCTGTGAATAAGTCATTCCAAACTGAGTATACTTTATACACAGACATGTATTCAAATGTACAAACACACACTCTGAACATATAACAGAAAACTTAGCACAGTCAATTCCAAAATGAAGGGGAGAATAAAGTATAGCTAAAAATATGGTGCATTAATTTTAAAAAGTGAAAGTTTCTTTTACTAGCTAAAACATATTCCAGCTGTCCTTACTAACTCACTGTTTCCCATGTAAGCTGGTAGCAACTAATGAATCTGTTAAATCCCTCCTCTGTAAAGGAGGAAAGACTGTTCCCATAAAATTAAAACTTACTGTTTAACAGATTGACCTAAGCCAAATATGGTCTGGAGCATAAAAGAAATTATTTCAGTACTTTTCAGAGAAACTGCTGACATGAATAATGTATTAAATCAAATTATGCCGTATCTGAGGCTCAGAGGATGTTGCAGGAGGAGCTGGGTGTGGGAGGGAGGGACACAGAGAGCTGTGCCCATGACTTGTCCTGGCTGCTTTCAGGCCCTTCCTCAGCAGTGCCAACCCCACCAAAGTTGTCTCTTCCTTTGGGAACCACAGCACTGCAGGGCCACCCCACACTCCTATGGACACCAGTGGTGTCTGTAGAGCCTCAGCTCATCAACTCAACTGCACTGGGTCAAAGACAGAGGCACCAGTCTCTTTCCTTAACTCTTCTTTCACTTTGGTCCTTAAACCCTGGAGCAGTTCTGGGCTCCTCCTGCATGGGCACAGCCAGGGAGGGATGCTCATGGACAGGCACCAGGTCCATGCACTCCCAGAGATGGAGAAGGAACTGGCTCAGGGGGCAGTGTGATCAGGGGAGGTGACACATCTGGACCATGAGGGCATCAGCTCTCCAGTCCAGATTTGCCTCAAAAGCTCAGTTGTAAATTCATGCTTGATTTTGTGAGAAACCCTTCCAAGATGCCCAGTGCACAGACACTGTTAATTGCAGCATTTACAAGTACCTACTTATTCTGGGAAATCTCCCTCTAATACTTTGCATCTGGAATTCTTGATAATGCAGACATGGCACTTAGGGACATGGTTTAGTGGTGGACTTGGCAGTTTTACATTTACAGTTGGACTCAATATTGAGGGTCTTTTCCAACCTAAATGATTCTGGGTTTCTATACTAGAGTCACTTACAGAGAAACTCTCTAGCATTTAGAAGAAAGACAATCTTTCTACAGAGTGTTCAGACACACCTGTAATAATGTTACTGCATTCTGCAGAGGAAAAGGAAATTGTCTGTCAAAGGTTTGGGATAGAAATGCTTCACACCGCCCAAAGGTACCTCTTGATAACACAGTGCAACACCCATTTTCCTCCTGTAAACACTCAGAGCCACCACCTCTAACCTGAGGCTGAGTTGGAAATAAATGCCCCACTCTCAGGTTTAAAGAAAAACCAGCTTGGTAGCCATTTGGCCTGCAGCCAGGATTAAAGTGTTAACTCAATGTCTGTCAACCTGTCACTTAAACATTTACAAAACTACTGACCACTTCTATTAAAAGACCATTAAACCAGGATTAAGCTTTTCCAGGGTTAAGCTGATGTAAAAATGCAAGGAATGTCACACCAAGGGCAGCTCATTTTATTTGTATTGTAAACAGGCAGAAGTTGGAGGATAAAATGTTACATGTGTATTAAATATGGGGATATACCCCTGCTTTGCATCTTCCCTTTTTTCAGCTTCCTAAACACAGATCCCATTACTCTGCAGAGCACAGCAGAGTGAACATGGAAACCTCCAAGTGCCTTAAAACCAGCCCTGGATGCTTCAGAGCAGGCTGGGGTAGCTTTTCCTGGAGGGAGGATGTGACACAGAGTCTGGCCATAGTGCTGAGAATGGCCATGGATATAACACAGCCCTCATTTAATGTGTCATACTGTAATCAGAGATCAATTGTTTAAAAATGAGAGTCTTACCAAAAGCAGGAGCCCATTTGGAGCATTCCCTGGATTTATTTTGTGAAAGCCACAAAGTCCACCAAGGGGTACCAAGTGGAACTCCCTGCAAGCTGAGCTGGCCAGGTGCTGGGATGGGACACTGAGATTGCTCTGGTTTCTTACATTTCTCACCCCTTGCCAGCCCTTGGCAGAGACAGGGTGCAAGGCTGGATGTGCTGATGGCCTGATCTTCTCTGTCTCTTTGCATCTGCCACATCATTAGCTGTGAATAAAAGCATGCTGGCGTGAGCATCAGTGCAGAGACTTGACTCACAGAATGATTGGTCTTTATTTATTAACTGCTATCCTGAAAAATTTCAAAATACATGAGCCATTGAGCAAGTTTGTTAACATAAATATTACAGAATTTGCCATCCCCAAAAAGGGAGGTGCACACATTAAATGAGATTTCTCTCCTTCCCCACAGCCCTGCCTCCATCTAGCCTGTTATCTTTATGAAATATAATTTTGCTTTCAGGAAGTATCTATGACACTTCCATCTGAAGCAGTGCTTCCAGTATTTACAGATATCAAAGAACTGGTCTTAATTTCATCTGATACTTTAAAAAGCCTTTTATTCTAAAATAAATTATTGAAATGTGGTATTGGTAAAATGGCTTGCTCCAGTAATGGATTTACTGTGATGGTGCAATCAATTTCAGAGATTGGATTTCAGGATAGAAACTATTCATCACTCTCCATGTCAGGGCAAGGTTTACCTTCACACTGCGGTCACCCACTGCAGCTTGTGGATACCAAGGGCAGAGGAGGATCCATTGGAGGAAAACACCTTCTGCTGCTTTTTTTCCATTGTTGCTGAGGTGAGAGTTTGGAGTTTTGACAGCTACAGCAGCTCCAGAGCATCCTGGTGCCACTCAGGGGGGTGCAGAGGGACTCACCTATGGAACAGAAGATGTGCTTGAATATCCCATTTATCTGTTCTGCCATGACTCAGTGCAGGCCTTCCTATAGGAGTTTTCCAACTTCTCTGTTTCATTACAGGATCAGCAGAGCCTTTTATCAGGTAGAGGCCTTCAGGGGTAAGGAATACAATAGTTTTAATAGGAATGATGGGGAGAGACCTGTGTTGGTACAAATCCTTCCCACCCTGTACCCCTGAGCACTCAGCATGAGTGGTGCTAATGAGGGGAAAGAGGAGGGGAGCTGGGACATGAACCATCCCTCCTTACACCCACACTGACCCTCTCTTTCACATCTGAGGTTTTTCTCAAGCTGGAAGCCCCAACAGCTGCAGGTCCCCCTGCCCTGCCATAGCTGGAAATGGCAGCAAAGGAGAGGGCTGAGCACAGATGCAGTTCAGTCCTGGAGGTCAGTAAAGACAGGATTTTTTTCTCAGTTTATTTTTGTTCCATAGAGGCCCATGTGCCTCTATTAGCATAAATACATATTCACAGTCTCATTAGTGCCTCCTCTTGCTCTCTGCCTGGTAGAGCCACCTCAAATGAGACCACAACCCAGAGTGGCTCTGCAAAGCACCACAAAACTCAGCTTGTCTGGGGTGTCCTGACCTACCACTGGCAGGAACAACTGGTATATCTAAGCCTTGTGACACAAAATATGAAAGCTTTTTTCCCATCCTCATCTCCAATGAATCTTCCTTGCTCTTCACTCCTAGAAAGCAAAGTCAGCTCCATAAATCAAGATGTCTGTGGATTTGGGGTTTTACATTAACACCTTCAATTCATGCTTTGCTGTGACCTCTTGGATGGGAGTGAACTATTCTACTGTGCTGGGAAATGGCAGCTCCAGAGCCAATTTTAGCACCTAGAAAATTTCCCTTGGCTCCCAGATGCCTTAATTTTAAATCTGACCCCCTCCTTAAAGATAAAGTCATGTCTGCATTTGATTTCAGGAGTTACATACAATAATTGAAGAAGTTATGTGTGGACCCAGCAAGTCTCTGACTATGGAGGGGTTTGGAAAACATAATTTGGAGACAGAATTTCAGATTTCTTGGCTATGGTCTATCTTGCAACCTCAGCTCTGCATTTAGTCTTTCACCAACTTTTTTAAGCACTACAAATGATGGAGTTTTGCTCAGCTGGAGAATCACCATCAATAAATACAGCTGGGTTGGAATAACTAATGAAGGGTGAAAAACTGGCCTTGTTATAGTTATTTATAATGCCCCTTTAGACAGTTAAAAGTAACTGAAAATTCTCTGGTGTTTTAAATCTTTCTTCTCACTCCACTTCACTACTCACACTCCTTCTTTTCCTGTTTTTTCATATGAAATATGGACTATCCTGGAAGTTTATTTAAAAAAATCAAAACTCTGAAGAAACTCACACAAGGCACTTTGCAATGGCTAAGACAGAGTGAGCCTTGGCAAGAAAACTGCTGCTGATGTGAAACGTGCAGAGGAAGGCTCCTGGAAGGGCACAGATGCCAAGGAGAGCCAGCTCTAACTTGGGTCACAGCCATGGGGGTGCTTAATATTCCTCTTCATGATGCATTGAAATGCATCAATCCTGCATTTAAATGCACAAACCCTCCCATCCATCCACGGCTGAGCCTCTGCCTCCCTCACTGTGGGGCCTGCCTGCAGCCTCAGCAGAAAGGTAACTCAGTTCCCACTTTCCCAGTCCTCCTGTCTCTGCTCAGGGCTGTTGATTTTGCTCAGGGATGAGATGAGGCTGCTCTGCCTGGCCAGGGACTCAGTGTTTTCCACCATGTGGTAACCACACATGGAACACTGTAATGGACAGGCTCCTGGGGTGCTGCACCCCTGCAATCCAGCACTGACCAGAGCAGATTTACACAGCCCAGTGGTCACCAACACCAGTGAATCTCCTTTGGAAGAAGCAGCAACACTGAAGGGAGGAAACAATATTGTGAATTAAACTTTTACTCAAAATTCCAAATTTTGAATTTTGCATTTTCAAGCCAGCAGCAACGGCAGTGATGAATGAAGAATTACTTTATTAATGATCCAGCACTCCTCACTGCTCAAACAAGATGTAAGAAATCCAAATATGCTAAATGAAAAACATAATCTATTCCCAAGTCTAACCATCATGTTATAAAAACCTGTTCCTGCAATTATTTTGCGTCTCCTATTTTAGGAATATTGATGGACTGGAAATAAATTAAACCCAGAAGACTCTTGCAGCCTTCTTGCAGCACTGCAAAAAGGGAAAAAAGAATACAACTGGAAAGCCTGGTTAATGACAGCTGGAGTGCAGGACACCCTGCAGTTATCAGTGCTGTGTTGGACATTTCATAGCAAAGCAGAATCAATCACTCTCCAAGGAAGCTCTGGGAGCCATGGATCTGGAATTATGATCTGACTCTGGTGCTCCTTGGGGTCTCACAGCCCTTATACCTGGTTCATCCATGAAGGGATGAGCTCCCAGACCCTCCCTGGATGAGCCAGCAGTGCCTCCTGCTGTACTCCAGCCTGCATTTATTCCCAGGCTCCCAACTCTGTCAGCTTTCAGCTACCAGTGAAGCCACTGCTGGCATTTTGGGAGCTGGAATGAGTACAAGGAGATGTGTCTAACCAGCCTCAAGACATCTGGAAACACCAATCTGTGCCACAGGAACACACCCTGCCCAGGCCAGCCTGGGACAGCAGGGAGCTGAGCAGTCTGTGAACACCCCAGAGATGTTCTGCTCCTAAACCAGCTTTTAACACATTTCTGAGTGTGTTTGACTATCACAGCACACCAGGGCTAATCTTTGGAACCCAGAGGGTTCCAGCCTGCTCAGCCATGCTCCCTCCTCTTGCTTTTACACATTGCAGCACTAATCTGCAGGAAGTCCTGCTGCAGTTCCACGACCTTCTGCTGAACAGGCTTTCACTTGTGCTGACCCATGGCAACCCATCACAGCTAGGGAATGCTGGCAGTATCACAGCCCACGTGAATGCCAAGCCTGCCTTAATCCAAAAACATCAGAAAGAGGAACTTGGGGTCAATCTCACTTAAGGAATGTGCCAAACTTCCTGGAGGTCGCAGCAAGAGAACAAGCCCAATGTTTCACCTCTGAAGCAGAGAGACTGAGAGGTTTTAAATCCTTTTGAGTCACCAGCCTGCAAAGCAGGTAACTGGCAAAATAAAAGAGGGGCTTGTCTCTACTCTGGGCTGTAACTGGAAGTCTTTCACTGGAGAGGGTTCTTCCTCCCCCTCGGGGTGGTTTTCTGCATATCAGGTAGAAAATCTCTTTGAAAAACAGCAAGCCAAATCTTTCAAAACAATCATTATGATAACAAAGAAGAATGAGACTACTCTGTTGCCACAGCTACCCAAAAAGTTCCTGAAGGCTTTGCAGAAGCTGTTTATTGAACCTGAGTGGCTCTGGGCAGGAGCATCAGCATCAATTTCCTCCACATCTTGCTGTAGCCATTCCTCACTGCAGTTGGAAGAGCTCTGAGATGGCTCCAATTGGAGAATGTGGCAGCAGCCCACCACCCTTCCCTCCCCAGGGCTATGCTAATCCTAAAAATGTGCTCCCAGTAGCTGACATCAGATGATGGCACTGCCAAACAGGATGTCTGTCTGTCTGTCTGTCTGTCTGTCCCACTCTCACACCATTTGAATCAGTCCTGTTTGCTGACTTCCAGACACTGGCACCAGGTAACATCTACAAAGCAGTCCAAGATCTTGGATTAAAGGATACCATGGGTGAAAAGTAATATCTTTTTATTCCCTGGCAAGTTTTACACTACCTCTAATTTTCTATCGAATTATTTTCTATAGAAAATATTGAAAATTTATAATTATCAAAAATTTTCCATAGAAGATTTTTCTAATTTTCACAGCACATCTTTTACACACATTTTCACACTTATACATTTTATATTCAGACAAACCAAGGCAGAAGGTCACATGGTTTCTAAAAATGACCAAATGAAGCTGTGGGAGTCACCAGATAACCCTTCAATGATCTGATCCATTACAAAAATCCCTTTAATATTAAATTCCCATTAAGATTTTAGAAATATCCTAATACTCCAATATATGAAAGCAGAGAAGGACATTTTTACCTGAAACAAGTTTAATCAGGGAATGGGGTTACTAAACAACCTTTCTTTATGCAAGTCCCAGTTGACAGGTAGGAGGGCGAATGGACCTGGAAGCTGTGACACCTCCCTTGCCAGGACCACAGTGCTCCTGCCAGCCTGGCTCTGGAGGCTTTGCCAAGTCCAGCTTTGCTGCTGTAATCCCCTATCAGCAGCACAGCCAGGAAAAATGTGGTCTGCAAGCTGTGATGCCAGCAATGCTGGAAGGCTGAGCCCCAGGTGGGAGTGCCAGGGCAGCTAAAGGCCCAATGAGCAGCAGTGCAAAGCCATGGAAGGATGGCCTCAGCTGAGGAGAAGGTTCAAAAAGCAAAGATGGGATGGTTTGGAGGCAAGAAGGGGCCTGTGAACACTGATAGAGTTAGTCCAGGCTTATTCTGGGATAAATGAGGGGAAAATCTTGATCTTATGCATGCACAGCCACAAGTGAATGTATGCAAAGCCTGAGTAACACAAGGGAGGTATTTCTACTCATTTCTTTCCCCCTATAACCATTTCCCCCATAACCATTTCATACCTCTTTTCTTCTTCCCCATTCCAGAGGAAAAACCTGATCCATCAACAGACAGGCAATCCACTTATGATTTCAGCTTTTCTTGAAACTTGAAAGAAATACTTTTCCTTAGAAAATTATCTGCTCCCTCTGCAGACCAAAGAGAGCATCATCTTCTGAGCATCTGTGCAAGCCAAGCCAAACTTCTAAATTGTTGGCAATTCAAAACTCACAGTTCAAGACACAGCATAAAACTGAGAGATTTCACTTTTCCACAGCTTCTATTGAATTCTTAGAACAAGCACTGCATTTGGGCAGTAATGCAAAAGTATTAATTTGCATTATTAAGACTGTTTTCTTTAGCTTCATTGACTGCTTTCCAAAATTGTCCTTGAGAATGAGGTTAATTAGAACAGTAATCCTTGTGACATGAATGGGAAAGTGAGCATGTGCCAGGATTTCTGAAATGAAATAGTTGATACTCAGTGTCAGCCAGAGGAAGGAAGATGTGACCACAGCATCTCTCTGCACCCTTGTCACAGACATTTTGTGCACAGCAGCAAGAAATGCTCAGAGTGAGATTTTTTATAAGGGAAGGGGAAGAGGCTTCTTGACTTCACACACTGAGATCTGGAAAAGAATATTTGCAGAAGAGAAATTTAGAATTCCTTTCACAAGTAATGGAAGGAACGAGCTTGCACCAGGCTGCTACAGGACAGTCCAAGAATATAACTTAGACTAGGTTAATTGCTGTTAATTTGGGGATCTGCTTTAGCTGTTCCACCCTCTTTTTGATTAATTGTTTTTCACTTGATGTTCTGTTGTATTTAAGCATCCCAGCTCCATTTCCCAGGCCACCACTTAAAGGGACTGACAAGAGCAGGTCCCTTAATTTTGACCAGCAAGACAGGACCAGGTAAAACTGCAGAATATTGCCCAGCCAGCAATTAAATCTGACCAACTTTCTGGCTGCCACAAGTCTTGTGGGGCCTCCCCATCTTAGCAGAGGAGCAGCTTCTGAGCTAAGCTGAAAAGACAGGCAGCCAGGAACTCATATTTTCTATCATATGTTGCAATTTTTGTGGTTTGTTTTTTTTTTTTAATGAACTAGCCTGATTTTGTCCTTCTCTGCAGAAACAAGACCTTTTCTAAGTCGTTGTCTTTCATGCATATTCACATCTTTATGCCAGTGAGACTCTAAACCAAAGCTGTCAGTCAGTCTCAGACAGAATAATCTCTTCTCACAGTGCAAATAAGTACTTTTTGGACTGGTTTCCTTTCTCTCAGGCATTTATAGGTGATTATCAAGAGGCAAATGTCATATTCCTCCTTTGTCTGACAGGCTTTTTTCCTTCTTGTCTCTCTATTTTCTGAATAGTAATTTAAAAGTTGGCGTTTCTGGGGGACTTCCCAAATTTCTGATCACATGTGCTATGGGGTTGCATTCCAGCATAAAATCCCAGCCATTTTCTGTTGCAACTAGTAAACAAGGATCACAAAAGATCAGCACATATAGGGAGGAGCTGTGGGTAGTCTGCTGGCAAATGACTGCAGTTAAGCACAGTTTTATATTTATGAAGTACCCTCTTCTCATGAAAAAAGACAGAGGTAGTTTTCCTACTTACTATACACTTGAGAATGATGTCTGGCTGAGCATTTTATTACAGTTTGATAACCAGAAATATCCTTGGAGGGATTCAATTACCTGGTACAATCCCTATGAAGAGCCTGGCAATTAGAAGCAATTAAGATCCCCCTTAGCTTTTGGTAGCTTCCACCCAGCTGCTTCCTTCAGCCTCCTGAGCATCTTCCTGCTCTCCCTTCCATTTATTTCTGGGGGAGCCCAGGACCAGCCTTTCCCTCCAAGAGGGGTCACAATGCTGTGAGGCAGAGAGGAATCCCCATTTTCTCCAAACTACTGGCTGTGCTTTCATTAAAACACCCCCATGTGCCTTCATCACATCTGCAGTCCTTGTTCTCTCCCTCTCCTTGCTTTCCCTGAGAGGAGATTAATAGATTGTTTCAAACAAAGGTAGTTTTCATGTGTCCTTTACCTTTGCATAGTGCAAAAATAAAAGGAGGTGTTATTGATTTTGCAGTAGCCTCATAGTTTTGGGGAAAATTTAAACTTAATTTTGCTGCTTTGCAGATACACTCTGGGTGTAGGAAAGCCTGAAGGAATTGAAATGGGGCCCAAAATGGAGCAAATGTTAGACAGCTGCATGCATCTTTCTGAAGTAAAACAGATACTGAATGTAACTGTTTGGAAATGAAGATTTTCTGCTTCTGCTATGCTTGTCATCCTGCAAGTTCTTCTTGTTTCATTTATCAGTTTGGATGCACCTGACCTTGTCTGTTCCATCTTGAAAACCTCCTTGTGCAGAAAGAGCAGCTGGGCACCCATCCCACTCACAGCCCTGAGCAAAACAGCCAAATGACCCCAAAAGTCTGTCCATCTGTTTGCTTTGCATATTGTTTAAGCAAAAAAAGGAGGGGGGAACCCAGTGAGGTTCAGCAGCCCTCCCCAGGAGACACGCAGAAGGAAATCCCTCTGGGCTCTCAGCTCACCGCCTCTGCTGTCCTGTGGCTCCCTCTGACCTGGCCACCCTGTCTCCTTCCTCCCAGCTGTCATTGCCCTGATGGAGAATAAACTCATCTGGGCAGAAGAAACACCCCAGAGAAGCAAGGGAAAAGTCACTCTTTGTACAAATTTCTGTCCTGTTGATGAAAATGTGAAATGAAAACTTATCTCCTCTTCAGCTATGGGATGGTGTCAAGGACTCGGTCTCTTCTCCCTGCCCTGCTCCCAGCCGTGCCTGTGGGGTGATTTGGGGAGCTCTTCCCCAGCCCAGTGGGAACCCAAAGGAGCTGTGGCTGCACACCCCAGCCCTGCCCTCAAGAACCCTCTCACTGCTGCCAAATGTTCACCAGGCTCCCTTCAGGGACTGGCATGCATCTTCATCCTCTTCAGCTGAGAACAAGAAGAGATCCCCTGGTATCCAAACACCCCCAAGCTGCTGAGGAGTGCTGGCCTGGCTCTTGCCTCCTCTCTTGATCTCTAGGCTGGTGACACCATGAACCTGTGAGTTGTACCAGGAGAGGTCCTGGTCTTGTGCTCTGCCTTCTACATGTACTTGGATGGTGAGATTAAAGAGCTTGGTTTCATCTGAAGGAAAAAGGGTTGGTGCCCTGGGCAAATGCAGAGGTCACTCAAAGGCAGAGGCCTCTGGCCTTGTAAAGATTGATAATTGAGGTTGGACACCCTCCCATGCTGTCCTGTCCCCTGAAGCAGTGTGAGTGATGGACCAGGGTGATCCCAGCCCTGTGTTCTGCAGGAACCACAGCTGATCATCCCCTGCCTACCATACAGCAGGGAAATGAAAATGTGAGCATTGAAGAAGCCAAGGATCTTACTGTGTCTCCTGCACAGTAAACAACTTTCCCATCTTCAGGATGATTTCTTGGCTTCTCTCTCTTTAAATCATCAGTGTCACAGTGGAAAAACCAGAAGGATGCAGTCCCTTAAAGCTCTTTCCTCTTTTTGCCTGTTGTTTAATTAAATTATCCTATAATGAAATCTTTCCCTAATGAGTCAGTGTTTAATAATTTATTAGCCACTGAAGCCCTGCTTGGAGTCTCATCAATTATGTATCACAGCACCAGGCACTTTCAATCTCTCTTTTTTCATTTCTCATTCACTTCATTAAAAGCCCCAGCCTTGCTGCTTCTGGGTTTTGATTCACTTGCTTGGGCATGGAGGTCAGTTCACTGATGCCAGCTTTGCCCAGTGCCCACCAACAGATGTGGGTGCATGTGCTGCTGGGCTAAAATGACACCTGGCATCTGGGTACATGTCTGTGCACACCTGGGACAGAGGTGAGTATCTGCCTTTATGCCTGGGAGCAACAATGAGCATTTATCTCAGATTTACAGAGATTGTCATCTAGGTGCACATGTAAATAAGTTTGGAGATGTATAAAATCTGTTAGCACTCATGCAGCTGCATCTGTAAGGTCAGATTTGCTCACCTATCTGTGAGGAGCATCAATACCTAGGTCAGCATGTCAGCACACCCTTCTAATTGCAGGGAATTAATTTGTCTTATTCTGCCATCTTTTTTATTTTTGGTGTACTTAAAAACAATGCACAGATAACCCATAGGAATCAGTCAGGAAATACACATGAAAGACAAGGAGTTGATACCTGCTGGAGAGATTGGGAAGGGATTACCCAGCACACATTGCTGCAGTACTGACTGTCACCCATGGGGAACTTTGGGGAGAGGAGCTGGCTTTTTAATGAGGTTTCCCATCCCATTCACTATCAGCCTTCTGCACTAATCTTTTATAAGGATCAAGCTCCCCCAGTGACACACAGGTAATTCTGGAGTCACTAACCCAGCTGTTTAACCTGGGTGCATTTTTCTGTGAAGAATTGTATAAAATACACTGCCATAAAAATCTAGTCCAGGGGAAGTTTTCCTAAAGTACTGTTAGCCTTGGAAGAGTTATTATAAAACATTCCCCTTTTGCTCCAGCTTGTTTCTTTGTCAGATTTTTTCATTTAGCAGGAAAACATAATTGGTTTAATCTCCATTTTGGGAGTGGAGAGTCGAGCTCAGTTGTGTTAGCTCGTGCAGTGTCCTGGGTAACCCTGGTGTGTTGGAGAGCTGGGGCAGGAGAAGCACCTGGCTCCACACACCAGTGCTGGGAGCACAGCTCAGTGGCACTGGCAGCAGAGGAGCAGATCTGGTGTTCAACTTACACTGTCCTGCAGAGGCAGAGAGTTCTTTGGTTTCTTTTCCTGAGCAAAGCCTGGCTTAGCTCTCCCTGGATCTGAGCACGTGGAAGCACCACTGATTTATCCTGATGTTTTACATCCCCCTGAAACTCTGGGCTGGGATTATCCAGCTGTAGCAGGTCTGAGGTTTGATGCTTTTCAGAATGATGCTTTTCACAGTAGCCAGTTTGAAGAGAAGAGCAGAGGAGCCATGGTGCTGGCTGCCTTTCACTGGGGTCAGATCCTGACTCTGTCCAACTCCCCAGCTATGCCAAGAGAGGAGCAGACCCACAGCACATGCACTGGGTCACCCCATGCTCCCAGGGGGAGCCAAGGGCAGAGGGGATCCCTTCTCCTCTGCACACCCAGCACAGCCTGGCTCTGCTTCACCTGACCTCTGGTAGATCAGGGCTGCTGCTCCTGTCCCTGGTGGCGTGAGGTGGGGTGTAAGTGCTGCTCCCACAGTGCTCCCAAGGATGGGAAAATCACAATCACTCACATGTACATGCATTTGCATTTTGAATACTTAACTAGACAGCTGTTCATGGGAAAGATTTTTTTGATCAATTTATACCCTGAAGCACAAAATTTGATTTTCTTCTTAATTATCTTATCAAGCATTTCTAGAAGAGCTGTTTGCTGTAACAATCTCATCTGGCCATTCAAAGAACCTACTGTGATCTTAGAGGATCTTTCTTTACCTCAAATTGCTTCTTTTCAAGTGAACACTTCCCCATGAACATTGCAAGAGAATCTGTAACAAACACCAATAAAAGGCATTTTACTAATTAAATCTTTTAAAAAAAAGGGATGCAGCCCTCCAAAACAACCCTGTATTGGTGTCACTGGAACCCTGTGTTGCTCATCAGTAAATATTCTGTGTCAATAGGCCATTAACTATTAATCCCAGTGCTGGCCATTTGAGAACTTTACATCAACACTCTTGTTATTTTACACATTGCTTCTCATCTTATTAAATGCCTTGTGCATATGGACAAGGGCACAGGCTCTCAAATGAGCCCACATCAATAACACACGGGACACCACCTACGATAAGGAACGGAGAGAATCCCAAGAAAATGAATATGTCTGGGGCTATCATGGGTATTTATTTACCCTGAGAAGAAAGAGAACCTGTTCTTGAAGAGCTTATTGTATTACCTAAGCTGAACTTCCAACATATGTTCACTCTCAACCACATCCTGGCTTCATTTTTTTTTTTTTTTTTTTATCCTTAAAGCAAATTTGGTGTTAGTGAAAGATGCCAGACTGACAGGCAGAGCTCCCTGCTCACCGTGCAGGCTGCTGCCCAAATGTGCTCCTCTCCTGCTCAGCTCCCTGCTGCTGCTACCTGATGCAGAGGGATGATTTCCAGGGTGAGAACTGAGCTTGCTGATCCCATCCTACGCTACTACCAAGGACACCTCTGGGAATGTGTGCTCCAGAATAAGAGACAACAAGGGGAGAGTTGAATTGCTTTGATTCTCACCCTTTTCTTCAACAGCATCTTGCAGCTTAAATGCATTAAATGCAAAAAGCAGGAGGAGCATTTTAATAATGAAAAATGGTGCATCAATAAACAGTGTTTTTTCCAATTATTTCAGTATGCTGGCCATTGTTCCTCCCAACTGATTTTCTCCAGGCACCTAATTTATGATCTCAAATCAAAGCCTGACCTGCTGATTTTAACCTGACTCTTTTGTAAGTCACCCTAGAAATATTTTGATTCCCCAACTGGCTTCTCACTTCCTTCCAAGTAAGAGTCATGCAAGTCCACAAAGCTACTCCAAGCAATTATTCAACTGGACAAACTAAGAAATACAATATCCTGTATCCAGCTACTAGAGATGTCCCTATAGTATTCCTCAGGCTGTTACAGAAGGTGACTGACAAAAGTTTTGAAAAGTCCTATTAGTGACATATGTAGTGAGACTGAAGGGGAAAAAATACTCCCTTCTGGTTTTCTCTCTAGCAGAGAAATGGAAGTGAGGGATAAGCGAGGAACAGAGATTTGCAGAAGGTGTCAAGAGCATGTGGCAACGTGGCAGCCAGACAAACATATGCACAGAATTGAATAATATTGACATGGCAATTGCTGCTCTCTGATTGCATGGCTCTAATTCCTGCCTTTTAGCTGGTCAGAACCCAGCAGGAATCGGTGTGTCTTCGACAGAGAGAGATGATGGCATTGCAACAGCTGTGCTCTCCAGTAAAATCTGTAATGATACTCAGGTTTTATGGCTCTCTGGTTTGATTCCCAATAGCAACTCTCCCACTGTCCGTGGTTGACACAGGTTAGCACCTGCTAAAAGCAATTTCCCATAAATTACTCTGTGTCACTCGTGCATGGCTGACGCGCAGCCGAGGCCTGCCCGTCCCGCGGTGCAGATGGCTGTCCCCACACAGCTGGCCTCAACAATCGCGCCCTGTGAGAGCCCTGCCAGGTTCTGCTGGCCCTTGTGGGGACCCACACCTGTGCTGGGCAGGTGGTGCTTGTGCCCCTTGCCTCTGGGGCTGCAGAGGAGGAGCTCTGTGGGCATCTAGAGCTGGGTGTCCCAGCAGCCATGGGTAGGAGAGGGACAGAAGGCCTTGCTCACCACAGGAGGCAGAGCCCGCGCCGTGCATGGCGTCCCTGAGCAGCCTGAGGGAATTGTTTGTGTCTGGCACTGGGAAATGGGTCATCTCTCAGGAGTCAGCAGCTCCATGGCTCAGACATGAAGTGGGCCCCAGCCATCCATGGTGGATTCTTGCTGAACGTTTCTCAGGTTCTCTAGTTGGTCAGAGTGACCCTGAGAAACGTTAGGAAATCTCTTTCCCCTTGAAGAAGTCAGAGCTCTTCAGTTCTCAGTGTCAAGGTTGTTTATTGTATCTTATCTATAATTCTTTTTCTCCTGTCCAGCCAAGGTCCACTCAGCAAGACAGTCCGAGGCACTCTGGACGCCCCCAGGGAGGTGTTATCTTTTTATACTAAAAACTACGTGTACATTATTTATAATAACTTCCCAATACCTATCACCTATGTTAGACAGTGAGCTTCTACTCTAAACCAATCTAAAAGTGCCAACATCACAGCAGAAGATGGAGGCCAAGAAGAAGAAGGAGAAAGGCTGGACATGCCCAGATTCCTCCATCTTGCCCCCTGAACCCCCATTCTAAAAACCCCAAAAATCTATTTTTCACGCCATGATAAATTCACCATCATTCTACTTAAACTTTCGTGGCTTGTAATTCTTCATATAAGGTTGGTAATTGTTT
Source organism: Agelaius phoeniceus (assembly GCF_051311805.1). Taxonomy (NCBI): domain Eukaryota; kingdom Metazoa; phylum Chordata; class Aves; order Passeriformes; family Icteridae; genus Agelaius; species Agelaius phoeniceus. The sequence continues at coordinate 7,750,925 of NC_135281.1, forward strand.
TTTCCAAGGGCTAAATCAAAGGCACAGGGGTCTCAGAGACCTCCAGGGCTGCCAGAGGAATTTCCTGGGTTCCGACAAACATTAGTCATTATTTTTACATATTTCCAATCCAACACTTGAAGGTAGATTCTTTACCAAGTTGCTGAGGCCAAACTCAGCCCTAAGTCCATTGTGCTCTGAAGTTTCACCATGATATTTTTTGAAAAATCCTCTTCGCCCAGGATTTTCTCCTGGGAAGCTGAGAAGCCTCAGAGAGGAATAAAAACCATAATTATCTGATTGCTACTCCCGTGTTTGCTGCTTTGGAATGTAGCTTAGACATTGTTTACCAACAAGTGAATGTTTAATTGGTTCCATGTGAATTGGTTTTAATTAATGACCGGTCATGGTCCACTTGTGCCAAGGCTCTGAGGAATCACGGGTTTTTCTTTATCGTTCTCGTGAAGCCTTCTGATGTATCCTTTCTCTTTCTTTAGAATAGTTTTAGTAAAGTATTCTTTGAATAGAATAGAATAGAATAGAATAGAATAGAATAGAATAGAATAGAATAGAGTAATAAATCAGCCTTCTGAGAACATGGAGTCAAATTCTCATCTCTCACCTCATCCTGGGGACTCTCACAAACACCACACTGAAGGGTTAAGAGCAAAATTTGAATCACTCAGCTGTAGGAATGCAGGTCTGCCCCCAGTTCCCTCTGTCCTTTGGCTGATAGAGATCAACATGTGCTTTGTGCTCTCTGCACAGACCCAGACATGTCTATCTGTGCCCACTTCACGTGCAAATCCAGAGATGGCATCATGGAACTTGACCCACAAGCAGCAGCTTTGCGGGCTGAGCTGCCAGTGCTGACCTTGGCGGGGACAGGGCGTTTGCAGGACAGCACAGATGGAACATTTCCTTGACACTGCTATTACACAGAGTCCAGTAGGTCACTGTGAGTGCTTTGGATCAATGAGGCATCTCACAAGAGCCCATGCAGGCCCCCAGACTGGGGTGAAATCTGATCTCGTGGCTCGATGTGTTAGAAAAATTTTTCAACTGCATTGAAAACAAGAGGCTACAGGGAAAGCACTTGTCTCTCTTGAGGAAATAGCAAGGAAAGGATGAGGTTTACATGAGGCACGCTCAGGATCACCAAACAAAGAGTAACAGTTGTGAACAGTGGGAAGCAACAAAACCTGATGCCAGTGAGCTGATCTGGCAGTGGTCAGAGCATGGATGATCAGCCCAGCCTCCAGTCACGGCCATTTCCTTGGCCTGGCATCACGGAGCAGCATTTCCTGCAGATGCCACAATTATCCCCTTGCAGACCATGGAGCCTTGTTCCACCTGCCCTGCTGGGCTCCACACCTTCCCTGCCCCTGGCCAAAGTCCCTCTCAGGCACTGCAGGAAGCTGGCAGAGCCTGCCCAATGGAGGCACAGGGCTACTGGGGTGCACCACCTTTCCCCACATCCATTACCACCCTTATTTTTACTCATTTCATAACTCTAGACTTCCTTTTATATTTCTGACAGTTTTGTTATAATTTTTTTTTTAATTTCTAGGGGATAATTTTTTTTTCCAGTTTTTCCTGTGTATCTCTTCCTCCTACACAGTGTTTCTTGTTTTTCTTTTCCACTCAGTCCTACCACCACCTCTGTTCTGGAAACTGGACATTTCCACAGCTCCTTCTTTCCCTTTATTTGTGGGCAGCTTTTATTTTTAACTCAGCAATTTCTTTAGCTGTTGGACAATGTACTAAACCCTACCAGAGATTCAGGTTTCTATCCAGAGGGAGGCTGAGCAGACTTTTCACTCTGATAGTGACAGCATGACAGACTTTTCAGGCAGAACATGAACGTAAGCAATTTCAAATTCACATTAGCTAACAACTAAAACTGACTGGCACACCTTCACCCACAGTCATGACTCTTGAGAAAAACATGAAATGTCATTTTAAACAGTGACCACAGAGCAGACCTGTGTCCTGTTTTGATGGTGTGGATATGCACAGGTGCAGAGCCCCAGGCAAACCTCCCTCCCCCAAAACCGAATTTCCAGCACATCCAATTTCTCAACTGTTGAAACACAGCAACAGCAAAAGCCAAAAAGCAGACAGCACATATGCTCCAGAGTTAAATAGTCACAGGGACAGCTGTACCCACCCCCCAGGACAGCACTTACCACGTCTCTGAAGAGCAAAAAGTTACATGGAAAGTTGGAAAAAGCCAGGAAAGTCAATACAGGAAAGTCACGGTCAGCAGGAGCATAAAGACTTTGGTTTACAGCACCAGACAAGGGGAGAAAAAAAAAAAAGAAAAAACCCACCAGAGTCAACTTCATCTGTCATAGGCAAGCTGCAATCAATAGACACTTAATGGTCTCTCAGAGTCCCATCTGGGCAATTAGCAATAGCATTAAGCAAGCAAAGACGTATTGTAAGTCTGTTCCTTCAGTGGAAGTGACAGAAAAGAGAAATAAGAAACCAAATTACATCTTTAGATCCAAATTCTTCTCTCATTAATACTGTGTGAAGCCTACTGTCCTGGTCAAAAATGGAACAAAACGCAGAGTTTTGTTTTCTTCCTGCAATTTTCTGGTGCTTTTTTGCCTTTTTTTTTTTTTTCTTTTTTTTTCTTTGTTGGTAGTGGAGGTTTGTTTTAAATTCAAAAAATTCAATCTCAGTTTCAAAATGTAATAAAATCTATCAAAGTTGGGAGATAATTATAAATGCCAGTGAAAGAAAGAATGGCCTTTGGAGCCGTATTTATCAACAAATAAAAAAATAATTATTTTGAATGCCCTAGATTTCACTGAAATAAAGGAAAATCATTTATATTTTCACTCTTTCAACCCTATAATGCAGCAGACATCCTTCCTGGCCTTCTGAGGATAAAAATCAGCCTTAGCAATAACTGGAAAAAGTAGAGGTTTCCATACATCTTTTATTTCATTCATGACAAACACTGAAGAATAACTTATTAATCAGGCAGGAGTATTTAGTGGGTTTTCAGTTTTATTAAATATGACACTGATGCACTATAGATGACAACATTATATACTACAAATCATGCAACTAAATTACTGTCTCCACTGTGATCTCAGGACACTTTTCCTGAGAAATGAAGCAGATCCTGTATCCTGCACAAATTTAGTTGATTATCCCACATTTTTCTCTAGCAATTCAGCTGACACACTATTGTGCAAATTTTGACCTGTGATTTCATAGAAAATAAAGACTAGGGTTGTTGTTGGATTGGAATAAAACTTTCTATTGTAAGTTGTGTTCTTTTATTGTCTATCCAGATCTTCCAAAAATAACAGAGAAAGTCAATTATGAGTACAGTAAGTTCCTGTGTGAGGTGTGCCTAATATTGCACAAGCAAAATGGGAATCTGTGCACACAGCCAACAAACAGGGTGCACTCTTGCATTACAAGTAATTACCTGTTTTGTGTGCCATCAGTGAACTTATACAGATGACACAAATTACCATACAGAAGTCAAGTCTACAATGGAAAAAAAAAATTTGAAAGCTTTTTCTCAGATCAACACTTCAGAGAGTCAATCAGTGTTATACTGGAGTGTTAGACTCCACAAATTTTGGCAAGTTATTAGCACCTTTCTGCATCCAAGTGGGGCTACCAGGATCAAATTTGTAGCAGATGCTTTTAACTTCATCTGTGGAATTCTGCAGACAAAACAGACAAATTACAGAAAGTATGTCAGTTTGCCAGTGGAAAGTCATATCCTGTCTATATATAAGTTCTGGGGAGCAATTAAAAAAGGACTGGTGGGATGTGCATTCCTTATGCTTTTGCTTTGTGGCACAGCTAGGAACTGAAAATGGTAATCTCAAAATGATGGAGCAGGAAAACTCCCCAGCCTGAGCATGCTGACCCTGTGCTGTGATAACTTTCTGCATCACTTACCAGTGTAACAGAGACTCCTTTGAGCTCTGTGCTGCCCCTCTAAGAATGAAATTACATCTTAAACCTGCAATGCTACTATTTTTCTTATCTTGGACCCACTGTAGGAAACAACTTTAAATCTGCCCTGAGTGGACCTGTTTTCAACACACTTTTAAACTTTTGCACTGGTGGTGAGCTCTGAAGTCCAGAAGCAGCAACTCACTTGTAAAAGCTTAGTAAATCACTTTATCTGAAATAGTTGCCAGTGAGATAGAGCCTGTGTTTCTTTGCTAAGTCTTATCTAAAAAAGGGTTCTTTATAAATGCTATATTAAATACTGCAAGAGTGACAGACATAACAACTGAGCCACAACCAGATGCCAAGAGTCTGGCCATGGTAGCAATTATATTTGGCAAGACAGGTTGCTGAAATGTTTCTGGTCATTGAATTTCTTCTTTCAAACCCCCTCCTTTCCTCTGCCATTATGAGTTTTGCAAACATATATAAAAGATGGCACTGAGACAGCTTGTAACATATTGACTGGGTTAATCAGGTCTGCCTAGAAGGGTTTTCAGGAGGAAAGTGATACTGAAAGCAATCCTGAATCCTGGCTGCTCGCTCCTAATTGATTTACATAAATGTTTATGTGACTCTGATTTCATAAACATTACATGCAACATTAAGGGATTTGCAGGACAGATTTCTACAGCTTTCCATTTGGTCTCCATTTATCAGCAGAGACAGAGATCAGACTGAGAAGGGCCAGAAGGAGAGGCAGAGAAGGACCAGGAGATCTGGTGTCAGAGGTACTATACATCAGATTGAGTTCATAATTCGAATGGGCTGTTATTAAATGTTTCTGGACTCCCCAGTACAACAGAGATATGGTTATACTGGAGGGAGTCCAGCAGAGAGAAAGAAAGGTGATTAAGGAGCTGCAGCATCTGACATCTGAAGAGAAGCTTAGAGCCAGAACTGTTCAGCCTGGAGAAGAGAAACCCTTGGGGAGCCTTATAAATGTGTACAAATATCTGATGGGAACTGGATGAGAGGATGGCTCAGTGATCCCAGTGGCAGGACAAGAGGCAATGGGCACAAAAATACCATTTCAACAGATGGAAAGCTTTTTCTACGGTGAGAATGGTCAGAGTTGCCTGGGGAGGTTGTGCTGATATCCAAAACCTGGCTGGATTTGGCCAGAGAAATCTGCTCTGGCTGACCCTGGCTTGAGCTGGGGGCTGGATGTCCAGGGATGCCTCCCAACCTCAGCACCTTTGGCTTCTGCTGCATGGATGGGCCTGAGCAGCAACAGCCACATTACCCTGCCTTACACCATTGGAAAGGTTGGATCTGCAGCAAGACACTGAAGGAAAAAAATATTTTTATTACATTCTTCATCCTGTAGATTAATTTGGTGGCATGCAAAACATGTTATAATTTATCATTTGTTACTGTCAAACACTGTGGCAGCAGTGTAGATATTTTTTTTTCTCTGAACATACTGTGGGTGTCTGTATGTTAATTACAATATCCTGCACCTGGGTATAATTGTCATTATTAATACTGATGTAAATGAAATGTTAATTCTTGCTAATACATCAAACGATGAAATGCTTTAAGAGCAAAATTGCTGTAATAAAAGCAATTGGGCTGTTTCTTTGTAATTTGATGGTCCACAGAAGTGCAGAAACATGTCTTATGGCTTTACAAATCTGTGATAATTTCCTTCAACTTTTCCTTTTATTGCCTTGTCATTAAATTCTCATTGAGTTCTTAAAACAAAAATGTTTAAAACAGATGTGGCTGTTAAAGTTACAATATGAATTTTACAACCTTAAATTTTATGACACTGAAAGAAATTTCAGCCACCAAAGTGACAAGAATTGAAGCAGAAGGCAGGTCTAAGTGTGACAAAATTCCATAATTGCCAAAAACTTAAATCAGTGTAACACACACATTATAATCTAATTGTGTAAATCAGTATTCAGAATGAAAATTATCCAAACCCCCATGAATTACCAGAATTGAATAACAAAGAAACAAGAAAATAATATTTTTTAAAAAAAGGGAGGAAAAAATAAAATAAGGGGAAAAAATGAAAGAAAAAAAAATTTCTTAGTTCTACTTCTGTCCTTTATCAGTTTCCTCTATGGATCTAATTTATCTGACCTAAATAGTTCACTTCACAGTGATCCACACAGAATTTTTCAAGCAATCCTAGGGCAAAGATTCATTTTTTAAAAAATTAGTAATTTTCATTGTATTTTGGAAAGGAAATTCAACTTCCATTTAATCTATCTATAAAAACCCTGATATCTGATTTCACCAGAAGTCTCACTATGGGTAGACAGACAGACAGAAATGTAGACATGGTCTCTTTATGTCTTAAAATAATTCCCAACAAGTGTAGGAATGACCCCTCGCAGTATATTATCCCACACAATATGTTTTCTGAACTTTTATGTGAATTGCTCCATGCTAATTCCTCATTTCCTGGATTTAAGTCTTCATGCCACAACCCTTCACCAGTGTGTGCATGTTTCCTTTGCTCCCTTTCAGCAAGAAACATCTTCCCATACTGAATATCCTTTCATGTTGAATATTCTCAGTCAGTTCAGCAGGATTACATCATGACTATCCAAGTGAGAAAGGTAAAATCTGATTTCAGACATCTTATTTTTTCTTTCTGTCAATTTTTTTGGCCTTTCCAGTTCTAAGGATGTCTAAAGCTTTGTTCCTCCTAGCAACTGCATTTTTATTCTTTTACAAGGCAATTAATATTAATGGTCATTCACTAAAATTAAAGTCTACATATTTTAGATATGGACTGGGTAGTTCTCTTTACAATGAAACATCCATAATCTGGTTTAAAACTTGTCTTCCTTTTGCTGTTTATCAAGTTCTACACACTTCAGCTTTGTAATCCATTAAATAGTTTTAGTGAGGGTTTTAATCTTATGCTCAGGGAAGGTGAAAACTCAGCCCCAAATAATCTTTAGTAAGACTGTAGCATCTCCCTGTGTGCTGTGAGAACAACTGTGAAGTTTTCCTCTTGGGTTTCAGTGGGGTATGTATTTAAATAAAGGCTGGTATCATCTAATTAACCCATGTAATCACGTTGCTACAAGGACTGGTGTTTATTAATATAGTCCCAAGTTTAATGGCTCAGTTTTGTTCTTTAACCCCTGTCAGCAGCAGTGTCCCTGCACCACACTGCTCCGTATTTCTCCTCTCCAGCTCTCCTGCAATGAGCCCTGCAGACTTTTCCTGTTCCCCAGCTCCCTGTTCTTGCTTGTATTTTGCTCAGGATTGGGCAGAGCCTTTCCAGCTTTGTTCTGATCCTTGATTTACTGCTTTTCCTCCCGTACACCTTGCAGTGACTTCCCCGTGCTGGTTATTCCCATAGCATCAAGCACGCTCTAGGAAAGGCAGCTCTGTCACTCAGCCACATGATGACGTACACTTTTGGCTTCAGCAGAGCAAAATCCTTCACCTCTTCTCTTCCAGGCAGTCCCAGCTCCAGCCCCTCTTCCCCAGCAGCCACATTACCTCACGGTTTCGGCAGCCCTGCCTCTGATCTTCCCTTCTCCCGTGACTGATCTCAACGCTGGCCAGGTAACTTTCCATATTAGCAGCTAATCTCTCTGCTCCCTTATGGCTGGGGTCAGTCATCATTTCCATGACTTATTTGTTTCAATATCCGTAAAAAGTGAGGAAGTCCTTGGCATCAAGTAGCTCTAAATGATGTCAGGGGTCAACGGCGCCTTTGTTCCAGTGCTGTGAATGCTCCCCCGTGCCTGTGCTCACCTCTGAGCACTGCCCTGCAGTGAGCAAAGAGGGAACACAGGTGCCCTCCCATCTCATTTAATTTACTGCAGACATTATTATTTTATATCCATTGTAGCTCAGTTATTAATAATATGGTCCTTTTTCTATCAGCCAAGCATGAGAAACGTCTGTTAAGAAGGTAAGTCTGGGGCTTACCGGGAAATCTGATAAAATACTGTCTCACTTCCAGAACCACCATGTCAGCAAGACTCAAGTCTGTCTCAAAATCTGTATCATCCATGCAAGGTCACAAAGGCAAAAGAGGGGAAAATAGATATACAAAATGATCTTTAAAAAACACAGAGATCTGAGTTCCCAGAAAAGAGAAGCTCCATTGCTAAGGGAGGATGTAGCTTGGTTTGACAGTCCAATTTGCCCAGCCCTATTAAACTTCACCTGGTTTTAAATGATTTTCTTATGATTTCTTATCCAGTGCTGTGTAAGGTCCTTAAGAACTGTACAGCTTTTAAAAATAAAGCATATATATCTGCCAGCATCTTGGCTGCTCAGTCCTCTAGACATGTTCAGAGAGGGATTGAATATCTCTGATTAATGCTAATGCTTGATTAGTGAACTAATGCTTGCATGGATGGTAGCAAGCCACCATACAGACAAAGTGCTACATGAAACATTTAAGAGACTGGCATGAGAAGATGATCTAATAGGCCTCTTAACATTTTGTTTTATTATTTATTGTAGCTAATTCATGTGCAACTTGCATGTTATAGTGTTAACATGATTAGAAAAGTTGTAAATCTCTTTGATATTAAGAGACTCATGCACATACATACAGAAATTTTTTAACTACTCTCCAGACATTTACAACCTGGCTATTGCATGTAGCTTCAGAAAAGGCTTTTTCTTTTTTTCTGGAAGTATCACCATCAGTTCCCATGAACAAATAGTTTGGTCATGATATAATGACAGCAGTGCTTCAGCCCAGGCAGCCCCCAGATCTCACAGATGTGGTGTGTAACTGGCTGCCACCCAAGTGGTGATACACTCCTGTCAGAGCAGTGCAAAGAGATTTCACCCAGACAGTCAGGCCAGCTTTTCCCTCAGACTGCAGAGTGCTTGTGCAGTGTTTGTCAGCACTGACCTGCATGTTTTCAGCAGCAGCAAAAACAGATGGGGCATCATCCACAAGTAGTACCAGCTGGGGGATCCTCTGAGACACAACTGTTTCCTTTTGTCCTTAGGGAAAAAGAAATACACAAAGAAACTATGGGAATAAATTCCATCTGCCATTCAAGGACATGTTCAAGAGCTAATTAAGGCTTTTCTAGTCACAAGCCTGAAGGAATCAAACAGGAGGAGGAGCTGAGGGTCTGTGTAAGGTTTTCATCACATTAGGAAGCTCCAAGTGCTGCTATTCAGATCCTGACATTCTGACCCACCTGGATGATGTCTCTGAAGTTCAGAAACAGTGTAAAAATAACAACCTCACACACATTTCACTGAGTTTTTGCCTGATCTGATCCCATCTTTTCAGCAAGGACTTGACATTTGCTGGTCTGGGAATGTGTGTGGTGCCTGGATGTTTTGCAGTCCCCAGTTGTGACTACAGCTCTGCCTGTGTCTAACTCAGGCAGTTCAGAATTGTTGGTCTGCAAACACTCATCAGAGCCTTGTGGAAGCTGAGTGTCTGTCTCCTCTGCTTAGCTGTAAAAGGGGGGTAATAATAGCATTGGCTATTGCAGCATTGATGCAAAGGTGAAGTAATAGATTTTGAGAAGCATTCAGAAAGAATGGTGATACCATGGGAATGTACACAACTACATTCACTTTCATATTCCAGCAGCATTGGAATAATGTGCAGTACAAAACATCTGGGACCATGTATTTAAAGGGGTTAAAAAGTCCTGAATAGCCAGTGAGTATCCAGTGGATGAAGCAGGACAGGATGATGCAGTTATGATTTAACTGAATCAAGCATAGGGAAAAAAAATCTGTGTTAAAGTTACAACATTAATTCCTAAATATTTTTGGTTTCGAGTGCTTGAATGAAGAATTTCAGCATATTTTAAGTAAAGTTATATAAAAAATGTTGTGCATACCTTAATGACTTCAGTGGAAGTGCATGTAGGTTTGACTGGGCCGTGTATAACAGCTCTGACACTTTTCTCTTAGTCACACTACAGCTGAGAAAGTAGAGATGCATGTGAATAGATACAAACAGGCAACCATTTCACTTTCCAGCCCTGGCATTTAGAACTACCTTGGATCTCTGCTCTGCTTCAAGGTTCCTGTGGAGCAGCTTCACAGCTTTTTGCAGCTTCCCTGAAAAATGCACTCACAGAAAATGCCTGTAAGAAAACTTGATATTACATGAAACTAATGTGGTTTCACATTCTGTCAAAGGCTCCAAACCAAGTACCTCCCAGCAGAAAGATTTGTGTACCTGTGACCCACTATTGTGCTGCCATGAAAACTGAGCAAAGACAGGAACAGATGCTTTAGACACACAAATGAGATGATTAGGACAGTTTAAGCTAAGCTTAACCTCTGGATTTGGGCCTCATAGTCTGCAGCTGAGTGACAGCCAGAGTAGACACTCTCTCATACATACAAACTGGGAAGCATTTCTGCAGGGTCCTGGGAAATGAAATACAGAGCTGTAACTGGAGTCTTCTCAGCTCCTTCTCAATATGGAGATAACATCCCCAATGCCAAGCAGAGCATAAACACTGTCAAACCAGGCTTTGGGATGTGTCCCCCCAAACAGACCCTACAGGATGCTGAAATAGCCTGGACTTTTGTTATGAGCATGAAAAATGGAGTCACAATTGCAGAGATTTTATTCCCACACATGAGGATGGTCCCTGACCCCTGCACAGCCCCTTCCAGACCAGCAGCTCGGCAGACAGTGAAGATGGTGACCAAAGTGGTCACTCACTGGTGTGTTCATGGCAGCACTGGCCAACAGCCTTCCTGTGATTCCCTCTTGGCTATGGCAGAGAAAGCATCTCCCCAGTGTCTGCTCCTGATTGTCCCTTCTCCTGCCACCCCATGTCAGACCTGGGGACAAGCACACCGTGTTCCTGCACAATGGAGCAGCCCAGCCTGGGCCAGGCTGAAAGACTTTGATGAGAAGATGAATTTTTTAGTTAATTTTCACTTCCTGTGGGGTGTGCACATGAGAACCCATCAGTGTGGCAGTGGAGGCAGAATTAGTTTGGTTCTGTTTGGCTCTGAAAACACCACCATGGAGTATTTAATCCTTCTCACTTTGCTTTCCATATAAAAGCACATGTAATATACAAGTAAATACTGTAATAAGATTTGCATTTTCAAGACTATAGTCTTGTGTCTGTGTGTGTGAGTTCCTTCAGCCCTATACCTTCATCATGTATTACTCTGTTGGTTAAATTAGAATCTCAGCAATATTTATGGTAGCCCACTTCCTTCGTGAGTTTAAACAGGCAAATTCAGTGAACTTGGATTTGGATCATTCAATCTCAGTTTGCTGATTCTCCACTGGTTTTTCTTCTTTCAGGCTAATAAAAGTAAAAATCAGTAAAAACTTATTTTTGGCACTAGAGACAGCGGGTCTGACTGAATACAGAAAAACAGGAGATTGACTGAAATGGTTCCATTATTACATGGTCATTTTGAATGTTGAACTTCACTTCAAGCCAAAGAACATGCTAAAGAAAATAAAGCTTGAATATATTGTTCCCACATTTGCAAACCACTAACATAGGAATATTTTTGAGCATCCTAAATATTCACCATTTTTGGCTATGACTTTATCTCAGTCACCATCTCCAATGCCAAGTTTATTTTTAAAGAGCAGTCTAGTTCCTGCTCCTTCAGGTTTCTGCAGACAGCTGTTTTGTTTTGCTCTTCCCATGCTATGAAAAATCTGTCATTCAGTATTTAATTCTAGCACCTAACTGCCTCTCTTGAGACAACAGAGGAGCCTCCAACAACTATGAACCCATCAAGATTCCCAACTAGGATAAAAAACCCCAAAGTGAAGGTTAAAGCAAAACAGCAGGTCAGGAAGCTCAAAGGCTTGTAGCATTGATTTCTTTGGCACAAAAAACACTGGGTTAGTCCAGTCTGTCCTCTGATTTAAAAGGAATTATCCTGAGGTAAAAATAAAGGAATGCAGTGGTGAATTGGGCTCATTGTCTGGGTGTAGCACGAGGCTGAGATGAAGGCACTGGGCTGCGTGTGGTGCAAGGTGAAAATGAACAACACAATGAGCCAGGCCTGATCTGTTCCTTATGGTGTGTGCTAAACTCCTCTCAGGTGCTCCTCTGCACAGCTCCTCAGGCCACCCAACACTCATCTGTTTTCTAATAAAAATATTGAGCTGATAGAGCAAGACCTTGAAAAACCATTGGAGCCAATGCAATGAGGCTCCATCATTTCTCTGTCAAAATTCGGAATAAGCCATTTTTAATTTGTGAGGGTTTAAGGCTGCAAGCTCGTGTTTGTCAATATGTGCTTGGAAGTGGTTTGCTGTCCTTCTACTCCTTCCCTGTGATTGCCCAACAACTGCACTGGAATTTTTCACCCCTTTTGAAGGTTTAGGAGCTGCTTCTGCTGCTGCTGCTTCCCTCCTCCAAAGCAATTGCTGTTTTCTGCCCTGAACAACCTGCAGAAAGCAGGGCTTTGGCTGGCCAGTCCCACAGACTGCAAAGTTCATGTGGGGAGAGGCTGTGGGGAGAAACCAGGCTGGGTAACAGCAGAGCTCGTAAAGTCCTTAACGTGGCTTTCAACAAATATTGCTCCACTGTGCTTTATATCCCTCAGGAAAGCTGCTGGCAAGTGACACAGCCTGACCCAGGCTGTTCTAAACCCTGCTCTCTGTGTATCAGACATCAGCAAGGGGCTTTTCAGACCTTCTGGGTGTCCTGCAACGGGACAGTTCCGCCCCCATGGTATCAAAGCTTGTCAATTAGACTGGCATTTTGGAGAATTGCCTCACACAATGTTTTAAGAGGGGCACAAGACAGAGATAAGCAGAGAAGCACCCACAGAGCTTTTCCCCAAACATTGCAGTGTTTGGAGCTCTGTTTAAAGCACCAGCCCTAATGGTATGGCTCTGGATAATGAGATGTGACTGCATGTGAAATACATGGAGTGCATCAAACATCATCACAGCCATGAGGACAATCTAAACCCCCAAAAGCTCAAAGAGCACATCACAATTGTTTTAAGCATCAACTGGCCTTTCCTTACAGTGGCAAGGGAACCTCCCTGAGCTGCTGGAGCTCTGGGATTAGCAGCACAGTCTGACTTGCAGGGACCATGACCTGGGTGCACCCAAGACTCCCAGGGAGGCAGTGACACTTCTTGAAGCAGCTTCCTGCCTTTACAGAATACCTCTTCCAGATTTTCATATCTCACTATAATCTGGCTGAATTTTAAACAGAAACTTAGGTGAAAAGGGGCTTCTCACTGTGTTTCACAATAGCTGGCACTGGTTGTTCCAACAGTGAGCACAAACGCCCTAAGAAAAACACTAGTTCAGCCATAATTTCCTGTCTTTCTGTTTCTGCTTTTTGGGGTTATGCATACCATTACCCAGGGATTAGCAGTGTTGTGAAAGACACTAACCAAGTGTAATGACTTGGGGAATTCAGCTCACTTTAGAGTTTCCAGAAATCTTTCTCCCCCAAGAAGATTTTTCCAGCTATTTTACAGGCAGCAGAAGGAAAAACAGTTTGCCCAGACAGCAGCAGCGTGAGCTATCTTTGGATCCACGCTGTCAAATGCAGAAGGCATTTTCTGGGCAACTCTCAAAGTGTGCATACCACAAGATTTAATCAAGGAAACTCAAGTTCATGTCCTATTTTGCAAGAGGTATATTCCCCAAAAGGGCTGGGCATGCCTCCAGAGAAAACTCATCACTGCTATGGAGCAAAATAGAGATGGCAAATGCTTTAAGGTTGGAAACACCCATGTGCTGCTCCTGCTCTCCCTGGTGACCCCTGGCTTGCAGAGCTGGGACCACAAACTGTGCCTGGGCTTTTGCAAACTGTGGGGCACTGGCACTGCTCTCAGCATCGTGTTCCTGGCAGCAGCCCATGCAAAGTCCCTTGGTGGATCATCTAAAAACTCAAGAAGGCCATTCAGATTTGTGAAAAGTTGTGACAAGTGCTTTTTCCCTTTGTTAGGCAGATAACTTTGATTTTGAAATGCTTTTTTAACTCAGAGACAGATTAATTTGGGAAGCACATTTTGTCCCACAAAGTACATTGGGGTTATACCAGCCCAACTAGAAAAACTCTCAAGAACCAAGACAGAGAAGAGCAGACAGGTTCTGTTATCTTTGCTCACCTAAACTAACAGTTCTATAAAAATAACCCCACAGAAGTGGACAGTTATTGAACAGGAAAAAGATTAGTATTAAAATAATATTCAAATAGCATGAGAAATCCCTCTTTTAGAATATCAAAAATTAATGTCAAGTGTGATAACGATCAAAACTAATAAGGAGCAAAATAGGCTTCTTTTTTAAAGAGAACACATCTGCTCTGCTTTGTTTTTTCCCTGATCACTGTGAAAATAGTAGGTTTTGCCTCAGGAGGTAGAAAAGGTCTCTCTCCTCTAGCAATGCCTTCATTTTTCCTCTGACCCCTTGGATCATTTAATTGGGCTGCTTTTAGAGCCAGTCTGTAGGTAAACTGCATGCATAATTAGCCAGCTGCGTCCCCTGCCAAGCCTGCTGTGAGTGCCAGCAGGGTCAGCCGTGACACATGGTGCAGCTCTGAAAAGCAAACAACCTTCAGGTCCCGTCCATAAAACAGGGAACACGTTCAGGGCTCCACCAGGCTCTTTCAGCAGTTTCTCATGCATGACCAGAGGTGTGGATTTTATGTGCAACTCATAAAGAAAACTCTCCAATTTGCACGCCACAAGCACTAGCAGGTGATGGCTCAGGGTAGCAGAGGAGGTGAAAAAAACTTTGGCAAAGACATTAAACTGTGTCTGCATGTAAAGAATACTCTTTTCCATTTAGTGCAGGCAGCAGTTGCCATGTGATGGCTTAAGCAGCTAAGCAGCAAGTTAGAAATGGCTTTGTGAATCACTTCTTTGTATCCCAGCAGGACTAGCTCAGACCTTTTGGAGGGTGAAGTTTTAGGAATCTACCTGTAAGTGCATTTTAATTTTAATGAAATGCTCTGGCAGGACCTACCCTTTGCTTTCAGTGCAAGGGTGGTGCTTTGCATGGCTGGCAGAAGGTTAATGGTGCCTTGGCCACATGGTGGCCCACCCTGGGTGGATCTTGGAGAAAGTTGTGTGTAAATTGATTTCCAGGCATCTCTGCAGCTACTTGGAAAGCCCTTGCAGTACCAGAGCTGCATTACACTGTGCTGGGTGTTACCTGTGACTGGGGGGTCTGCAGCAATGAGACACACAGAGATTTACCTGGATCTGATGGACAGAGGAAGTTTCCTGAGCACAGTAATCTCAGCATTATTATACCACCACTTCCATCAAGTCACTCTTCCCTGAAGTATCTGCATTGCCTTCTATTCATTTCCCTCCAAAATCCAAGTGAGGCTCACACAACAGGTGCTGAAGTGTTACCTGCCTGCACACAGTGTGGAGCCATCAGACACCACCTGTGACAAGAGGTTCCCATTTTCATTTGTCACCTCTGTTCTTCCCCTGGCTGAGCTGTGACTCTGCCACTCAAGAGTTATCCATTCTTGAGAGTGTATTGTCAAGTCCTTTGTTGCTAAATAAATGTACTTTTTGATGAGGAGACTTTCACATTTCATGCAGGAAACAGAGCATGGAAATCACTCATAAAACCAGTGATTTAGGTATGTAGTGACATTCTTACCCTGCTCAGGATAGACCCAAAGTCAAGATGTGGATCCCAGCAGTTCTTTACATGTTAAACCCTTACATTGTGCCCTTTCCCTGCCTTGCAGCAGCTCTGTAAAACACCCACCCACCACCTGTGTGATTCCAAAGAGCCACAGGTGAGGGATGAGCAGGAATTCTTGAAGTATGCCAGGATCCCAGGATGCCCACACCACCTCTTACCACTGACATTTCATTATTGTGGACACTTGATAGGCCACTGCTTTTATTTTCTGAGGGATGGGCAAACTTGCAGATTCAAAATTTGCCACATCTGCCAAATCAGGAGCTGTTACTTCTTTGTATTTTACTATCTGAATCTTTCGGTCTCATTTCTGAGCTTTTCTCCACAAGCAGCAACACCAGTAGCTCATCCGTGTGCTTGCTTATGTAAAATACATGGAAATGCTGACAAATTCATTGATTCCAGAAGCTGGAGATTCAAGAAAAACACCCGGTATTGTGAGACTCTCAACAGTCAGAAGGCTTTGATGTTTTGAATGATGGAGTTTCCACCACTTCCACTGGAGACTAGTCCAAACCAGGCCCCTGTATGCTCATGTTGCTGTTACTCAGCAGTTTTGTATTTTCACTACAAAACCACTCCTTTCATATCATTCTTGACATCCCATACAGAGGAAATCCAGAGAAGGGAGGTTTCTCAATTCTCCATAACACTTAGGAATATGAGATTAATACATTCATGTGGTCCATTTAAGGTTATCATGATTGTCTTCAGGAAATGAAAGGGGCCAGAGCTTTCACGCAGTTTTTGAGCATATATAAAAATAATTCTTGAAAAAAAATTCTCTCCAATCTTCCAGTTTAACAAAGAAGATATTGTTTGGAAGATAGAAAATAAATTAATTTTCTACTATGACCTCATTAAGATTGGATTTAAGTTCCAACCCAAAAGAATTTTAGAACAACATTAGTCTCCTGCCCTTAAATCTCCATCTATTGAAGCTGGTCTATTTATTAATTTCCCTGCTGGAGAGCATATTTTGACTGGCCTGCGAGCTGAGCAGACAGTCTCTCCCCAAAAGCTCACACATGAGGGCCATTTCCTTATTCATTTCTTCTCAGTAAAAAGGGTGTTTCCAGCCATATCATTTTTAATCAAAGCACTCTTGACTCAGACACAATTGTTCACATTGATGGACAGATGGGGATTTGATCCAGACCCAAGAAAACAAAAAAGCAGAAAGGGCAGTGCCTCTCTTATCTTCAATGAATGAACAAGATTAACCATAACCTGTTCTCTTCTCACCATACAACAAATCCAGTGTGTGCTCCCAGCACAGCCACAGATTCACATCTTGTAATTTTTATACAAGACATATACAGCCTGAGGGAACAAATTACTCTTCTGTATTCAACATGCTTCAGTGCCTTCAGAGGACTGTGCTTGAGAAATACAGTTACTTGGCTTGGCAGTAAAAGCCTTTGAAAACAAAGGAGAGGGCTCTCTGCGATGAAAGTCAAGTTCATCCCAAAAGCAACAAAAGAAAGCAGTTTGGGAAGTTGGACAGGCTCTGGTGGAAAATTGTCCAGACACGAGTTCACTTTCTAAGTGGCACTGTGCAGCAAATTGGTTTTCTGTGCAATCCCAAAGCATGACTGTCTTTAAAAAACCCCAACCAAAACACAAAAACCACAGCTCAGAATGGGCCAGGCTCCATATCCCAGTTTTCCTGTTGGGACCCGGAGCTGAGCTGATGGAATGAGGGAGTCCTGCTCCTCCTTCTCCCTTTGTCTGCCTATCTTAACATCTCAGCTCCTCAGGAGAGGCGCTATGCCCTGATGTGAAAGTGCAGGAAGGCTGGGATCCCAAATGCTACTGAAATAAAAATTCCAAAGGGAGATGAAAAGTGTGTGGGTGTCTATAAATAAGCCCAAGTGGGCTCCTTGTCTGATACCCTTGGCAGCTGTGCCAGCCCCGGGGGCCCTAAATCACTGCAGGGCTGCTCCACACTCACACTGGGACACTCACCCCAGAATCATGAGACTTTAAACCTCACAGAGTTGGAGAGATCTCATTTGTTTCATTCAGCATGAGTTGGTTTGAGCTTATGAAAGCCATGAAAACTAGAAACTTACTCCATATCAGAAACAAGCAAAAAATGAAAAAACAAACAAAAATCCCCAAAACAAAAACCAATCAAACAAAAAAAATGAATAAAACCAAACCAAAACCCCCAAATCAAAAACCAAAAAACATACAAACAATAATAATAAAAACCAATGAAACAAACAAAAAAAACGAAGGGAAAAAAAAAAAAAAAACAAGAAAGGAGATTTGTCTGTAATGGCCTGACTTCAGAAACAAAACCCCACAAACAGTAAATTTATTTTTACTGAGCAAGGAAATGGGAGAGTTTTTTATATTGAATATTTGACCAATCATATCAGATGCTCTGTTCGAATTTTTTTCTCCCAGGCTTTTCCACATGAAAATTTCTATAGGACTGCAAATGTCAAATACAGGAAATGTTTCCATTTCTCTGCCTGCTGTACTCCTCACTAACCCAACTACAATGCTTCTTTTTTGAAAGTGCTCTTCATAAGAATCTTTTTCAAGAAAAATCCAATTACAAAGACTGCAGCTTTTCTGTTTCCAGAACTGTTTTCAAATATGATATAATTCTATTTCCATTCTAAATGGTCCAACTGAAAATATCAAAATATTGCTTCTTTATACTGCATCCGTTCAGAACATAATTCTAGGTTTTGGCAACTGAACATTTTTGTTTTCCACCTCTGCTGGCAGGGTAGGAGGGTTTCCAATTTCCTAACTTTCTCCCTCTCTACAAAAAAAACCCAACCAAACCAATAGAGCTTTTAAGAGGCACAAAAAGAGAAGTAAAAAGGTTAAATACAAGAAAGAGTGATATTGCTTTGCCTAGGGGATGCAAATTATGTTTATTTACCCCCTTTGTCTCTAACATCTTCATAAGATTTAATTAGAATGCCATTTTCAGACACAGCTTTTTTTTATGATTGAATTGAGATTTTCTTATGCGTTAAAATCCAACATTCAAGTCCAAACTACAGTCCTATTATCTCTTAAAAATGTAGCTAGTTCTAGATGCCTCTCTTCTTAAACAGTTCCATGGGTTTGGGAACAATGCAGGTTGTATTTTCCAGTTTACAAGTAATAAAGTGTAACTTCCAGGAAGGAAACCCAGGATAAAGTATCCTGTCATCTCTCTGTGCAGTGTCTGGTATATTCATTTGCAGAACAAAGTATGCAAAAATATAAAGAGACCAAATCAAATGTCATTTTAGTGCAGACACAATTGCATAGGGGATGATAATACCTTGCTAGTTTGTGGATGTGCTACTTTTTCTCTAAGTGCAATGTTTGTCAGTCTATTCTGAAAATTTGAATTCACACCCAAATTGTATTGGGTATCTTCCTTGCTAATAACTGCCATAACAACAAAGAAAAGACATATGCAAGAGTTTACATATGCAGTGCCTATTAACACAGACTTAAAAAAAGAAATTTTGCAAAATTGTATATATGCTCCCTGCCGTGGATTTGATTTTGTCTGGTCTGTAACTAAGGTCCCTTGATACTCCAGTTTTATGAGGGTGTGATGTAGTGGTAAATCAGGGCCATACTGATGATCTAAATCAGAATAACCAGCATGTTTTTCATTTCAGAAGAAAAAAAAAAAAAGAGTTTGTGAGAGAAAGTTTGCCAGTTTCAGCACTTCCTGGCCGCCAAGAACATTTACTGAAAATCAATGGTCTGTCCAAAACCTAATGTGAGCAGGAGCTGTAGTGCAGCTGTTCAGAATCTATACGGCTTCCTAGGCAAAGTTTCTAAGCCCTTTCAGTCCTTTAGAATAATAAAAATGATTAATGGTCTCAAACACTGTGAACCAAGTGTTTTGAAGTGTAACCTGCTACTTGTAATGCACTCAATATTTCTGATCTGTATTGTACTGGCATACGGTGCCTCTGGAAGTTAATGTTAAAATGGGCAATGTTTGAAATGAACCAAGAGAGGCTCACGAAGCCTGGTGGCAAAATCATTTTCTCCCAAACCAAGATATTATTTCCCA
Organism: Agelaius phoeniceus; assembly: GCF_051311805.1. Lineage (NCBI taxonomy): Eukaryota > Metazoa > Chordata > Aves > Passeriformes > Icteridae > Agelaius > Agelaius phoeniceus. The sequence continues at coordinate 7,770,550 of NC_135281.1, forward strand.
TCAGTTCATAAAGGCAAAAAAAAAAAGAAGTGACTATACATATATATAAAATATATAAATGCCCATTATTTTCTATAAATGTGCTCTAAGAGAGCAATGTGGATACCTCACAATGCAGAAGGAAGATGATCCATCTCCTTCAGTGCTCTAAAGAGACATCAACTCGATTTGGAGAAAAACAAGCTGGGTCTTCTCAGAGACTGTGCAGCAGAAGGAGGTTCAAAAACTTCATGGAACAACTTCCTCCATCTGGGCCTTCCCTATTCGTGCCCAGTTGGGCACAGCCCTTGCCATAAACACAAGCCAGTTTGGTCTAAGCCAGGAGTTGGTAGAGTCACATAAATCAGAGAACCCAGCGAGGCTCAGGGAATCCCTGGGGGCCAGAGCCAGCAGTGCCTGCAGGGCAGTGGCACAGTGGCACTGGGCACTCTGCTGGCACAGTCCCCTCTCCAGCTGGCACACAGCTGGCTGCCAGCTCTGCCTGCCCCCAGGCTGCAGTTGCACAAGGAGCTCCCTGGCAAGGGCTGGAGCCAAGCCCGAGCCGTGCTTGGCGCCCTGTTTATCCCGGCCTGTTTGCTCATGCCCTGCACAAACTCCAGCAAACAAACAGATTCATTTGGACCACAGCTACTGCCAGATATTGGCAGCACCCTGGAGGTATGGAGTCCTTAACTGCTCCTAGCAGCCTCACCTGAGCCTCCACCCACAGCCCTGCCCATGACCCATGGCTCTGTTTAGGCTCAGCCCCAGGGTACCCAGTCCCTGTCTGGGCTAGGGGCATTTGTGTGCCCAGCCTGGAGTCCTGGTGAGCTCTGCTCCTGTGCTGGGGGTGGTTTATCTCTGGTGTCCTCTTTGCCCCCTCCTGTCCCCACCTGGGTGGGCTCCCTGGGTGGACCCTGGCTCACTGCTCCTCTCCTCTGGGGTTCTAAACGAGCCCCACTGCTGGCACCCATCACTGCCTGGGCTGCAGCCACACTTGGGTCCTGGGCCCCCTTCCCTTAGGAATCTATTGGCATTTGCTGCTCCCTGAAACACATAACACTGAAGTGAACAGTTGTTAGGGAAAATATCTACCAAACAGGAGAAAGCTTGTCCACTGGATTGCCACTTCATCCTGGCTACCTGTACTGCCCTATCTTCTTGTTGGGTGCAATGGAAGCTTGGGAAAGCATTTTTAGGAACACTCAGTTAATGTTTACAGAGAGGTAATGTGCCAAGCTCTTTTATAAAACTTTCAACTCTAAATTTACAGGCCTTATATGCTATATTATTTTGGGGACGGCATATTGTATTCATTAGATATTTAAAATGGTATAAACAAGGCAGTAGAAGTACTCAAATTGCTGCAAGCCAGATGGAGATCTTATCATAATACCTCCCACAATTTGGAATAACTTCTTTTTGAACGTTTCTCTGCTCACAACCTAGCAGAGGAGTGGATCTCCTGGGTCAGCACTGGTCTGGGCTGTGTAGGGCAGACAGTTCTTGTCTCCTCTCTGCCAAGGAAGGACATGAAGTGCTGCTCCTCTGCACTAACACATGGGAGCAGAAGGGGCATGTAGCTTAACAAAAATAAAGTAAAAAATTAGATCATGCAAAGTCACATTTTTGGAGCATAAGGGAACATTTTAGTCCAATTATCTTCTTGAGCACAGAATGAAAAGGAAACATTTTACCAGAGTCAGTTTTTAAAAGAATTATCCTGGGTAAATTGATCTGCAGAGAATTGCCCCCAAAACTATAAATCATATTGAGTTCCTTGCTTTTCACTCCTAAAAGGTGACCAATGAGTTATTGGAAGGATGCATGGAGCTCTTGGCCTCAAAGACTGAGAATGGGGCTTATTCCTGTCTGTAGTATGGAATAGCCAGATGCAAATGATCTCTGTCATAATAAACAGGAAGGGAATTATTGTATGCTTCCAAAAATTGAGAATACACTATTAGTGATTTCCTAGCACTGACTTTCTTGAATTTTGCTGTATTTGCATAGGAGTTAGGAAAGAGCAGTTACTCTTTTAATTTAGGGTGGATCTTTACAGTTTGTAATCCCAAGCAATATGAAATGCAGTAAAGTTGCACTCTGGAAGCACATCTCCTTTGGTACATTCCACTTCTTCCAGCATCTGCCCTTTCATTACTTTGTAAAACAAATATAAAAGTCCAATGACTACTAATGATGGGAAACTGGCAAAATGCTCTTAGGCAGCTATTGTATTCTCAGATTGTTTCAAAATACCTAACAGCCATGGTTTGGAGCAAGTTTTTTAATATTGTGTTAAATTTCTAATTAAAGTGTTGTGGCAGCCAGAGTGGCTTATCTGAACAAAAAGATTGGTTTGGCAGAATTGACTCATGGTCATTCTACCTGACAGCATTCCCTTTTGTGGGATTGTAACTCTGACTGTGAAAATGTTGTACTAAGCAAGCCTTAGTTCCGCTCGTAAATCAGTTCGATGAAAGGTTTGAAAGCCTGTTTCTCTGGTGCAGCTAAATTACATTCAAAGTACAACTGAATTTGCCCCTACTTTTCCATCAACTATAATGTGATTTAAAGAAATGTTCTTTAAAGATAGAGAACAGTTTAGAAAGCCAGATGAGAATTCCTGAATGAAAGTAGATAGAATTTAGGTAAACATTCTCCAAGTTTAAAATAACAGACTGAAGCATTTGTCTTTGATTATCAATTTTAATGTACATAATAATGAGATTCATTCCCACTAGGACAGGCATGCTATAAAAGTTTTGGAGTGCTCGCATTCCAATCCCTAAAATCAAACTCTTCCTTGCAGTCAAAATCAAGAAGAATGGCTTTTGATTCCTGTGTGAGTAAACTTTCAAAATACTTGCAGTTCTACAAGATAAACTAGATGGAATATTTCTGGGAGACTGCTCAGGCTCTCTGTCCCAGCACTGCTGCTGAGTTGCTGCTGCAGCCCAGCCAGGGCACTTTGATGCTGTTGCATCAAAAGCCAACCAGTGCCTAATTTGGAGCCCACCCAAAATTCAGCTTTTTTTGGCTTACTGAAACATCAGCTGCCTAGAGAGAGATACAACTTTATATGGGTCAGAGGCAACTTCAAATGATGTTTTGCCTCATGCGCACTGCTCCAGTTGTAATGAAACAGAGCCAGAAGTTGTAATTCCTGAGGGGGTTTGCCAGCCTATGGAATTCATAAGTCTTCCCTGAAGAGGAAGCTGATATCTACAAAATGTTTCACCTGAAGTGTAAAGAAAAAAATTTTTAAAAGCCAAGGACCCATGAGACAATAACTGCACAAATCCCTTCCATTTTTACTCACAGCCACAGGAGTGGACCATGTGTCTTCCTTTTAGATCACAAATACATGTTAGATTCAAAGGGAATGTGCATTTGTTAAAAGTAAATATAGGTTTTATTAACCTGGCTTTTGATGCACACATTGATTAGAAATGAAAATTGGTCATTTCTCAGCTCTGTTCTAGTGTAAAAAAATCCCCCCAATCCTGCACCTCCTCTCCAAATGGATCAATGTCCAAATTCTTCCTAGTGATTTTTTTTTATTGCTGGTAATTGAAATAACATCAAACCTTAACTTTAAAATATTGCTTTAGCTCAGGGGCAGGTTTTCAAATCTCTCCTGCAGACCATCATTCCTTCCACCAGCAGAGCCATGGCATTTCCCATATTCAGATCTGGGTTTGTAACTGCACGTGGCAAAGTGAGTCAGCAGGAACCATGAATTTGCATATAATGCTCCATGCAGGCAGCACAAGACAAGAATTTTAGTCTCCCATTATGTTATTAAAAGAGGTCTTGAAAAAAAGCTCATGAAGAAAAAAACCAAAATGGTCATAATACTTATTTTTCATTTTCATACCTTTCTATGCAAACTAATTGTTTTTCAGCTGTGCTCAAAGATGAAATTTGGTTTACTCCTATTGTTAGAGATGTCTGCAGTAAGAGTGGAGGATCCCAGCCTGAAACAAATCACACATTTTCTGTCAGTGGATGTTTTATTTGTGAAGTTGCATTGTCTGCACAGTCCAAAACATTTTTCCTCTAAAGCATGAGGAAACAGGAAGGATGGAGTAGAGGCATCTACTGTTTCTACAGGAGAAATTCCAAGCAAAATAGTGGGAGAGTATTGAAAAAAAAAGGAAAAAATTCTGGTTTTTTTTTCATTTCAGTCCAGTAGTGGAAATTGATTAATGAAGCCCGTCTGCAGCCCGTACAAAGGGCCAGATCTTCAGCTAATATTAAATAGCAAGCTTCTACTTTTGAAAACCAGAAAGAGGAAGGGGACATAAAACTAAAAAACAAACAGGCATATTTGATCATTTAGTGGTGAATAGATCAGGCACTCCTCAGTTGCAGGGTTTTATTTTTGTGCATTGTGTCAATGATTAGAAACCATATGTTTTAAGACCAGCTTCAATAGTATCAGTAGCTACAGTCCTGCTCTCAGATTACTTTTCACTGCCTGCCTAATTTTGAGCTTTAATAGCTAACATGCACTTTGTTTATCAGTTACAAATGTTCTGAATGTTGATGAAACAGGCTAAACAACACGTATTGACTTATCATCAATACCAAAGACTGAGATAAAATTTGTTAAATGTTGTGGCCTGCGACTTAGCAAACAAGGAGTTCTTAAAAATAAGAAAAATAATCTCAGAATTGATGGCTCTGCTTCTGAGTGTGAGATGTTAGCACGCAGATCCTGACTCAGCTCTTGTTATCCACAGAAGAATCCATTCTACAAGGAGCAGGGGCTTTTGGCACCAAAAATGCAACCAAGTACAGCACAGTAAAGCCCCCTCAGATGGCACAGTCCCATATGAAATGCTTTACTGCACTGGGGGCAGTCTGGTGGCATTCAACTTAAATATATTTAAAGTATTTCCAGAATCAGACCCTTGGTGTCTTGCAGGCCTGAGCACTAATATGTGAAATAGATCATTTTTACATAATTCTGTTTAGCTGTACAGCAAAGAAAATTAAAATAGTCTCTAGATTATGCTGTTTATCCTTTAATTACTTGAGGACAGAGTACCTCTCCTCTGTTTTTAAATTACTGCATAAATTAACAATGCTCTAACAATAACAGCAGCAGCAATTCAGAACATTTACCAGAGAGAAAGCAACCATTAGCCTTGAGAATAAAATTTCACTGGAATCCACAAAATATTGTGTTAGGAAATATTATGGTTGCCAACTTTCGCAATTTTGTTGAAAGTCTTCTAAAATGTGAGGGTTGGGGTGTTTGGGGTTTGTTTTTGTTTTTTTTCCCCACAAAGCCTGAGCTCTGGCATCATGTGAAAACATGAAAATGTGAGATTCTCAGTTTTAATTTTAGAAGACAACTAAGTTACTCAGCATTGTGGTTGCAAACAGAAATTGAAAACATGAACCCAAGGACCAGAGAACAATTAGGAAGAGCCCAAAATGCATTATTTTTAAATTCTTACACTCTGTAAAGGGATTTCTGACTCGGGGTGTTTCTATGCTCAGGGTAAACCATATTCAGTACCCCAATAAATTCTCGGCATCCTTTTCGAGGACTTCTCACCTTGGTTTTTGACAGAGGGTGACATCACATCTTAATTGTGAAGGAGGGTGATGAAGTTCAATACTGGCTAATTTCTTGTTTTTATAAACAGAACCAGTTGTTGGTACTGATGCAGTTCTCTTCATTTTGACAATGAGGTCAACAGCAGACACTGGTAATATTTCCTCAAGGGAAATGCATTTCCACAGTAGCTAAAATTTGGGATCTAGCTCTTCACCTTCTCCTCAGAGAGGCTGAGGTGTGGCTCTCTCACACTATGGGATAAACCCCCTGGATCCCAGGTCTGGTAGGAAACAGCTCCCCATGCTCCCTAAGGACAGGGCATTGTCTGCCTGCTCAGGTGCCAAGGGAGGACCATAATCTCTGAAATCTGTACAGGACACTGGCACCCAGCCCATGATTAGGGACACTTCCATTTGGATCTTTCTGCATCGTTTCCATTTAGTCTTTGAGTTTACAATATGTGGAGTGAGCACAGAGTAACAAGCAAACCACCTAAACCTGGCTTGATTTTTGACTGATAAAAATTCCACTGGTCTGAGAAATCCCTGGCAATCCCTGATGATGCCCCAGCTTGATGAAATTTGAGACTTTTATCAAGCCAGCTACAAGGAGTGGCTCCTTGTCTCTCACCTTGCAGCCTGTACCCCATGCAGCTGTCTGACCCTCCCACAGTCCCACTGATGGGGCAGAAGCCATTCTATTCCCTTGCCTTTCTAAATGGCTTTTAACATCTACAGGTACCTTCCTGGACACTAACAATGATGAAAATACTTAAAATACCTAATTGAAAAAATATCCTTTACCTTCCTCTTTGCCCACCCTTTTCCCACTGTGCCTTTATTACTTTTCTATATCTTGCATACAATGCTTTTGGTAAATAAGAAGGATATTAGAGTAGACAAATAATGTTTACTCACCAGCTCAAGAAAGGTGTTTCTGGCACTGATTCACAAGTTACTCACAACTTACAAAAATTACTTATACTGAAAGGGACAAGGAGTGTCTTTTTGTGTGCAGGTTGCTGAACAAACAATGAGGTCCTGGTCCCTGCCTGGCTTGCCGTGGCATTACCACAAACAATACTAATTCTTAAATACCTGCCTGACTTTAAGCACTTAGGTAAATAATTGTATTGATCGTTGTAGGCCTATTCACATGCATAGAACTAAGCATATATTCAAATATGTTGTGAAATCAGGGGTCGGGAGAATTTTGCAAACAAGGCATTTTTAGATACGAATTTACTTGTTAAAACCAGCTTCAAAAGGAGCTAATGTGGCAATCAGGCTTTTGGGCACGGCAGGTTGAGGAAGGAAAAGATTTATTTTCAAGATGGATCCAAGGACTTTCTTGTACTTCAGAGACTCCTCAGCAGAACGCCAATTACAGGTGAGAAAGGCAGCAAGGAAGCCCCCCCCAGGCAGTGATTGCTCAGAGTTTAATGTGAGAGCAGTGTAAACTCAGAACTGCAGATAATCTGTGGGGAAATCAGGGGGTTAGTGCCGAGAACTGATGGGGAATAACAACTGAAAGAGCTTTGGTTTTTCTAGGCTGGCGGGAGGTAGCTCATGCTAGGAAGCCTGCCAGCTCCACACTGATGCTGGGAGCTTTGTCTCCTTTGGATTGTAGGAACACACTTTGCAGTCAAACTGATCTGAGAGATTTTGATAGTAAAAACAGCTGTCTCGTTGCAATGATGTTTTTGTTCCATTGTCAAAATTTTGAGTTAAATCCATGAGTGGGCTGCAGCTTGTTCAAACCCTGAACTCAACACCCTTTGTGCTCCTTTGGCTTTTCCACTGCGGTTCATGGGATATCTCCTTCCTGAGGAAAGGGCTAGGTGTAATAAAAGCCGTCAGGACAAGGAGTTTCAGGTCTCCCCCGATGCCTCCCCAGTGCTGGAGAGACAGAACTGGAGCACTGCAGTCTGTCCCAGACTGGTGAGGAGGGGAAATAAGGAGGAAGAGCAGAGTGTGGAAATGAAATACTCCAATGCTGCTGTGGCCAGGCTGCATCCCCAGCGAGCAGGTATGCCAGTGGAAGGGGGAAACTGTCAGGTACCTGAGCAGGGATGAGGCCAGCAGGGGCAAGGGGAAGCTGTCTGTGGGGTGTACAGCACAAGGGGATTCAGGGGAGGGGTGTGCAATGGGATGTCCCAGCCCCATCTTCCCAGCATAAACCATCTGAAGGTGCCTCTTGCCACTCTTTGGATGTGCAAACAAGGCAGGCGAGGTGGCTGATTGAGGCGTCCAGCACATCAGGCAGGAGCACAAGGGGCAGATGCCAGACTGCCTCTGGTTTTGTGCTGACATGAGAGGTGGGACTGCACCTCTGTACGGCCACAAATCCATTCTGTGTCGCTGGAGGTGATGGGAACTGTGGGCAGGCTTTTGCCCTCTGGGGAGCCAGGAGCCGTGTGATGCTGTGAGTGCAGAAGGGTGGCTTGTGGGAGGGGTGCTGTTTCTGCAGGACCCACGGCTCTGTGGCACTGTGCGTGTTAAGACAAACTAGGTGTCAACAAAAGCCCTTCCTTTTAAATTGATATTTAAAAATTGTCATTAGAGACCGGTAACACAAGGACTGTAGTGAAAGCGACTTGTTTTCCTAGAAACAGAGGCTACAGACAAGGTGATATTCACACGGTATTCAAGAGTCCAAGTTCTACAGGAAAAAATTCTTTCAAGGACTTGCAGCTCGATGAACGCTGATAGCACCAACATAAAACCATAGCCACGGGCGGCAGCAGGCGCGCCCGGCGCATACCTGCCGCCGGTGAGAGCGCAGCCCGGCCCGCGCCCGGCAGCGCCGGCTCCGCGCTCCCTGCGGCCCGGGGGGCGCGGGCAGCTCCGCGACAGTACCGGGGGCTGCCGGGCGGCCCCGGGAGCCGCGGGAGGCTCCTCCTCCGCCCCGGCACCGCGGGCAGCGCGGCGCTGCGGGCGCCGGGACGCGCCGCGGCCCCACGCGTGCGGTAGGTGCGCCCCGACGGCGGCGGCACGGGGGCAGCCCCCGGCGCTGCGAGGGACCGGCGGCGCCGGGCTCGGGCTGCCGCGGTGGGCGGAGGGCCGGCAGTGCCGGGCGAGCAACAGGGCAGGGGAGCCGAGGGGAAACCCCCCGTGCCGTGCCGTGCCGTGCCGCGCCGCGCCGCGCCGCGCCGTGCGGTTCCGCGGGGCTGTGGCCGTGGCGCTGCGCTCCGCGCCCCGCGCAGCCCGCGGGCGGCTCCGGCGGGAGGCGCGGCGGGGAGGGGGCGGGTGGGCGCGCCCGGGGCGCAGCGCGGGGCGCGGAGCCGCCGCCCCGCTCCGCTGCGCTCCCTTCCGCGGGCATGCGCGCCTGCCTCGCACATGCTCACTGCGCCCGCGGCGGGCGCGCACACTCCGCAGCGCCGCGGCTCCGCGCTGCACCGCCGGTGAGTGGGGCAGGGGTTCGCGCGCCTCCGCGGGTGCGGGCTGCCCGCCGCGGCTCCGCGGGCCAGAGCGCTCCGCGGGCGCGGGGCGGGGGGCGCGGAGCTCCGGAGCCCGTCGGGGGGCGGCTGCGGCGGAGCGCGGGCGCGGAGCGGCTCCGGGTGCGGAGCCGCGACCCAGAATTAGCACGGGGAGTTAATTGCTGCGCTGCGTGCGGTTCGGTTTTACCGTCAAGCGAGCCCTGCTTATTAATGATTTTAATAGCTTTTAAATAAAGTGAACCGCTGCACTTTCCCGCGGCTGATTCTATGAGGAAAACTTGTATGTGATTTATGCAGTTTGAGTAAACTTTTCTGAGTGTTAAATTGTGCTTGAGCCCACTGAATGGCCTCTAAAGGAAATTATTCATGGTATACAGCTACTGTTGTTCAGACGTTTCAAATAATGATATATTCTGTTGTATAAAGTTGTGATTGCTAAAATACATGTAGTGAACCAATAAACAGTTTATTGGTCTGTATCAAATATTAGCAGAAATTTTGTTCAGCGCAATATCAAATTCAGGCATCCCTGAGCGCCGTTAAAAGCAGTGGCAGGAATGGTTTATTGTTTTGTCTCTCTTGTGAACTTCATTAATTTACTGAGAATTTCTTCTCTCTGCAATGCCGTCCGTGGAAGGGTCCCTCCCCTTCTTCTCCCCCAGTTTATTGAGAAAGCATGTTTAAATTTCTTCATGCTATCCACATCTGTGGGTATTAGGGCAGGCTGGTCCACAGAAGATGGCATACATTTAAACTAGTAAATCTGTGTCTAAAGTAATGCTTCTTAGATAGTTTCATACATTTAGCATTGCATTGTTTTGTTACTTGTTGCTTCAGCAGGATAAATTCTTTCTCGTCATCCTTTTTTACGTGGGGAAACTGTTTCCATTCCTTAACAAAGCTGAATTTTTATTTCTGCATTGAAATTGAAGGCATCGTGTGCCCTCCGATGAAACACAAGCAAGTAGGAAAGACTTGCAGTACAAATGCCTTGAAAATAATCAGTACTCATAGCTTTGGAGACATTCCAGAAACTTTTTTAAGCATGTTTTGGAAATTTACTTGAAATGGTACAGCAGCTGATAACTTAATTGTTCTAACTTAAAACTCTTAATTTAAAAAAATCTAAATTTATGATGTAAAATTGAATGGTGTAGTTACAGTTACTTAATTGTTCTAACTTAAAACTCTTAATTAAAAAAAAAAATCTAAATTTATGATGTAAAATTGAATTGTGTAGTTACAGAGTCAAATTGTCCACGTAATTCTTGTGCCTCTTCTACTCACCCACCAACAGGTCAAAACATTTGGCTAAATAACAAGTGGTATATGCTTTTGGTTTTACGCTCATCGATTTGTTTTGCTTTACTTTGCTTAGCCCACTCCCCTCAGCTCATTTTCTTTTAAAATTGTACGTGGAGACTCGATTCCCATGGCTTGCTAATCTTATCACCATTATTTGGTTGAAATTTTTGAAACGGGTTCCTGTTTCAAATACCTCACAACATTGGCAGCCTTAGGTTCCATTAGAAAAGCTTCATTAGGGAGAAATAAAAATGTTGTTGATAACTCCCCCTCCAACAATAAGCCCCATGTTCAACTCCACGGTGTATGCGGATATGCCTTGAATTATAAGAAGGAATTAAACTCAGGTATTCACACAAAGAACTTGATCTCAGAATATCACTTAAAAAGTCTCGTGTGTTGCTGTGTTGTTATTCATTGCTGGTTAATATGCTTTTCTCTTTTTTTTTTCCCCTGAAAATTTAATAATTTAGCTATTAATCCTGCAGATATTATGCATGTTTAACTTTAAGCCTGCGAGGTGTTGGGCTGAATTCTGCATGGCTGTGTTTGTGTGTCAGTGTGTGTGTGTACACACTGCTGACAAAGAAAACAATTAGAGACGTTACTAATTTTCTGCTGTCTTCCCAACTGTTATTTATGATGTGTAGTAGTACAACAGCTATTCTGAAATCAGCTATAATTCTCTTCAGTAAGATTTGTTTCTTCTGTGCCAAATTTTGCAGTAACCAGATGGTCTTAAGGTGTCTTCAGCCGGAGAACAAGCGTGAGCAGTGCTGAAGACTAATTATTCCTTGCAGTAAATTCCTTCTGCAATAAATTCACAGGTTGTTAGGCTTAATCTGTGGAAATGATTGTTAAGATTGCTCATGCAGTGAAAAATGCTTTTATAAATCTGTGAAAACTATCAGAAGTTCTTAGAATGCTAAGAAAATATTTTCGAGTTAATTTTGCCTGGCTGGGGTAACTTTTATTCGGGACAAACTGTTAAATTAAGTTGCAGATTCTAATCCTTTTCATAAGCCATGGAACACTGCAGTTTTAAAATTAGGATTTTAAATGTATCCTGTAAGTGGAGGGGTCATTTGGTAGACCATGTAGGGAAGGAAATCTCATACTGCCGTTCCCAGTGTATCGTTACTTTCATTGTACCCGTGTATTTTTCACAGCAGTAGCAGTGGATATTTGGGTAGTGCATGGAGGAGCGTCCTGGATTAACAATCATGTTATTTTCATTAAATTTCATGTTGTACTGCACATGACAGGGAAATAGTTAAGAACAAAAAATATATTCAGAGTTATAAACAATGGTATATATAAAAGTAAAGCCATTAAGGGCTTAAATACGTCCTCCTTCTCGGTGGCTTAATTTAGTAAAAAAAACAAGATTTTTTTTTTTTTTTTAGTATATGTCCATTAAAAAAATGTAAGTACTCAAACCTCTTAAAATTTTCCTCACTTTGATATGAATAGGGAGAACTTGTCAAATCTCTTTCCCTTCCTTTTCTGCTGAAAATCCTGGTAGGGACTGTTCATTAAGAGATCCCACCAGAAAACAATTGTTTCGTGGCAGTCAAATTCTTAAAACAATACTTCATCGTTATTTGCAGATCTTAACTCAAGTAATGATGTTTAACAAACCCCTTGTTTTAATCAGGTGAGGATAAGCCCTTCAATTAGGATGCAAATAATTGCTCCTCTTGGTTGGGTCATTTGGGGCCTGGAGGTGCTGCCATTTGCAGGTAGATCTGGTGCTACCCAAGGTTTGAATCAGGAGAGAGGAGAAAGCTGGAATAAGGATTTAAGTCTTGTGCAAAATATTTTTTTTATTGCAGCATTCAAAACCCGATCCAGCTCCCTTTTTTTGTCAGGCTGTTCAGTTGATCTTGATTTACTGCTGCAAGAAGTGTGAGAGAAAAACTGGATCCAAAATAATGTTCACTGCAGAGATGGAGTTTCAGTGAGTGTGTCACAGAGTGAATAATTAAAAATAGTCAAACCTCTTTTCACTCAGTCTTTCTGCTTGTGCTTTAATTATATATTTTAATTATTTCAAAGATGTGTAAAATGAGATGAGAAAGATTACACGGGCGTAATCCTTCCCATTTAAAATTATTTGTCTGCAGCTGCCTAAGTCCTGGCATTAGGAGTCACATACAAACATGTTTATTTAACATCAGCGTTATCTGTTAGATTGTACATGGTTCATTAACATGGAGAGAATACTTTTTGTTTAATAGTGTGTGGGAGCTGCCAGAGGTCAGGAGGGGTTGTTTGCCTGAAGTCGAGATGGCATCTTGGCTTTGCTCTCCTCCTGTTTGTCACCTCTGCTGTGCCCGGAAAACGCTTCCTTAGTGCCGTGCTGAGGTGTTTTCCCTGGTGTCGAGAGGCTCTGTGCAAAGCCAGAAGTCTCCTGCAGGGTTGTGGTAAGGTTTATGGGGAATTTCAAGGGAGGTTTGTTGTAATTTGTGGGGGATTGTTGTAGTTGGGGTTCGGTTAGAAAAAGCAGCTTGGACGGGATGGAGCGGGAGGAGACAGAAGAGCCTGAGATGTTGTGGTGGTGCCCACAGAGTGCATGGCTGTGATGGAAGGATTTTACAGATTTGGGGTGATGGCTTGGGAAATTGAGAGTGTTTTGTGTGCCAGTGAAAATGTTTTGTTGGTGTGGCTGGGTCAGAGCTGGACTCAGGACAGTACCTGGTGATGGTGCTGAGCTGCAAGAGGGGGCAGCTCCTCTGCAGGGGCAGCACAGGATGGGACCCTTCTCTCTCCACAGAGCTTCTGGGGGGTTCTCACTCCTTCTACTGCTGGATTAGAAGCATGCTTGGACATACAAAACCATATCAGGGACTCCAGAAATTCAGAATTACCCATGGCCTCAAGTTTAAAGAGGTCAATTAAAATGTTTTACTGTGACTTCTGTATATATGTTAATAGCCATGCACTGCACACAGTATTGGGAGAGAGATGTACACACCCATCTGCATGCACAATTTTAATTTCAGCTTCTTGAAAATGTTTCTGAATGTTTTCTAAAAGCCAGTGAATTTCTCCATCCTCATTTGGATGATGGGGGCTCTTTGGGCTTTTTGTGCCTTGGAGGGAAAAGATAATTTAAATTTCCATTAGAAAAAGGTAGAAAATTGCCTTCTTTGATTTTTATCAAGCAAGGATCCCTGGTAGATAATAACCAAAAGGCGTTGAACAAAATGAGCATTATTGTAAAATTCAAAGTGCAGTGGAAGATGCAATGTGACCGAACCATGCCGCAAATGTGCAGTTTTTAAAAAGCACAACAGTAAAAATAGAAGGGCTTAAAAAAATAAGCTGAACTACTGTGTTGATTATAAGTTGTAGCTGAATCACTCTTAAGGCCTGGATATTGTTTTTAAAAAGCCAGCAAAACATCTATTTCTAAAAAAATAGCAAGTTCCCTCAGAAGGGGGGGGAGAGAGAGAGAGAGAGAGAGAGCAAAAGTGTTATCTTGGAGGAGGCAATGTCTGGGGTAAGGTTTTTTTCCTTTGAATTATTTTCAACAAGTACTTACTCTGTTCTGTATTTTTAAGAAATTATGTGGACAGCAATTTTGTTGCTTTACCAAGGCAGTGAAAACACCAAGAATCCTTTTTATAATTTGGAAAGAATGTCAAAAGAATGAAGTAGTTAAACCTAAGTGTATTAGATCATACGCCTTAAATGCATAAATAAGCATAGCTGCAATCACAGAAACCAATGTTAAAACCACCAGGAAAACTCACCCACAAACCGTAATGACTTAGAGGGAATGACCTCAGCCATTGTGAAATTTGTGCCTATTTGTTGACTGACATTTATTTAGTAGAAGCAGGGTGCATGCTTTGTTGGGGTGTGGGATTTTGCTATTTGCAAGACTGCTGGGTTGGTTTTTTTTTGTTGTTGTTGCTGCCAGGTTTGAATACAAAGAGTGAAAATGGGCTCGAGGCTGTGAGAGCCTGGATATGATTTGGGCTGCTGCAATTTGGAAAGCAGGTGAAGGGTTTGTTATTGATGCACAGAGACTGGTGGAACTGAAGTTTGTTGTTCAGATGTTAGGAACTTCCTTGATGATAGCCCACTTCTAACTTATTCCCAGCTGGTTTTCTGTTAAGGAAATGAAGGTTTAAAGTATTTGGTTACAAACCTGAGATTTCTTCACGTCTACGTCTTTGCGCGAGTGCTGCATGAAACGCTGGTGTCATTCATCTCCCCTCTGCTTTTTGGAGAGGAAATTGATGCATGGTGGAACCTTAACTTGCCTTTGCTGCAACACCACTTAATAATTCAGGGAAATGGAAGTCTTGAATTATTTTAACTATAATAGACTTCTTTGGGAATGTTTTTACATAAACCAGCATTACAGACTGCAAGTTCAACCAGAGCCATGTCTGTCTGCAAACAGGATTTCTCTCTGCTGCCTGCTCCTGGCTGTGGGCCCTACTTTTATGTGTTGCAATAATCAAAGATGCTCCAGTTTTAATTGTCCCTTCTTAGATGTGCAGAGAGGTTTGAGAAAATGGGTAAGTTCGTGCTGTTGGCTTGAACACCTTACTCTATGCATTTAGTCTTGTTGTGCAAAAATTCTTGTTTGCCATCCCTGCTTTTGAGAAGGAAAGGAGCCCAGCTAAATTAAAAAAAAAAATCCTAAATAAAGAAAATTATTTAATAATAATCAGCTCAGATACTTGCTGGTCAACCCATGGAGAGTTGATGCCTCTCTCTATGCTGGAAAGAACAGACTTGACAGAGAAACTCAACCAGAGCAGGACTTCCAAAGACAGAAATGTTCCTTAAACTCAGCAAATGCCTTAAAAACTGGACATGCCTCTGGGATTACTCAGGCACCCACAAGAAACAGTGAGGGGAAAGTGGGGCAGGCATCTGAAATGTTTTTGTTTTTTAAATAGGTTGAGTAAGCAGAGCAGTCTGGGGGCCCCAGTTATTTACAGCTCTGTCTGTGCACCACGCAGAGCCTCATCAGCTGTCCTAAGGACAAGTTTTCCATCTATTGCAAATCGTGTCTTTTGATGACACATTTGATTTGGCTGTTTGCTGTGTAATTGTCCTACAGCTACTTTGGAAAGAACTTTGATCAGTTTTGAATATAGATCTGTATCACTCGTTTTGATTCCTCTTGCGACTGCTCCTGTGTGCTCAGTTACCATCCATAGAGTTTAATTGCAACTATCTGACAATTCTTTGTTTCTAAGACAAGTCAAAATGTATTTACTAACTACTTTATCCTCCATAAATGTTGACAGTGTGTACTTCATTTTTGTAAGCTATGTAAATTTATTATTTTTCCCTGCTACTGTGGGTGAAACAAGACAAAATCTCGTCTAAAATTGAGCAATACTTTTTATTTGAAAAAGATTGTTTTTTCCACCCCTTAACAAACTAAAAAGCACCAATTTTTTTTCTGAAAGACGACACTTTAAGTAAAACATGTGAATGTTATTTTCACTGTATCCAAATTTCCCTTTTTATTCTTCTTTTGTAGGCTGACTTTATTTTTGAATTTATAAACCCATGTTTTTTGCTAGCTTATGTTTGATAAGTGCTGTGTTGATACTACTCCTCCTCACTGAGATAGATTTAGGATTAAGTCAGCCTTAATGCTTGTAGAAAAATACATAAATTTTCTCCTTCCTTGTGTTCAACTGTGCATAAATGTATTAGATCCAGTTGTGCTCTCACTGCAGTCCCCAATCATTTCACTCAAGTAAAGGTTGAACCTTATTGAGTGGGAGCAGTTTTAAACCTTCTGTACTTGTTGCAAAAGTGCATTTTTTATTTTATTTTTTTAAATCCCATCATAACTGCTGCCAGTGCAAGTCCAGCTGACTTCAGTGCCTGAGCCTTGCAAAACCAGAGTGGGAATTTGAGTGTTTTGCTCAAATGTCTATTTGCAAATCAGCAAAGTTTCCAGCAGCAGTTTAAAAAGATGATAAATCTGAATTGGGTGGAGAGGGGGAGGTACCACAGCCCCTTTGCTACCAGTGGTTGTAACCTCCTGTACCAAAAATTTGCAGAGATGAGACTTAGTCTGTGGTATCACATCTCTGACCTGGTACTCTAAGTGTGTTGGTGGAGTTAGGTGTGCAGCAGGAAAATAAGGCAGACAACATTTTTCTTTTTATTTATTGAAATAAAATTATGAGATCCTTATTCTGTGTAGTCTTGGTGGCCTGTTGTGTAAATACCTACTTAGAGGAATCTTGTTTTTAATAAAATTCATTTCTCTCTGATAAGAGGCGAGTTTAGGTCTCTGAGCAGAAATACATAATCATTCAGCAATGCTGTAAATGGTGTAACCCTGCACAAGGAATGCAAGATTATGTTCTGTATAGCCACTTTCACAGACCTTTGCTGTCTTTCCCTCTTCAGTGTCTCTTCACCTGAAAACTCTTGAGTTCTGGTTTGAAGGAAGGCGTATTCTGCCTATTATATATGATTTCATATTGTCTGTTTGGCAGCCATCCTTCCTGTTCACTGCAGCAGATGAACATAATTTGGGGAGGAGAACTAGATAGGGAGGGGGCTGAGGAAGCCAAGTGAGTCTGCTGTAAAAATATTTGAGATGCAGCAAAACCTTCTGGGCTAGATTAGTTCTGATGCCCCCCTGCAAATTAGGGGTGGGGTGTGGAGACAAATGCTTGGTTTCTAATTGAGTGTAATAAAGGAAGACAAATCTTGGTTTCTAATTGAGTGTAATAAAGGATGCTGCTGCTCAGAGTCAGAGGTGTTGATGCTGGAGCTTGATGCTGTCCCTCTTAAAGCCCAGGGCTTCTCCTTGCCCCAGCCCCCTGCCACAAATCAGGATTATTCCATCCCAGCAGTGGTTTTACCGTGTCTGTGGTGGAGCTGGGTGGTTCCTGAGTGATGCACAGGAGCACTGTGCCCTGGTTGAGGACGGGAAGTGGAAAATGAATATTGTTTTGAACTTGAACTCTGTGAGCAGACAGAAGGTAATTATTGGAGCTGGAACTCCCCCGGGAGAAGCGGGGGAGTGATGCTCTGCACTTGTCAGGAACACTGGGGGATCTTAAATATCTCGTAGCGTTTAACGCTTTGGTTTTACATTTCTGCTTTTTAATTGATCTTCTGCTCTTCTCTTCTTTTGGCAAATACAGGAAGAAACAATTGGATGTAGATTTAATGTGCTGTGTTTATTGATAGACACAGTTCTGCCCTCCTTTTGCTGGTGGGGCAGGACTCTTAAATTTCAGTCTTGGTGTTATTTTCTGTTGTAAAATTAACTCCTTTGCTGCTGGCTTACTTAGTGGACCTATTATAATTTGAAAAATTAATTAATTGATGATTAAAAGCACATAAATGTATATGAAGCTATTTAATCAGAAGCTGTAAGCCACTTGTGTAGTATTTAGCTTTGATTATAAATTTCTCTGTCTTATGAAGTAGAAAACCCCACTGTAATGACACAAAATGTGTGGTTGTATAGTTAACATTTTGAGAATCAACTTTTTAATAATATAGTACTACCAAAATAGTAGTAACCTTCTAGGGAAAAAAAAATAAAAGTAAATCTCTGCCTTCACTGAATATTTTTCTGTATTTCAGTGGCCTGTGGCTTCAGTAATCTACCTAAGTGTTTTTACATTTATTTCCCCTCTCTTTTGGCTGCTATTTTACAAGTTCTTCAGCAAAGAATAGTGAGTGCAATATTTCTTCTTTTTTTACAGACTGTGTGGGGTCTTCTGGAGATTTTTTAAATACTGTTCCTTATTAGATAATTCAACAAGGGAAAGTATTTTTCTGTTAATTTCTACCTATGGTGGTACCTATGGGTTTCCTTCTCAGAAAGGAATAATTCCATATTTTAAAAACATCATTTAAAGTATGAAAGTAAAATCACATTAATTTTCAAAGCACAATTAAATACATACTATTTACTATAAAGTCTCCCTGACCAAGTTCAGAAGACTGTTTCAATGGTGGTGAAGTTTTAGAGGCAGTAAAATTAAGTCACTTTAAAAGAAAATTGTGTGATGATTTATTGTAGCAGAGCAGGTGAAATTCCTCTCGAGATTTTAATATCTTCCACCTGGTATAGAAATGAAAAGAAAATATCCTCTAGCTGGTGACTAATTTGTCACTAATACCCAGGGGTTCCTTCATTACAATGCAGAGATGTCAGTTCTAAGAGAAACGCACGGTGAAAAAAACAAGCGCAACTTCCCGTTGGAGACAGTTACAAAAAGGAGAAAAAATAAAGGTCTGGAAAGCAGCCGAAGTGGTGTGAAGGAAGGCTCTGAAGCTATCAATCAGGGCAAGGTGCCTGGGGAAGGATTTTACCTGCAGTGGAATTGATGGGGACATGTCTGAGGAGGGAAGTCGCTGACTGGGCTCCAAGGAGGAGCTCTGGCACACAGCAGTGCCCAGTTCTGCTCCCAGCTGCACCCTGGTGAATGCTGCAGGAGGAACTGCATTGCTGAAAACAAACCAGCCTCACTCTGCTTACTGATGGCTGTTATTCTGTATCATGTTGTTAAATGAATTGAATGCAAGGCTTGGGTGGAAAAGCTGCTAGGGAATATCTGCAGCTCGAGCCTTTCAGCAGAGAGCGCGGTGTTTGTGCCACATCAGTGTTTTGACAAGTCATTTTTCCCCAACAGAAAGTTACTCCAGTGTTCAGAGACTGGTGTGGTGTCCTCACTTTGCCTTTTGCTGCAGTAACAAAATTTTAACTCAGCTCTTGTCCTTCCAGTGCTGCCGTTTCCAACAGCTTGGAGTGAGGGGAGCGTGAGCCAACGCAGTCCCCGGGGAGAGTGAAGTAAGGATTTCAGTCTCTCTCCCCTAAGAAACAAGCTGCTAACCCTGCAGCAGCAGCACTCTTGCTTCTTGAGGGCTTTCTGGTTTAGTCCAGACCAAAAAGTTGTTCAGGAAGAGTGTTTGTAGTAGATGTCTATGGCAGAAGTGGTGATTCAGTGTTAGGACTCCAGTGGTGTTAGAGATTTGGGAAGGAGAAGTGAGTGCTGCACCAAACAACATGAATGTTGGAAACAACCCGCCCAACAAATGACATGAATGTTGGAAACAACCTGCCCAACAAATGACATGAATGTTGGAAACAACCTGCCCAACAAACAACATGAATGTTGGAAACAACCTGCCCAACAAACAACATGAATGTTGGAAACAACCTGCCCAACAAACGACATGAATGTTGGAAACAACCTGCCCAACAAATGACATGAATGTTGGAAACAACCTGCCCAACAAACATGAATGTTGGAAACGACCTGCCCAAGAGCTTTGTGGTGGAGGTGTTTATGTCACAGGGGGAGCCCTGGCATGTCCTGCAGACTGCAGGCCATGGTAACACAGTTCTGTTTCTCACTGGGAGGATTTAATCTCAGCTGTTCTATGGTTAGTTGGAGAAATGGAGGATTTTATGTTCTGTCAGAAGGAGATTAATGGAAAGGAAATTTATGGGATTTGCTACATTTCTTCCAGTTATAGTGTATTCTTCAGTCAGAGCACTGAGGTAACAAACACCCTTGCATTTGTGCTGGGTTGAGGGTGGCCAGTTGTCCACCCAGCTCCTCACCTGCTCCCCATCCTTAACAGATCAGGGGAGAAAATAGGAAAAAAAAGCTCATGGGTCAATATAAGAACAGGGAGATCACTCACTATCTCCCATCACAGGCAAAACAGACTCAGCTTGGGGAATGATTTTGATTGAAAATGTAGTTGTACTTGTATGGTAATGTGCTGGCTGGGAAATGTGTTGTCTTTTACATGAATTCCTGAACTAGGGACACGTTTTTTGCATGTTCAGAATCTTACATTTCCTAGATATGTTTTCTTAAGTGTGTTTTTTGATTCTAAGTTGCCAGAAAATTTGTAACTGCTCTGAAGACTGGAAAGGCTCCTGTAGGTTACTTCTCTTTCCTGCCTCTCCAGAAGCCAAATCTTCTTTAATGTTTGGGGGGATTGGCCCATATTCTATTAATATTCATATCGAAAGTGTAGAAACTGTGAGATGGTCTTGCCATCAAATGGTGGCCATCCTCTTGATTTTAATCGTGCATCCAAGGCTTAAATAACAAAAAAATTTTCTTGATATGTTGGGCTTCAGGGCTTTTCAGCTATCAACCTTAAGCTTGCATGGCAGCATTTTTTTACCTTATTTATGCTCCAAAGGAAAGCATGTTCAGTTCCTCATGAGCCACTTGCCATTGCTGATGGTGATGGCAGGTCTGTGCCTAGGAAGAGCCTGGAGAGTGCAGGGCAGAGGTTTCCTGAGGAGGGTAAACGATCCTGCTGTTCTCAGTGGAATTAGGTTTACTTTGAGAGGGATCTTGCTGAAGATTTGCCTGCAGCTGCTAACAGGGTGATAATGAAAGTGTGCTGCTGGTGTTATCACACATATGAATGTGCCAGAGGCTCTGGCAAACTAACATTTTGTTGTGCTTCTTTTTTCTCCTCAAGGTAGCCTTACATTTATGTTCTTGTCCTGGGAAGCAAGTTAGAAAAGTCATTTGAACAGCAGTGAGCTCAGGAGAGAGAGCTGTATGTAAGCATTTTTATGTTTAACCTGACAAGCCAAAGTCTTGGCCCAAAATGTTGTCTGCTGCTCTCCAAAGAAGCTGTCAGCCCTTCATTAATCATTTAGTGGTCCTTCAACTGCACAGTAAACAAAACCCACCAGGCCTGTGTTGTCCTGCTTGCAGCCAATTCTCTTTTGCTCAACACCTCATGGAGAACTTGGTTTGAAACCCAATCTAGCGAGGTGCAGCCTTCCCCAGCAGACTGCTCTTAATGGCCCAGATGTCTCCTTAATGAAAGGGTTTTGTTGTGCCAACACCACGCTCTCTGTCTCTCCTCAAGTGGATGCTCTCATCCTTGATGCAAATACCATTACCAGAAGAAGCAGAATGGAACCTGCAATGTTGTAGTCTCTGGAACTCAAAATTTTTAATTACTCTTGGCGTTTACTCATAAAAGTTATTTCATACAGGGAGTTTTCAGCATCACTGAAAAGCAAGCTCCAAATTTTGTCGTGTTTATTTTTTGTAGTGCCTGAAGTGGCTGATACACCCTTGTGACTTTTGGAAGTGCAATTTGGATTGTATTCTGCAAATTAAATGTTAGTAAAGAAGAAATAGCTGGGATGTGATTTGTTGAGGTGTTTTTCACATGGTCCCCTGACAGTGACCAGTCGGGTGCTCAGATGTTGGTGCATTACTTATGCAAAAGGAAGTCAGAGTTTAGTTGCCAAAATCTGATTTCTCTAACTTGTGAGTGGATGGAATATAGGTATGCTTTGCCCTGAAGCTTAGCCTAGAAGTTACACAGCAGTTCCCAGCACGGTAAATTTGAAGATTTCCAGGCTCACTTAAGTGCTGTCAGCCAAGGCTTGTGTTCAGTCTTAAGCATTTTTCGCTTCACTTAGGAGAGCCCAAAATAATCAGTGCTTGGAAAGGAAGCTGTGTTATCCTGACATGAGTTTAAAAGAAATATTACTCCCAGATTGCACATGTCTAAAATACACTTCTCAAATTTCTTCTGCTGAATGTTAACTTACAATGGTGAAGGTAAGTGACTGTGAAGATAATTTTCATGTTTAATTAGTTGTGTGCATGATTCATATGTGTTTTATTCTCATTTCAGTTTCTTGCCAGCCTTGTATTTTTATATTGCTGTAAATCTGTGTGTGTATATTTGGAGGCAGTACTTGTGGAGTGATGGCCACCAGCTCTCATCTTTTTGAATGTACTAAATGCATTTTTAATCTGAAGATTTTAACCCTCTAAAATACTGACAAGGCAGATTTATTTTTTTCCAATACGAAAGAGATACAATCCAGTTGTCTTTACCACAATGCATGTAATCTCAGAAGAGTAAATCCAATGCTTATCCCTTTAAAAACTCCTCAAAGAAAGAATTGCTTGGAGGAAAGAACCTGCTAAGCTTTCTTTGGCTTAAAAATACTTGCAAGTACCCCGAAGCCAGCCACTGTGTTCACTGATACTAAATGTCAGTGAGCAGCCTCCCACCCATCCCTAAATACACTTTGATTTTCTAGTCCTCTAGTTGAACTTTTTGGCTCTGTTTTTAACTGCAGTAGATGGCTGTCAAGCTGTAAGCATGACAAGAAGTTAACACCCAAAGTGCTGCAAATACCTAAAGTAGATATCAAATAAGAATTGCTTCAAAGCCTGTGTATGAGTATAATTTATGGATTAGGTGGTATGGGCAGAGTCCTCAAAGCCATTAAATTAATCTGTTTGTCAGGTAACATTACAAAAGTGGTGCCAACTTCAGCTGTGTTGGAGTATTTAATTGTAATCCTGTGTTTACAGGGAAGTGCAGTAGCTGTCACCTGAACAGGGGAGTAATTTGGGTTTGTCTTAGGTGGAGCTACAGTCACCCCATGGGCAGTGGGACCCTCCTGAAGCAAAGGTGCTGATAGAGCCCATGTATGACAGAAATACATCACAATTCCAGACTGGGGTATCTGGCTGAGAGCTGTGTCCTGCTCAGCCTGGCTCTGTGTTCTGTCTCCTCCTCAGTGATGGTGCCATTCATGTGCTGCAGGCGGCATCAGCAAATTCATCCAGCAGAAAAACAGTCAAAGATGAGTTTGCTGGTCACTGCAGGAGGTTGTGGCTGGCCCAGGGACAGGTTGTGTCTTTGGTCAGTAGTAAAGCCTCTCACTGTTTGCAATCAATAGTAGTTAATCAAATCTCAGGGTAGATGATGATACGGTTTTGCAATTACTCTGGATAACTGAACTTTCAGGTAACAATTTGGGAAAGAAGCCAATTTGCAAGCAGTCATTGTGCCTGTTGAGGATTGATCAGCTTAATACTTCAGTTTACATGGGGTTTTTTATGTTCTCTTTTACTTAATTTATAAAATTTCAACCCTTACCTGGCTTGAACTTCCAACAGCATGTGCCAAGTCCTGTCCTGTTCATTCACCTGTTTCCCAAGGGCAGTTTTAGGGTTGGTATTTTTGAAATGTGCATCTTAAACACATTCCAGAGGAGGTTCAGAGGAAGATGTGAAGTTTACTGCTGCTTTCTTTTGTAGCAACCAGAGGAGCTGGAGGAGAATCATGGTTATGTATTGAATGACAAGAGTGCTTGCTCCAGTCATAGGAAGCCCTGGACAATTTCCTCCAGGTGCAGACTGTGTGAGACATCCTCAGTGTATCATAGTAACACACTGATCCTTATTTAATTCCCATTTGGAATCTTGTCAGAAGTGGCTTGCCCAAAATCTGACACTGTATTAGTAGGACAGTGATGAAAACCAGGTATCCCTAATTTCTGAAGTCATTGGTGCATTACCTACTTAAGACCTCTCTCAAATGAGCTGTAGCAATTTCAGTTTCTTGGTTGCAATTTGTAAATTGTGTTTTAAAATAGCATTATCTCTTCCTTCAAGGGGGGGTTCATAGGATTGACTGACAAACCGTTTTAATTACTGCATATATACAAGGAAAACTTCTCTCTGACAAAAACATATTATATCTTGGCTCTTGGTACTAACCAGCTTAACTTAAATTTCACATCTTGCTGCCAGCAGCTGCCTTACTGAGACACAGTGCTCATAATAAATGAAATTTCATGAAAAAGAAAAATGAAAACTTTGTTCCAGCTGGATTGTAAAGGCAGTTGGACCATTTCTATCATGCATATAAAGCTGCCATCCACATAAACATTGCAAATTAGTTTTTCATTTTTAATAATCAAGATCAGACCTTTTCTTATTATTGAGGCAAATGCAAGCTATTAGAACCATACCATTTCATTCAACGTCCATTAGCTGTTGAATCCTGTCCAGAGTTAAGTGTTGGAGTGTTTGGGGAGAAACTCACCTTCTAGTGAGTTCAGGTTTTCAGGTTTCTGACAACCTACAGGGATGCAGAGCCTGAAGTGAGCAGGCTGCTGTGGCCCTGCTGGGCAGCACTCAGAGGGGTGTGAGTTACATCATTTGTTCTTGGAGCTGGAGCTGTGCATTGTTGAAAGCCCTGCAGCTGGTGAGTGCTTGCCCAGACTACCAACAGGAATCTCAGCTGAATTATCACACACCCTCTCTGCACATGGAAGAGATTAATTTTTACAGCCACAAACAGAATGAACACTTTGTACTTAGTACCATCATGTTGAAATACAGTGCCAATAACCAACTCTTTAACCAATAAAATCACAGTTCTAATAACCATGTGTCTTTACAGCATCCTCATCCCAAAGGATCAAAGCAGCATTGATTTATTTAGCTTTGGGTCCCATGCCCTGTTGTTCTCACTCCTTCCCCTTGCTCCCCATGAGCTCAGAAGAGCCATATATGAGCTGGAGCCCAAGTGCTGGTGTGTAGCCCACAGCAGGGAGGGACACTCTGCAAAACCACACCAGAGAACATTGCAGCCAGCAGAAGTGACAGGCAGTGTTGTGGGCAGACAGAACACAAACACCAGAGCCTGCTTTGGCCAGGGGTCAATATCCACACGTCCAAACTGCTGTAAAATTTCTTATTGACAGTAAATGGATTAAAAGTTTTAAAATTCAGCCTCTTAAAAATTGCACTTCATGTGACGTATAGCTTTGCCTCTGTATAGAAAAATTTGTTAAAACAGAGCTGACCTCTCCAAAACCTGGCTGAGGATGCCACAAAAATTGTTAGCTCAAGACACTGGAGGGGAGAAACGTTGGTGTGAGTGGCTGAGGCTGCAGGTATACATTGTGCACTTGAGATGCCAGCAGCAGAATTTTGTCCTTGAGTAAGAAAAGGTGAATAAAGCTGTCAGGGAGCTGTGCCACCCCATGGCTGAGCTGTTGGTAATGGGATCATGCTGCTGTGAGGGCCCCTTGTGCTGGTGCAAGTGTGTGCTGAGCCTGGTGTAACATCTCTCCTGAGCAGTCCCTGCGGGGCTGTCGGGATTTTTTACCTCAAGGGTTTCCACACTTGCAGGGCTGGCTGAAGGTCCTCATCAAAAGGCAAACCCAGTACAGGAAGGTTTCTGCAAAGTTAAGTGGACAGAACTATTTAGCATGCAGTGCTGAGTCTGCATTAGAGTTTTGTGGGTCAGTGGGTGGTGGTTGTTGATCACAGCAGCAGGTAGGGCTCCAAGACCTGCTGTGATTGTAGATGTAATTAAAATGCTTCTTGCTTCAGAGTATTTATTTCTTGTGACCAGAGAAAAAACCCATGTGGGCACAAGGTACAAATTGCCATGACCAGGTCACTATTTTGTTGAGAAACAAACCAAATATTTGGTGTTTGCCTCTGAATTATAGATCTTTAGAAAAGCTTAATAATTCCTAATGGCTGAACATTTTACTTCTATGCCAAAAAATTCTGCTATCAACTAAAAAAAAAAAAAATCCTCTTTTTGTAAAAGAACCTGTGGCTGTACAGCTACAACTTTCACTGTTTTAAATGCTTTTCCATCTCAGATAAGTGCATGAAATAGGTTGCATGCTGGCCTGTGGGTCTATCAGAACTGGCAGTTTGTCAGGGAGAAAGAAACTGATACACTGCACAAAAACCCTGTCAGCAACGGGAGAATAATCCTATTCTGGCATAATTCTTACTCCAAGCTATTTCTGCTGCTGGGGAATGTTGTCACCTTGAGCTGTGCCTTGTTTGCATGTTTGCTGCTGCCTGGGGTCTGTAAAGCAGAGATTGCAGCCAGTACTTGAAGCAGCATCAATTTTTTGTTACCAACAAGAGTCAGTGTTGTTGGGAGAGAGGGCAAGATTACATGTTTTGTGCTCAAAACTGTGTTTCTTAAATGTTTATGGAAAGAGAAGGTCCAAAAGTGTTTGCTGCAGAAATGTCACTACTTTGTGTCTCTGTAGATGAGAATGGCAGAATTACTTACATGTGTCTGCTTCTAGGGAGAGACTAATTGTTGGAAGTATTTAAAAATGAGAATGATTGAGTATCTAAAACTGTTCCCAACACAAAGTACAAATCTTTTTCTGACATTTGATCTATAGTGTTCATAGATCTTTTATATACACAGAGGGATTTACTGCTTTGTAATCAAGCTGCTGAAGAAAAACGTTGTCCTTTTATTCGCTGGGGATGACTGTAACAAATTAAAATGGTTTCCCATTAGCCTTCCCTACTTAGCTGAACCACTTAAAATTGCTTGGGACTTTGCCCTTTTCCGACCTCCTCACCTTTGCTCAAACATTTCTGCTTCCAGGGGTGCAGCAGTGTTGGTCCCACAGCCTCACCTCTGTGCCTGCAGTTACAAAATTCACGTTGGGCTGCAAGCAGAGAACCAAGGCAGAGCCCAGAGCGAAAAGAAATGTTTAGTTTTAAAAGCCTCGTGCACTGCAGGTGATCCCTGACATCAGAGGCTGCTCATGGTGTCAGGAGCTAATTGTAGCTTGATTGCATGTGTATTTTTCAGTCAGACTGTGCATGCAGATGAAGATAGGTTGTTTTGATTTTAGGTTTTTGTGGGCGCTTGGGTTTGTTTGTTTGTTTGTTTGTTTGTTTTATTGCTTCTGTGAGGTTTTTGTGGCAATAATGGTTTTACCAGCTTGTGGGCAGAACTGTAGAGCTGAAACAACCAAACCTCTGAGGCTTGTCTGAGCACAGAAGTACATTTTAAAAAGTATAAGTAAAATCCTCTGTTTTTCATGCTTATTAATTGCAACCAGAGTTACACTGATTTAAAAAACAAACTGCAGGTTTGAAATGGCTTTTCTGTCAAATATACAAGTTTTGTTTTATAAGTGACAGCACCCTAATGTTAAATGCCCACTCATTAATCAGCTTTTACGATAAAGTAAGAAGAAAGTCACAACAATATTTGGGTAGTGTATATGCACTTCAGATTGCTCCAGTTATTATAGGAGTGGAAGATCTGTATTTCATAACAAATTCCTAAATCTTGTTTGCTCCTTCCTGTTACTTCTCTTTGTACCCAGATTCTAAATTCAGGTTTTGTACCTCTCACTGGCTTGTAATAGTGACTTGGAGGTGATGTGAAGTTGTCTTAGTGCAATGTCATAATCTGGAGAGCCTTAGAGAAGATTCTACACTTGGAACAGGGCAGAGAAATGGCATTACCTACCGAGCTGCTTGTTGGAAATATTTCAGTGACACAAATGTGCGCAAGGAATAGCGACAGGATTGAAAAGTGTTTTACCAAATAAAAATCACTCGTTTATGCATAGAAGCCTGACCAGACTGACTTGTTTCTATGCTGGGAAAGAATGCAGGGCAGGCCTGGAGTGACCCCGAGTTTGTGGTGTGCAAGGTGGTTCAAACATCTGACTTTGGAGGCACCACAAGTGGAAAATCCCCCTGGCTAACCCTGGGCATGCACACCCCGAGGGATGGCATGCTGATTAATGCCTACAAATCAAATTAATGTCCTCTTTTAGAGACAGCAGAGCTGGGTAGAGCTCCAGCTCTGTCTCAGCACAAGTAAATGCAGTGGGGAGAGAGGCAACAGGAAAACAAATGGAACTCAGCAGAGATGTCTCGTGGTAGCCTCCTGTTACAGGAATTAGTAGCTAATGCCAGCCCTTAAGATTGAGGAAAAGTTCCAAAAATTGTCCTATCAACCCCAACTGTTCCAGTTTTGAAGTGTTTTTGTTAAGCAAGGGCTAACTTGTCAGAACAAAAAGAGCAGCTGTAGGATTCTTGGCTGGTCATAGTGAAGATCTCATATCTTAAATATTTTCAGCTATCTGTGGTTATTCCACATAGGTAAAAATAACTTACAGGCTGCATAATTGTGGAGAATGAACACAAGGAAACACAAGCTGACTGCAAATGTTGCTTGTAAAAGAAAAGCAGAATCTGTATGTCATTGATCAAAGGAATAAAATCATGGCTGAGGACAGTTGGGTATCACTAGTGTCTTCTGGTCAAGGGTGTGCTGGGATTTGAGTAACTCTTGGGGTATTGTGGGTTTCAGGTGGGTTGTACAGCATAGACAATGTCTGGCAAAGAAATACGAAAAACTACTGAAGTTTCTGAGACTGTGTTTGGATTCCCTGTTCTTGTATCTCGGGCCATGGGGCGCCAAGGACAATATTTTGAGCAGTTGAGAAAAGGAAACGTTGCCTAATTTTGCAGTTGCTGGTGAGTGCTTGCATCCTGGGAGGAGAACAGCCCAAACAGAGTGTTTGCCTAGTGAGGCTTGTCCCTGCTCCAAAGCACACTCTGAGCTCTTTACATATGGAAGTATGCAAGAATTCATAATCTGACCCTCTGTTTTATTTGTGTGAATACATAACCTGCAGTTCATTACAGAAATCCTTGCTGCAGCTCTGCCCCTGCCCTGTCTGGGTGTGATGCAGAGTCAAGAATGGCCTCAGAAAATTGCAAGAGGTTTCATACAAAACCAAGAGCTTATCACTGGTGAGAGAATGATCTCTGGCATTTCATAAATCATCAGCAGGACTAACGTGCTGTTTGGAGATTTGTATCCTTAGCAAATGAATCGTGCTCAGGAACTCTTGGGTAGCAATGTTGGATGAGACTCCGCGCCAAATAAACGGCAGGGAGAAGGTCCCGGGGGATGGGAGGTGGAGAGGAGCAGCCAGGCTCAGCTTTCACATTACCTCAGTGTTGTCCTTGATAGCAGTCCTTAAAAATATCAGTCTTTAAAAACTGTTCAGCAGAATGACAGTGAAAAGCTTCTCAGCAGCTTGCCTTGCTGTTGGCAGGCTGTGGCGTGATTTCTGCTTCTGATACCTTCAGTGTCATCCCTCACCAGAGTTATCCACGGGAGGTTTTCCAGGTGCCTCCCAAGTCTGTAACATCTCAGCTCTGCTCCAGCCCCGGAGAGCACATGGGCATCAGGAAGAGTGGAGGTGTTAGGAGGTACCACAGGAAAACCTCTTTTTGGAGTGAAGTTCCCCTGGAATTCCACCCACCTGAGTACTCATGTCAGAAACCATAGAGCTTTCCTTGGCAGGAGCCCAAAGTTTTGGTGTAACCAAAGGTAATTTTGCCAGCCTTTCTAGAATTTCATTTACATGCTCAGTTATTAATAGATTCTTGTGGTATTCACACAACTGTTTTTCCCTTGAATTCACCAGACTTGACGTTTGAATTCTAACCCAATTAGCAATATTTGCCATACACTGCAGTCTCAAATGCATACTTAGAGGTAAGTTTCCATACAGCTAAGGATGCTGTTTGTCCCTCTGCTTCTCTGGTGTTATCTCCTTTTCCCTTTAAAAAATAAATACAAATGTATACCAGGAGCCAAAATAAGTGTTGAGCTATTAAATCATGCCAATTTTTCAGTTGCTGTGTGTAGCCTGAAAATTCATTTCTCTAGCAATGCAGAAGACTAATAAACCCATTCTGTGCACAGGTATTTGACAAACTGACTTGTATATAGCCTTTATTTGGCTTTTTCCTTTGACTCCACTTTTTTATTAACCAGACTGGAATGCTTCCACTAAGAAGCAGAGCAATTAATTTCAGCATCCTGGAGCCAGGACTGTATTTTGGGGGTTGCCATACATTGCATTAATCTAGAGACCACCACTGCTCATTCAGTGTTCTGGTGTAAGTCAGATAACTACAGTTAATGACTAAACCCTTGGTATAAATCTGCTGTATTTCCAGACAGCTGTTAGATTAGTTCTCTCAATTCTTCTGCTGTGCCAGTGGATGCCAGCAAGTTCCTGATTTAAATGCTTTTTAATGCTTTGTGCAGCACTGGACACATTTTATAGAGCTGAGTAGGAGATATGCTATATTGTGCTTAATAAACTATTCTTTAAAATATCCATGATTCAGCTGCTTGCATGGAAAAATGTATGCTTAGCCTTGAGAAAAATCTTAACTCTTACAGCTTTCACTGTCAGGCTGTTGTTCTTAAAACTTGGACTTTTGCTTAAGGTGTGTGTATGTGCTTTTCATATTATTTGTCTCACATATTTACTGGCAAAGTGGTATGTGGCAGGACAAGGAAAACGTTGCCTTTTTCCATTAGATGTTGTTAACTTCTCTCCAACAAGCCAGAAACTCAAGTTCTTGTGGGCAGTCCACAAGAATTAGAGGGAAATAGATGGAGTGTAATTCTAGCAGAAACTTGTTTTGTTTGTTTAGAAATTGTACTGAAAGTTTTTGTGGGTTTTGTTTGGGTTAGTTTGGTTTGGTTTTTTATTTTTTTATCCAGTGCACAGAAAGGTTTCAGAAATGCTGTTTTTCAGTAGTACTCCACAGCATTTCCAAAGGCTTTTCTCAGGCTCTCATCCCAGGAGCAGTTTTACTTCTGTGCCACACATTCCTCTTATTTTGTGCTATTTTCTTAACAATTTTTCTCTTTCTTAGCTCTCACCCACTGGCACATGAACACTAAGGAAGCAGTTCCTAGGTGAGTTTAGGAGGTGGAGGTTCTGGCACATGTTGTCCTCCTCCCCTGTGAGACCTTGCAGTTTGGAATCTTTGCACCCATTTCCTCTGCAATATCTATTGCTGAAAGTGCACCCTGTGAACCTTCAGAAACTGTGTTTGAAGTGCAGGATTTGAAGACATCAGGTGATGCCCCAGTGTTAGTTTGTGATTAGAAGCTGAACTAAGCAAGGCTGATTCTCTTCATTGCGGCATTTCAGTTCCACGCTTAAATTTGCAGCTGAACCGAATGAAGGCAGTTTCTGGGCTCCTAAAGAGCCAAACCCCTGCAAGCAGGCACACAGGCAGCCTTTGTGATGACAGCCTGTAAAGCCAGCAGCTGTCCAGGGGTTAGCACATTGGTCATGCCCCATGTGCGAGCAGGAGATGCTCAAACCTGGCACCTCCTGCTCCAGACAGGGCCAGACCAGCTGCAGTGACATGAGGAGTTACACAGCCAAATGTGCATTACAGGGGGAGTTCAGCCATGCACAAGTTGGGTGCTGGAATGAGCAGGGATGCTATGTGGTCCAGGAGGGAGTAGGAATGTGAGACTTGGGCTTCAGTTTGGTGCTGACAACTGCAGGCAGTGCCTGCTCCCTGCGGGGGCAAGAGCAGAGAAGGGTTCTGCAGTGGTGAGCAAAAGTCAGAAATACACTGGTTTCGTGGCATTTTTCATGGCATTTTATGAGCAGAGAAAGGTTCTGAAGTGGTAAGCAAAAGTCAGAAATACACTGGTTTCATGGCATTTTTTGTAGGTGTAGGGCTGCTTTTCTGTCTTTGGTGTTTTTATGTTTTTCTTCCTCATATCCTTGTGCTGATTTACCTGAGTGCAGGGTGTAATCTTCATAATTTTGAGCTCAACATGCTCAGAAGTGGAAAAATGCAGAAACCCCTGTTTTACAGAGGAGGGGAATAGAGGCAAGCAGGTTAAATAGGAGTTGGCTTTGTAAACTACTCTGGTAACAGGAAAACTGTGGCTGACACGGGGCTGAATCCAAATCTCCTTATGAGAGCCCTGGCCACTGGATCATGGCATCCAACTTGCCATTTCTGACAATTCCACTCAAGAGAAATAAAGTAAATTGTTTTTCTAATAAAAATTCTATTTGTGTTAGTATTTTAAGGTGGCTCTCTAATTAGCAATTGAGGGAAATTAATGTAGAACTGTAATTTGCTTGAGCTCAGATATCTTTGCTCCAATTTTTGTATTACACCTGTATATACACAAATTAAAAAAAAAAAATCAAAACATGATCTGAAATTAGGCACAGTCACCTTTTTCCTTGTTTTTTTCACTAGAGTTATCTGATTTTCTGTGAAGGGGAAAAAGAGGTGAGCTGCTGTATTTCTTTTGGAAGCCAAGCACTGCATTCTTGTATTTTGCACTGTTGATTTTATTTTTTAATTTTCTGGAAGCTCCTTGCTGCAAACAGTTGGAGTCAGCAAGAGCATCTTTGCATGCTGCTTGTGAGTGACTTGGACATATCTGTAGTAGCTGGAGGCAAGAAATGACTTTGGTTCTTTTGTCTGTGCTGGAAATTACTCCATAAAAGTGTCAGAGAGGAGCTACACTGAAGGTGATGAGCTGAAGTTAATCCAATGTCAGGAAACACATCCACTGTTGAACCAGGCTGTCAGGCTGCTCCTCTGGGCTGTGGAAAGGTGAAGGCCTTTGAAGTCCTGTGTGTGTGAGTGAAATTTGCCTTTAAGCTAAGGAAATTGCAGATCAAATCTGGATTTTAATTCTAAGGCAGTCACCTTCTCCATAGCACATGTGAGCTTGCTCTCAAATATCCAAGCAGTGAAAGTCGCCTTTTACTTGCAGCTGGATTTTTTAATCTGTACAGATGATAAAACTCTTTTCTTAGATTATCTGAACAAACTCCAGGAGCTGCCATTTTCTGTTCCATGCCAGGAATTATCTGGAATTATCTGTGAATGGCACAGTTGCCTCTTGCTGGTTTGGATCCCTCTTGCTCCCAGCAGTCCCAAATTGGGCTTGAATGGTTGCTGTTGGCAGGTGGCCTCAGAGGTGAGGAGCTGTGTCACAGAGAGGCTTCTTGAGAGTTCCACTGGGGCTCCCAAGGGTAAGTGCTGTATAATATGATGGAGGGAAGCACTCATTAGAGAAACAAAATGGGCTTTAAGATGCTGGTTTGGTCACTGAAGCTGTGAACATCTGATAAAAGACACTATGGTTTGTGGCCATTGAAAGTTGCCCTTTGTTTTTGGATTTGACAGGATTTTTTAAGAATTTGAAGCCATCAGAAAATAAGTTAGGCCATAGTAATCAGACCCTCTTTTTTTCATTTTGTTTTATTTTTGGTAGTGAGGGGAAAAGTGCATTTTCACCTTAAAACAAAGCTGCAAAAGGAGCCTGTAACTTGTGTGTGCCTCCCTACACAAATACCATGCTGGCTATCCCATTAGGAGTGCTTGTTGGTACTGCTGGTGAAAGTTACTGCTTGAAATCTGCCTGGAATGTTCTGACATATGTCAGTGCTAACCAAGTGACAAAAAGCTGTCACAGCACCACACATGCTTCTGACTTTTATCTCACAGGTGAAGGTGGTCCCTTATTTGAGAGTTGGTGCTTCAAGGATTTTTAAATTTAGTGAAATTTGGGATGGAATATGGAACTCTTCTGCTAGGTAGTAAGGTTTCTTAAAAAAAAAAATGAAGTAGCAACTGAAAGATGCTGCTATTACACGGCTGTCTAGTTGTCTGTGTGAAATAAGCTGGTGGCATCTGTCCAGTTGCAGACAGATGTCCACATCACAAATCATCAGGCTCCTTTTATAGAGCAGAGAAAATCAGCCCACGCTCACTCAGTTCAAGCCAGGAGGGATACAGTGAGGAAACCTTGCATTTCTCCTCTGTTCCATCTGCATTTAAAGAAGAAAAACACACATATGTGTCTCTTTCCAGAGAACTGTTCCAGCATCACTGAATAGGAGCAAATGTCCTCCTGGGAAAGCATAACTGAAAAGTACTGGAAAGAGAAAATTTGTTGAGACAGATGTGCTCTTGTATGGATCAAGTATTTTTCTTTGAATAATCTGGTGGAACTTGCAGTTGTGCATGTTAATTCTCCTGGCTGACAGGTAGCTGGCTGATGGGTTGTGGAGGCTCCATTTGGTGTGATGGACAGATGAAAGGCACTGTTATGGTACACTCTGGTCCCTGCTACTGCTGCTAATTTTGACACGCCATTGTAAAACTCTTTACTTTTCATATATGAGAAGGTGTTAGATTAAGTGCTTGGCTAATGGGCATCTTTGTTCCAGTCACAAACTCACGGTCTCTTTCAGCACTTTTCCATTTACTGCCCTGACTGCTGTTTATGGCAGCAGTGGCAAGAGCAAGGCTGCCAAATTTATTTTAAAGATCATGGTGCATGGTGCCAACCCTAATCTCTCTTGGTGCCAAACTTGGCTCCAGCAGCAGTAGCTCTACATTGTTATTCTTGTGCAACACTTGCATTACATCATGCTGAAAGGAGGAAAAGAGATTTTAAAAATTTCAGTTATTCAAACGCAACATTCACAGTGGGGAAAAACAAGACGGAAAACAAAACTCCTGCAGTTCAAATGTCAGTGTCCCTCTGTACTTTGTTAAGTTATTTGAGGCCTGTTTAATATCATAAAATGGCACTTCCAGGAAGTGTTTTTCATTATCAAATCAGGCTTTGCAAAGGAAAACAGGGACATTTGTGTGCATGGCATTGGGTTGGTGCGTTTGTTTTATTTGGGGTTTTCACTTCCGTGCTCTCGTGCAGAGCATCAGTGACTGGATGGCAGGATCTCTGTGATTCCTCTTTGTTAATATCCTCTGGTTATCCCTGCAAAAATTCCATCCCTCTGCCTTGAAAATAAACCTAACAACCAACAGCTTTGGGAACTCGGGCCCGGGTTAACTTTCACCTGGGCTTAAAGAAAAAAGCTTCAGCCTATTATCCCACCAAAACTCATAGGAAATCAGACCTTGGCCCACCTGAACATACAAAGTGAATCATGCTGTCCCATTTGTTATTCCTGTGTTATTATTTTAGCCTGACTTTCAAATACCCACAGAAACAAATTATTAATGGAGTTAATATCAAGGAAAACATTGTGAGCATTTGCTCTGAGTAGATTCTGTTCCCCTTGGCTGTTTCCACACTATTAATTGGTATGAGTAACAAAGTGCAGTTTGCTCAAGCATTGCTTTTGATTATTGTCCTTTTTTCTCCTAACATCTCCAAGATAAGTAGCAATTACATTGTGCTATTTTGCTCACTGCTGTTGTGCTGTAGCTCTTTAAAACAAGAAATCTGCTGTATTTTTATCTATAAACTGCCATTGTCAGCCAACCTCTTGATTCAATTTGTCCCTTTTGAGCCTTTCAGTTTTAGATGGAGGAACAAAAAATTTGACATTTCAGTATTCCTGCTGGTGAGGTAACCAACTTTCACTACAGAAATATTATTCATAATGACAGTTAATTTTTATTTTATTACGAGTCAAAAATGGAGGGAGAAGGTGGCTTTTGTTACATCTATGAAGAAGAGGAGGGAAGGATAACTTCCTGAAGTTCAGCTGAGTGATAGCCTCTCTTCCAGGACTATGCTCTGCTCTTCTCAAAGAGGAAGGACTGTGACTAAGGGAATGTTAGAAGTTCATTAATCTGATTTATGTAACGAGATATTTGCTAAATCCAGATTGGAAACCTGACTTACTTGGTATCTAAATGGGGCAGGTGTATCAGAGTACAGTTGGATTTCCTCATCCAGGCCATGCATTTGGGAAGCAGCTTCAGGGTTAAAGGTATTGAGTGAGCAGCAGCATTTGCAGTGCTGGACCAGCCTTGCCTACAGCGTTTGTGGACAGGAGTGTGTTCAGCAGCATCAAAAGGAGGGGAGCAGCTCTTGTTATATTATAAGGATTAACTGGTTTGGCTCAGCATGTTTGAAGATGACCCAGCCAGAAATTCACTGTTGATCACAGAGTGGTCCAAACTTTGTGAACCTGGTATTTCCACAAATTGTAGCACTGACAGAGCAGTTCTGTTCAGAGTGCCATAGTCATATCACCATCACTGCTCTTCTGCTGGTAAGGAAAACGAGGCAGTCAGAGATTCTTCAACCTTCTACATACACAACAGCTCTGTGCTGTCTTCTCTGCTCCCAGAAAGTCTGACTTGAGGGATTTAACCAAGGAGAGAGTACGTCATTCTCACTCCAGCCTCACCTGTGCTGTTATCCTAGACTTTTCCCTCACATCCAAAGTCCTTTTGCTAACTTACATTTCATAGTTCTTTTCCCATAGCTCTTTCTGAATTATTATTCCCCAAGTGCTCCTCCTTTACAGGCTGAGAACGGAGGTGCTGACACAGGCCTGTTATAAAGGGGCAGCCCTACCCTTCTTAGTGGGTTGCTGGAGCCATTGCAGGACTCTGACAGGTTTGAGAAGTAAATCAAAATGGTGAAGAAATTCTCATAGTCTGGGAATGGAGAGGTTTTGGACCAAAAATGAGTGAGAGAACATGCCCTGAAGGCCAGGTCTCGTGCCTCGCCTCCTTCTTGGCTGTCTCATGTTCACGTTGGTCATTATTCATTGCATGGATATCAATACTCCAGCACTGTAACAGGTTCCACCTCAAGATTTCAGAGGACTTTCCAGCCCCTAAAAAGAGCTTAATTGGCAATTTATACTGTAGTTCCCAATTTTACAGAGGCCTTAATGTAGTCCTGAGAAACTTGCCCAGTCTCATAGTGATTGGAAGAACTCAGTAGTGTTACTTCAAGGTAAACTGCAGCTCTAGGGAAAATTATATATATATATATATATCTTTTGTTGCTGCAGTTTATTTAATCCTGCAGTGCCTGGAGGTCTCACAGACAGTAGGACAGCATTGCACTGGTGAATGCTGCACATGCATAAAGAGGAATAATACTTGTCCTGCAGCTTCTGCAGGGAAAGACACAAAGGCCAGGAAGCCCAGTGGTGGCACAAAGGACTCGCCCAGGAATGAGCTGAGTTACCTGGGGCAGAGCAGGGAGGAAACCCCAGGATTTGTGAGTCTCACACCAGGGTTTGATCTGCTGTTTCTCTATGCAGAATTTATTTCATTGTGTCCTCTGTGAGAGCTGTTCCCGTGTTAGTGAGCACCACTTTTTCTTGCACACACTTACCTGTGGGTTTTAGTCAGAGTATTCTTTCTGAAGCAACCTGAGCAAGTATTTTCTAATACATTGATTTTTCTGTGGGAACTTCAGGGAGTCATAGAATGGCTTGGGTTGGAAGAGACCTTAAAGATCATCTTGTTCCAGCCCCCCTGCCACTAGACCAAGTTGCTCACACCCTGGGGCTTGTGGCAGCTTCGTGCATCACTGCCTTTTGAATGAGGGGTTTTTTGTTAGGATGTGGGTGGTATAAATGTTCTAAACTTTCTGGAAAATGTTTTCCCTTGGCACTTGTTCCAGCTAATGGCCAACTTTCCCTGCATTAAACTGTGCAGGGATAGAATTGCTGCTGCCCTGCTGCTCCAGCTGTGTGCTGTGTGAGGTGCTTCCCCTCCCAAGCCCTCTGCATCTTGGGATGATTTCTCTTGTCCTGCTGCATTAAATAGAGTTTCAGAGAAGTTATTAGGTGCCTCATTGAATAGTTAGTTTTGCAAAAATGACTGCCTGAAAGTAGTTTCTCTCATGCCACTGGAGTCTGGGCAGGTGTGCCCAAGGCTCCACAAATAAGCAAGGAAAGCTCTGTTCTCTGTGATTTTCCACTACTATTTGAAGCAGATGTTTGGGGTTTTTTTTTGTGATGTTCAGTGCTTTATTGTCTCCACT
Source organism: Agelaius phoeniceus (assembly GCF_051311805.1). Taxonomy (NCBI): domain Eukaryota; kingdom Metazoa; phylum Chordata; class Aves; order Passeriformes; family Icteridae; genus Agelaius; species Agelaius phoeniceus. The sequence continues at coordinate 7,808,049 of NC_135281.1, forward strand.
TCATTCTGGTATGGTAGAGCTGAAGTAGTTTCTGGATGCTTAATTTTGCTTATGTAACGACTTTATGTTACAGTGTATTGATGATGCAAATATTTTACAAAATGAGGCCCTGCAAACACACACACACACCTGAAAATGAGTTTTTTTCCTGGTAAGATCAGAGTTTCATGTTCTGCTCTTTACTCAGCATGACATGTGAGGAGAAAGCAGAAAACTGAGGGGAATAAACTCTAATTTCATATATATATATATATATATACTCAATTCATATATATATACATATATATACACATATATATATACATATATATATACATATATGAGTATATATATATATATATACTCAATTCATATATATACACACACACACACACATATATATATGTGTGTGAGTATATATATATGTGTGTATATATATATGTGTGTGTGTGTATATATATATTTGTGTCTTTAGCCCTTGTGATTCTTAGGAGAAGGAGTAAAACATGTAGTTCTTCGAAGTGGAAAGAGGTGCCTAAATAGTGACAATTGTCATGAGCTGGACTCTGCAGCCCTTGGTTTGGGAAGCCCTGACTCTGGAAACAGTTATTTCACATGAAGGGCCCTAATTCTGCAGCTGGAGCTGCTGGAGTGGTTTTCTGCAGTCACATGCAGCCCTTGCATGCCTGGGGGATCTGAATAGGAAGAGGTGTGATGAATTTAAAAAGCTTGTGAATGTCAGATAGGAATGTGGAAGCTGAAAGAGATTATTTATGTACTTTTGTATGTATGCATACACATACAATTATATATTTCAAGTCATTGTAGGCTGTAAGCTCACAGTGTTTCTTTATCAATGTATCCTCTGTGGTACTTGCTTGTTCACAGTAAGAAAGCTGAGTAATTTTATGCTTTGGAAAATAATAACTTTGCAAGGGTTGCTCCACTTGGCAAATAGATCCAACAGACCCAAAAAAGGCATTGTGAAAAATTCTACTTTCTCATTTTGACTTAGAATAAGTGAAATACTGTGGCTGAAATGGATTTTAAAAGACCCAGTGACTCCAGCCAATGTCACAATGTGTTTCTGCTGGGGCTGACAGGTTGAAGCTCTCTGCTGTGAACCCCATCATGAGCTCATTCGAATTTTCAATTTGAATTGAGCCTCTCAGAGTGCTTTCAGAATGAATGGTGAAGGTGCCTTGTCCTGGGGGGTTCTATGGGCACTGAATCCCCTCTCCTGTGGGCTGCTCAGCCAGAAAATGCTGCTGCTCCCTCTGCTCTGTCTTCCTTCAGTCTCTCCCATTTTAATTGCAGGAAAGGCAGGGGAATCCCAGCCCAGCTCATGCCTCTTTTTCATCTCAGTCTGCTGTGTCTGCAGGGGAATCAGGAAAACAGCACCTGGAGGAGGCAGTAGTGAAGCCCTGCTGGGAGGAGTAAAAACATTTATTTATATGAAGACACCCTACTTTTTTTTTTTTTAATTAACAGGTCTGAGATAAAAAATAAATACTGCATTTAAAGAAAAAAATAATATATTTAAAGAAAAATCAGTGAAAAGCAGACTGGAATAGCAGGTGAGGAAGCCTGGTGAAGCAAGTCAATGCTTCTGGAAATTCAGGACTTCCAGGGAAACAAGGCATGCAATTATTTGTGCCGGTTCCAAGCACTGAAAAATCTTAAGGCTGACTTTCCTTCCAAAAAAGAAAGAAAGAAAAAAAAAAAAAGTTGATGTGGCTCAAAAAATTCATGAGACAGGAATTTTCATCTGTTTTTCACTGTCTGGTCTATGGGTTAGAGCAAGACAGAAAACTTCCAGTGAAAGTAAAATTTTGATAAAAAAGACTCTCTCATTTAAAGAAAAAAAAAGACAAAACACAGAAACCATGTGGGGAAAGATTTTAAAGTTGATGGAATACTTTGGTTATTTTTAAACAATAGTGGTTTCAGAAGTGTGAAAGAATTGGTCTATTTTGTTGGTTTTTCTCAGTTATTTTTCTTAAACTTGTTTAGAATTAACACTTCTTTTTTTCTAAAAAAAAAGGAGGAATTTGAAAATCTCAATGTTAACCCAAGCTGGTTTTTTCTTTACCTACCGTGTAATTTTTTTCTTGTTTCTCTTGGTTTCATCCTCAGCCTGAGATAACACGTGCTGGAGGCTCTGCCATGTGTGCTACAGCCACAGTGAGGACTCCCCTTTCTTTTGTGTCTGAAACAGGCTGGGCAATGGTAAATCCAGACAAGTGCTGCTGCCTTTATTGTGCAGTTACACGGGTATAAAGCAGCTCTCAGGAATACAAACAGCCCAAGGGATCTGCCCTGCAGGGCACCTTGAAAGGACATCTTGTCACCAGGCTGTGCTGTCAGCCCTGGACGTGAGCATCAATGCCAGCCCAGGTTTAGCTTGGTGCCTGTCCAGGCTTTTCCTGCATGCATCTATCAGATGTACTTGTGGGTGAACTAAGACTCATTATAAAAGAGAAAACAGGGTCGTGGCTTTCACCTGCTGAAGCATTTGTGAGTTTTTGAAATGGAACAAAGAAGCTATTATAGATGGGGAGAAGAATGGCCAAACAGTGTGGGGAGGAATGTACTGACAGAGGAAATGAAATTACTTTCCTCTGCTTTTGAAATGTGGGGATAGAAGTAGCCAAAATCTTCAGTGTGGGAAATTCCCTATGATTATACCATGTGGAAGGTGGCTGCAAGATAATACTGTTTTCTTTGCTTATGAATGATTCCTTTATTTTTGTACAGGAGCAAAGTAAAATTGGGAGCAGAATTTTGCTACCAAAAGTCTTGGCAACGCTGCCTAAGCTACTATGCTTCCCATGGAGTTAAAACAGTAGAAGTTTTAATTCCCAATGGAAATTAATGAGGCATAGCAGGTGCTTTTGAAAATTTTATCCATATGGGGAAAAAAAATTAATCTTGTATTTCCTAGGAATGAATTAAACCCAAACTTTTTAGGACAGGGATGGGGTTTGTTTGTTTTCTCTGAATCAGAGAGTGAGAAAGCCATCTTCAGATTTTTCTGCATGTGATTCACTTCTGAAATAAAGTGGGGCTGTCATCTTTTTAATGATGAATACCACTGGAATCATCAAGTATTTCTTAGCAATCTGCACCATTTTTTAGGAGGGTAGAAAGATGAAAGCAGTTGATCAACTAATTAAAAACAGATAAAGTCACAGCAGCAAGACAAAAATGTGACTCTTGCAATTCTGCTGCAATCTCTGTCTCTACTCCTCCCCTTCCCAGCAGAGCTGAAAGCAGAGGACTTGGCTTGTACCACTCCTGCCTAGGGCTCTGTGCTGGCATATGCATATGTTTAGGAAGATCTGGTGGTTTAAGCTTGTATTTGGCCTCCATCCAGATACAAGTAAAAATTCTTGAGAAGATCATTGCATGGGATTGTTGCAGGGAGCATAATTTCTGAGAAACTTTGCAATTTCTCACTGCCTTGAAGTACTTGTCCTTTCCCCTGTAGGCTCTGGCAGGTTTTTCCCAAGGGGAGGAATTTTGCTTTTCCACCTGCAGGGCTCCCACCTCTTCAGTTCCCTCACTGATGGCAGATGCAGAGCTCATTCTCATTTTTTCCCACACCCATGCCAGCTTTCCCCCCTTCGTGTCTTTTCCTCCTGAGTGTCCTTTCTGTTGCTCAGATGCCCTCCTGCAGGCTGCTGTCATTTTGGGGAAATGCCCCGCTCTTCCTTGCACATATTCCCTCTGAAATCTCTCAATCACTTGGCCACTGAGTTCACCTGGTACCTCATACTGCCCAGGTGTCTTACTTGCTGAAAATGCCCTGAAAGCTCTCCTTTGAACTATTTTTTACCATTCAGGTACACTTTGAAGCCAGAATTCTGTCCTCTCACCCTGGAACTGGGGTAGAGATGGGTGAGAAGCGCAGATTCCCAGGCAGAAGCCCCCTGCCTCCTCAGGGAGGATGGAAATGCCCTGAGCTGCCTTTAGTGTCCTGTGGGTTGATGTTAATAACACGTGGGAGCAGGCTGAGAGAGGATGCAGGTTCTGCCTGAGCAGCAGAGCCCCAGGCTTTGGAAGGAAACTCCTTGACCTGTTGCTGGTGCCTTCTGCCTTGTCAGCCGTGCTGGGCAGAGCTGTGGCGAGGCTCCATCTGCCCACAATGCCATTTTTGGTTTCCTCTTCCACCCTCTCAAATTATGATCCAGGGAGTTCTCATCACCTCGCAGGCTCAGTCTGCACACCTGATGCCTTGAGAGGCTACCTAGAGTTAAAGGAATAAAGAAGGGATTTATTAAAAGGCCTTCACAGGATTCTCCTTGGGCAGTACAGGAGCCTGGCCACAGCTCCACCCAAGGTGGATGATGGGTCTTGAGTTTTCACACTTTTATAAATTTTGGTCCATTTCCTTATTGGGGTCAGTTGTGCAATTCCAGCTCAGGTTATGCAGTCCCATCCTCCCAGATTGCTCTCCTCAGTTTGCTGTTGTTTGCACTTTTTGGGCCTGAAGCTGCAATGGTGTCCTTAGTTCTCAGGCTGAAAAAGGATTGTTTTGTGTGACTGAACTGTGAGGAGAACTTGCTAACACTCTATGTGAAGTTCAGAATCTGTAAAATAAGAAAGCTAAAACTTAAAGGCATCACACTGGGTCCCTCCATGGCATTGGACACCCATTTTTGAGTAATTTGGAGAGAGATTGAATCACTCAGGAGTTCTGTCTTCAGCACACATTTGACTGCCTTGACTTGGGGTCTGGAATCACTGCCTTCCAAACATCTCTGTAAAAGAACAGAGGATTTGCCAGTTGCCCCAACACCTCAGTCAAAAATCTGAAACCTTAAATTGTTTAATCTGGCATTCCTAGTTTCATAATGACTGAAAAGAAAAAAAAAAACCTTATATTTCTATTTTTTCCTTCCTAAACATTAGAAAAAAAGTTTCTGTTTTTGGCAGAGATTTTGCGGGCTAACTTTCAGGGCAAAATACTGGGGTTTGAGTAGGGGATTCTAATGGAAAAGCTGAGCAACAAATTCACACAAGGTTCTTCTTAATTGTAGCAGCCAAAAGCTCTTCCAGATGTCTGTCAGCCCTGCATGCTAGATGCTGCCATCACTGGTTTTAATAAAAGCTCATATTCAGCAAACTTTATTACTGATTTACTGTACACTGCTTAAGCCAGAAAATGTTTTTTCTCTAAAAAGAAAACAAAGACCTGATATTTTCATCAGTTGCACTCCAGCATGTCATTTACTGTTTTAAATACCAGCCCTGTTCCATTATTTGACTGTTTTCTGTAGCTTGCCATCATTAAAACTGGAATTTCAGAAACTCTTGTCAAGAAGTCCATAGGCAAGAAATACACATGAATAAATCAGTAAATGGTGCGTGCAAAACAGGCAAAGCCACTAAGAGCACTCAGACGTGACAGGCACAGCCAGCCAGGCAGCTCTGTGAAAAGTTACCTGTTTGTACATGCAACTAATGCAGACTCTAAACTAAAGTGAGAGCTGAAAAAACAGGAAAATACAATGTGACTTGGTGAATGCAAAAGTGAACAGAACAAAACCAGTAGAAGAACCATCAGGCAGAGAGTAGCTAATGAAATCTCTGAACAATGATGTAATTAAAGTGCATTAATCACGATAAAAGATCATTTCCCTTTAAACATCTGCTCCTGTTCACTTGGCAACAGCCTGGGCAGTGTCATGAGTGATGGGGGTTTGGATTATGCTGAAGGGTATGAGCTATCTGAGAAACAAGGTGGAACAGCCCCAGCTTGACAGGGTCTGGGGCAGCAGAGCTTCCCCTCAGTTCAGGGACAGCACTGAGGAAGGGGAGAAGAAAGGAGATGGTGCTCAGAGTGGGAAGGAAAAGCTTGTATAAAATGGAACCCCACCTTCTCAGCCATGCAGACAAAATTTAATTGGGTGCTGGTGGATTTGAATAAACAAATTCCTTAAATCCTCTGGGAAGAAGCCCCTGCCCACCCTGCTGTTTTCAGAGAGCATTAGGAGCCGTAGCTCATGCCTTGCTCTGCCCCACTGAGAAGCACCACAAAATTCTCCCTGAGCCCTTTCTGTGTGGCAGCCTGGCTGTGCCAGCAAGAGAGTGCTGGCTTTTCTGGAGAAGAAGCTCTGGCACAAGTTCAGTGTGCAGAAGAAGGGTTGTGACCATCCCTTACTGCCCTGCAGGGCTTTGGTACCGATGGAGCAGAGCTTCCTGCAGTGCTGAGTGAAGAAGCCTCTTGTGAGCTGTGTTCTGAGTTGAGTGAGGAGTCATGGATTGTTGTTTCAGCTCTGGGCAGGATTTTTTACACCTGGGGATGATTTGTTTGTATCTTTGCACACATCTGCCTCCTTGCTGCATTTCCACACATGGGCACTGGCTGTGGGCACACTTGGTGGCTCTGTGCTTCTGCATTTTCAGTTCCTCTGTATCTCAGGCAGGGTGGGGGAGCCAGCTGTGCTCCTCTCACAAGGGCACATCTGAAGGTGGAACCCTTTGGGACCCACCAGCAACAAAGATGCAGCTGCAGAGCTGATTTTTATGCTGCTCTGGTTTCCTTAGCAGATCTGAAACAGGTAGCACTTGGGGACAAAGGGATGACACAAGTGTTGGATCCAGAGCATTTCTACCACACTGGTCACTCATAAGGTCTCCTTCATGGCACATACTTGGGAAGCCTTTGCCAGCCTCTGGAATTGAGGCTGTGTGGGTGATGAGATGCCCACATGGATTTCCAAGGGAGGCAGATCCCAGATCCCACCTGGGGACAGGGGGATTGGGGTTGTGGGCACTGTACATGTTTATGCCTCTTCATTTCAGCCTATTTTTGGTAGTTCTATGAATTCACAGAGGGTTCATGGGTTTTTTGTTGATTTTTTTTTTTTTTCTGTCTGGGCAGCTGTCAGGTGAGAAAATGAAAATGAATTTAGCTTTGGTTTTTCTCTTTAGTTACAGATGAAATGATCTGGTTTGTGCTTGTTCTTAACAATACTTGTCCTCCCTCACAGGCTTTATAAAAGAGATTGGGGAGCTTCAGATAAAAAGTTTGTGGTTTTCTATTTCTCAAAGCTGGTAAAGCCATACAGGGGTATTTAAACAGAAAATCAAAACAAACCCCTTGGCTTCTCCCAGAACACACAGATTGGTATTGCAGAAGCCTGATGATTTCAGCTTTATGTGCTGCTGTCTGTAACTCTGGGGTGTTTTAGGTGTGCTGTGGGTTGTGAGCAGCCAGTGCTGCCTGCCCAGTGCAGCTCAGGGAGCAGGGATGTGCCAGCTGCCTTGGCAGCCACACTCAGTGATGAGGGAGGGAGCCTGAGCAAGCTCAGCCAGGATCCCCTCACCACCACCTTCCCTCTCCCCCATCAGCTCTTGCTCTGTCCAAAAGCCCAGTTATGCTTTCCCCTAATAGCCCTAATTCCACCCAGTGACTTCCAGGGAGCTGAGCTGAGGTTGTGCTCTGTGTGGCCACAGAAAGCAAAGAACAGCACAGAATCTTTGAGTTCTCTGTTCATCATCTGGTCTGGGCTTGAGCCAACAGCTGCAAGTTTAGTCTTGGAAAATCCAAATAGGTTTCCATTGCATTGTGTGTTTTTAAAAAGAAATGAAGACATTTAATTGAGAAATTTAGCTCCAGGTTTTCTTTGCCCAGTGTGTTCTTCAGTTCTAGACACAGGCATTGGTTGCACAGGGAACAGGGGGAGAACGTGATGGGAGTAAAGGTGTCAAGGAAATCTGCCTTGCAGAAAAGGAATTGTGCAGGTATAAAATGTACCAGACCTTATTGTACTCACCCCATTGTCTTCACCAAAACACAGGTGTGTAAATCTGTGCTTTTACTGACATCTTTTGTACCCATCCAAAATATCCAACACTTCCAAGGGAAGCAAGCAGCTGAACAGGTCTGTAGCTGCAGGTAGGCACATGAATTGAAAATGGAGGTGTGTACAGGAATACACCTATTGATTTTATACATAAGGCCTGAAATAAGGATGTAGTCCTTGTTTCTGGACTGTTTCCATAATGCAGAGGTTGTGAGCTGTCATGGTGGTGTAGGTCATGTGCACACCTGAAGAATTGTGTTTTTCTTCAGAGATGCAAGTCCTAGGTGTCGCTAATTTGAAGTTGTTGGTTGCATCAGAGAAGGTCGCTGATGTGAAAGGGACTGTCCTTGTATCACTGCCACCTAATGGCCAGGACATTGTAGTGGGGTGCCTGGCTTGGGTGTCCCCTGGAAAACTGATCCTGTCACCAGTCCTGACTGCATTGCCTTGTAAGACTTGATAATGATCTTAACTGCCCTCAGCTTCGTTTTCAGCCTGTTACAGTCTGTTCTGCAGCCTCACTGGACACTGGTGTGTGTATTCTTGCTTTGATGGCATAGGAGAAATCTGGAATTTTGTTTTTGTGTGGCAAAATCCAGGCAGAAAGGGAAATCATTAATCAGATGGGTGTAATCTCCAAGGAAGCAAGTACTGCATTTTAATTCAGCATTTCCCTTTGATGAAAACTTTAGTGAATGTTATTATGTGGAATTTATATGAAGCCTGGGTTTAGGTAATCAGCTTTAATATTTATACTCTTAGGGAAAAAAAAAATTGAATCATTAGTAAGCATGCATAATTAATGAATAAATTGTATTTTTCCTTTGTTTTCCTTCAGGTATAAGGAAATGCTAGATCTAGTGATATCACCCAGCCTGACTGTAAATAGAGAGTGCCCTGACAGACTGAAGCTTAACCTTTCTCACATTTATGCCACGGCTCCAGATGACATAGAAGGTAGGCTGCTCTTCTGCTTGCTGTTTGCTGCTTTAACATAAAATAAATTAATATATGTTACCAAAGGGAGCTGGCCACTGCAAGGCCTCTGCTTCTGGCAATTAGTTCTACAGTATAGTGAGCAACTGAGATTTTTGAGGGTTTGTTTTTTGTTTTTTTTTTTTCTATACTCACCAGTTGTGGTTGAATCCTTTAGTTCCACAATGGCTTGAATGAAATGGAATAGAAATATTTCATATGTAAATCTATATCTGTGTATAGTTGGTGCCTGCATTTACACACATGCACGTGTAGATTTTTGTTCCACTGGAGGAATTGCAGGTGTAAACTGTATTTTTGTATTTTGTGTAGACCTGGTAGTTTTTGCTGGAGCCCCAGTGGTGATGTGAACGTGAGCCCTGGGCTTGGGTGGCTGTGCTGCTGCTGCTGATGTTAATGTGGGGGCTGTGGGGGCTCCCAGGCCCAGAAATGCATTGAGCAGCCTGGAAACCTCCTGCCAAAGCAGCTCTGTGCCCCACTTTGCATGGCTCTGAGACCACTGCTGCCATCCCCTCATGGTTAGCCCTGCTGGCCTCTGCTCTGGAGTTTCACATTTGGCAGGTACCAGGGACAAATTCTTTCAGTGGTTGAGGCTCTGATGGAAATTTATCTGCTCTCCTCCTTCTCCCCCCTGCCCCATCGTACTGCTCAAGTGAAGGAAACAGAAGAATGTTAAATCTGCTAAAAAAATTATTGGCAAGTGATGCAGCTGAACTAGTTCTTGCTAGTACAATCCCAGCTATTGTTTGCTGCGGTCAGGATCTGTCAGCCTTCCTGTTAGAGGGGAGGTAGGAAAAGGCACTGGCTATTATGTTTTAGTAGTATGTTTAACCCTTCATTTAGAGGCTCTTGGAAGGCCAGGAGATGTTTTGTTTGCATGTTTGCTCAGGCATTAGGAATTGCATGGTTAAATCACGCCCATCGTGGCTTCCTATTTACAAAAGCAGCAGAAGGAATTAAAGGAAACATCCTTTTAGATGGTCCTGTTTGCAGAAAAGATTAGAGCTAGAAATGATTTTTAGGTACATCATTTTGTAAAAGTCTTGGTGTAGGAACTGTTTTTGTTATGGGGTATAAATAAGAGCCAGCACAGAAGCACCACTTTGCCAGTGACAGCTCACATTGATTTGTTTCTTATAGAAATATTACAGTGTTTTTTCTACAGAATGATCCCCTGTGCTACCAAGATTGTGCTCTTTCCCTTGAAAATACTTGGGGTTAATTTGAAGAGCAGGAAAATACTTGTGTGTTTGACAATTCTCAGACTGACAGAGCTCTTCATGTAATAAATGCACACAAATTTCTGCTCTGTATTACACATAAAGTATTAAATTTAGCCAGTCTAGTCATAGTACTTACTCATTTAGATGTATATGTAGTTGTCTGGCCTGTTGTTTTCATGGGTGCTTGTCATGAGATGTGCAGTTATATCAATATAATTTTCAATATAATTGAAAAATTATATATATAAAATATATAATTTGCACATTTTGCCTGTAGGACCAACTTTCCTTTTCTTGTCAGTGACAGTAGCATATTGCATATTCACACACAGTAAATTCCTACTTGGAATTCTTGGCAAATTTATTTACTCTGTACCAAAATAAAAATTTGATGCTGTGGTGTTTTTCAAAGAGACAAAAAATGAGGTTTGTGCTCAAACTGTTCTGCTGGCTTTTTGAGTAAAAGCCATTAAGAATTAAAGAAATTAATTTTAAAATGTTTATTTCTTCATGGAGATCTGTTTGGTAATGAGGGACAGACAGAAATGGTGTAGTTCTTGTTTTCACAGTCTGAAAATCTAATTTTCTAAACTGTTGTCTTTCAGGTAAGTCAAAGCAAATTTTTCATAGTGAGTTTGAAGGTGACTCAGGTAAGCCCAGTTTTGGTTTGAAACTCAGTCTTTTTTCTGTGGATGTGTAAGTGAATAGATACACGTGTATAACGTTATCCTTTGTCAATAATGTGTGCATTTTTATAACACTATCAGTATTTTAAAGTAAACCTCTCTGCCTGTTGCTTGGGAAATAGCTTGCTGTACCACATTTTATGGGCACAGAAAGCAAGGTAGGGTTGCAGGTGGATTTTACTTTTCTAAGGTGTGGGAGTGTTGCAGGAGTTTGAAGAGTTTTGGTTTTGTTCCTGTGAGTGATTAGGGTGATCCTGTCAGTGATTATGTATGTAGAGGTTTCACCACTAATTACATAAATTAACATTCTAAAAAAAGAATGATACCTAGTAATTAATATTTTAGTAAGGACTCATGATGGTGCAATTTTTATTGAAGTTTAGTCTAAAAAGTTACCAGATGAAATGTCAGTGATTTTAAAAATAGTTTGGCGTAATCTCTGTGTTATAGCATAAAATGATCACGCCATGTAAAATGTTGTGAAAAAGGGTTGTGTGTGAAAACCATATTCAAGAGAGACCTAAATCAGGAAGAGCAAACATTTCAGATGTGAGCATGTTGGATCTTTTTGGTCATTCTGTCCATGTTTACAGCACAAATTACCCAAACCCACAGAACTGTTTGCATGCATTCAGACTTTATATGTGCTTGCACATTTCATTAAATGAAAAATGGTTTAAATGTTTAATTTGCCAGCTGACCAATGTCTGAACAAAGGAGGTTGTGCTGCTTTGGTCACTGGAGGTGTGTGGAGAAGCCATGTGCAGTGAGTCTGGTGTGTGCATTGATGCAGCCAGCAGACACAGAGGCTGCATCAGTTGTGGCTTGTCATTATTGATGATTGTGAGAGTGTTTTGGCATTTGTAGTGCTGAATTAATGACAGCTCCAGCCAGGAACCGAGGAGCAAAGTTTGGATGGCACTGTGGAGGCAACCTGCAAAATGTACATGGTGGTATTTTGGTATGACATTTTCAGTACAACTTGCAGGTTTTCATTTCGCTTTGTTTGTTTGTTTGTTTTTAGTTTTTAATTTGGTAAATATAAATTTATCTCTGAATAAAGCTGGTAGCACATTTTTCTTTGGTAGTGTTGCAGCACACTGTTGTTTGGTCCATTAGAAGGCATCTTGCACATATAACTTGCATGATAGGTTTTCTACTGATGTAATTTTTTGATTGCTGGTAGTTCAATAAGGTATGCTATAGTTAACTCAAAAAATTCAAATTAAGGAGATTTATGATGTTGTATTTTTAATATTTACTATTATTTGATATATTTTAATGGACATTAAAGAAAGTGAGTCATGGTCTAGGAGAGTACCAAAAAAAGCAAAAGATCAAAATGTGCAGTGAGCTTAAATCACTTCAGCAATCATAGTATTGGCTTTTAGAGCCTTTAGCATATGAGTCATTGCTTCAAAGCCCAGCTTCATGACTGATATCAGTCCCATGAGAAGAAGAAACTGGTAGTTCAATCAACTGGTATCACCCTCAATTAAAAACTAAATCTGTATTTGTTGTGAAGCAGAGAATATCTTTCTTACCTACCTCAGCTTGGGAATATTAACTAAAAAATAAAAAGTCTTTTGATTCCTGTATATTTTTCTCAACCCAGCAGTGGTAAAAACAATTGTATCAGCTTGGCCACAGAACAGAACACAATGAAAATCTAAGACCCTTTAATTTTGTTTTCCAGGCAGCAGCAAAGCAGCACCGCAGTGTCCTCTCCATCTGTACACCACAAAGTGAGTGCTCGTGCCAAGTGCTGTAATTTAAAATCCCTGTTTTGCTGAACAGCCATTTTGTGCAGACTTCTGTCACCTTAAAAAACATCTGCCCTAAGCCCATCCACCTGTTCCCCCACACGTCTCTGGCACAGGGAAGTAGCTGGTTCCTAATCTTCTTGGATATGGAGTGAAATAAGGTTTGAGGTACTGTGAACTGTGTTTTTGTAGCTCTGGGGATCCAAACCTTATCAGTTTGAATATTGTTGTGTTTATGAGTAACCACAGAGGGGATGTGTCGAAATGTCTGAGGTTTCCCATCTCACTCACTTGTTCGGCAAACTCAAAATGAAACATGAAAAATCAGTGTTGATTTTATTTTATTTTTTTAACTTGCACGTATTTTGCACTTTCTTAAAGCCGCCATGCATTTAGGTGGCTTAATCTGATAGTTCATAAAACAAACTTCTGCTTCAGTCCTCTCAATTCCCAAAATATTCAGCATCCTGTGTTGAATGTAATTTTAGCAAGATGTCTAGAACTGTTCTGCTTGTGCTCTAGAAGACCATGTGCAGTAACTGTTTCCTTAATCCCTTCTGTTTCCTTGTTCTGAATAGACACTATCCCCACATAGTGACCGTCCCGCCCTTCCCCACGATGGCAGCCTATGGGCAGGCTCAGTACAGCACGGGAATCCAGCAGGCTGCTGCCTACACTGCCTATCCCCCACCAGGGCAGCCCTACGGAATCCCCTCCTACAGTGAGTACCCCACAGTCCTGGTGCCTTGAGGGCATCATCCTCCTGCTGCTGGCAAAATAGATTTGGAGTCTTTAGGTTTTACACTGAATTGTCATTTGTGTCTCAGCAACGTTAGGCTTAGAGGAAAGTCTGACTTTAAAAATGTTGGGTTTCCTTTGAACGTTACCAGCTTTAAACCTATCAGCTTGTCATATCATGGGTTATGTTTTTGCAAACTAGGTAAGTTTGGAGCCAGTCAGTAGTAGACTATATGAGAAATTCAGGTTCAGCAGGATGTGCCACTTAGGAGTAACAGCTTGTGAGTGTTCCCATGATCCACTGTCAAGACAAAGTACAGTAAATATGGTATTTATGAAAACTACACTTTACCATCCTTGATTCTTCCTGAGGTTTCAATAACACAAGCTACTTTGAGAAAAATTTTGTGTATATTATTACAGAAGAACCAAAGTGCAGAGCAGAATAAGGCATGGGTGAGAGGTTGCAGAGTACCTTGGTTTTGGAAGACAGTTTGTGTTTAAATGGACACTTACTGGCTATATGTGCACTCAGCATTTCTAACCCCAGTCAGCTTTGTTCCCTGCTTTCCTGCACAGCCTTGCCAACAGCTGTGGGGAGGCAGTGCTGGGCAGGAGCAGCTGGGCAGCTAATTAAACCAGCACTCCTGACAGAGGAATGCCTGCTACACCAAGCCTTAAGTGTCCTCAAGTTCTGCATGGGGATACTGAGCTCTTGAGGAAGATGAAATTTCTTTCCACTCCTAAAGACCAAAGAGATGTTGCTCTCGTTTAGGCGCAGCTCTTTAACAGAAAACTTTGGGCTTCCTCCTTCTGGCTGCTCACATGAGGGCTGAGTCTTGCACCATTAAAATGGTTTCATAGTTCTGTTTCCACTCCTGTTTTCTCTTGTGCTCCTTAGCACCTTTGTTTACTTGGCAAATACAGGATCTCTTCCCAACAAGAAGTTTTTATACCGACAAGGCCTTTACTGAAGGGAAATTCAGTGCAGTGCTCTGGAAGGCTGGGGAAGCAGCCTTGGCAGAGCCAAAGCTCTTCTAGGATGATGAGAGGAATGTTCAGAGACCCTTTCCTGGAGCTGTTTGTGTGTTTGCATCAGCTGGCTGACTTCCAAGGAAAACTCTGAGCAGTTGTCCTGCTAGAGCAGGTGAAAGCAGAGCCATTTGCTACTGCCTAGAGGCTTTAGGGCATACATGTGTCAGGCCCATATGCTGCTTATAAATCCTGTGGGTGACCTCTTAGCATCCTTGAGCAGTGATTTCCCTCCCCCAGCCTGTACACCCTCTCTGAGATAGTCAGCACAGCGTATGAAAAACTCCACCTGGCTGACAACCAAGAACAATGAAGCAGTATTGTTTTTAGGCACAAAAAATAAAACTCGGCCAGCTCCTAGACAAAACAGAACATTATGTGGAAATTAATTTGGTGCTAAGGTATTTTGCTGTCTGACAACAATTTTTAGGCTTCCAAAGAGGCCCATTTGCTGAAGATTAATTGTAACTGGGGTGGGCAGGTTGAGTGCTGGCCTGTGGAGTGCTGATGAAATAGAAAAGCACAGGATGTTGGAGAGAGGGGCTTCTCTGCACACTCTTCTCTTCCCAGCAGTGATGAAGCCCCACACTTGCACCAGAATTTGTCCCTTCACTGTCCAAATAAACTTCCTGCCTTTCACAGTCATCTTGTTATGAGCTTGTGCTCAAACTGCATCGCAGTTCTTCTCACCTGAAGCTATAGTAAGTGATTTTTATTAGAGAAAACATTATGTGGGAGAGCTTACTCCAAACCTGAGCAAGCACAGACTTGCTGCTTCTAGTTAAGCTAGAATTGAGCATGTTTCAGGTAAGGCACCTGAATTCAACTTGTCTGCAAGTGCTAAAAGAGGACAACAGCATGGAAAGTGTGTAAATCCAGTGTCCAAACATCAGCAAGGTCTTTTTTTAATCCCAGCACACAGGGAGTGTCCATTGGCCATCTTTTGTTGTGCAAATAGGATGCAAAGGAGGGAAGGATCACACCCAAAGGGTTCATCATGTGTTGCACCTTTGAGCTGTTTATTTTAATAATACAGCTGTACAATCTCAGCAGCATCTCAGAATAAAATATCAACTCCTTTCATTACCAGCAAGGGTTTCATCTTGCAATGTTTAATTCAACTATTGCTGTTCTCCTGTAAATTTTCAGTTTAATTGCCTAGTTTTAGAAATGAAAAGATTTTTGTGGCTTCAGGGCTTACCTGTTGTTCCTGAACTGTATGTTATATCCAACTGAGCAGGTGATAACCCTCCTGTAGGACTTGACAATAAATGTTTTGATGCCAAAGCTGAAAATACAATGCAAGTAAAAAATAACTCCTTTGAGAACAGAAATCTTGAGTTTATTTTGCTGAAGGTCCTGTTCTGTTGTCAATCATTGCTTGCATCTGATAACTTTTCAGGAAATTTATGTGTCAGTTTCTTCAATTCTACAAGAGTTTCTTCAATTCTGTAACAAAACTATATCTTCAGAAATTGCTTTTGAGAACAGTATTATTCATGGTTGTTTACCCATCTTAGCAAAAGTGCTTTTGGTTGTGGATACAGGATGTAGCTGACTCAAATAAATTTGGGATAAATTTGTTTAGCTGTTAGGAGACCTGTTTGGGTGATACAAATAATTAAACATGCACACACATCTATATCTATATCTATATCTATATCTATATCTATATCTATATCTATATCATATATCTATATCTATATCATCTATCTATATCTATATCATATATCTATATCTATATGTGTGTGTGTTTATTATATTAAATACATAATATAACTGATATATATATCACATATACATATTAGATAGATAGATATATCTCTAACATAGATATATAGATATAGATATGTTATATGTTAGACGTACATATGTTATATGTAAATATGTTATAGATATAGATATATCTCTGATATATATATATTTCACATATACATATTAGATAGATAGATAGATAGATAGATATATCTCTAATATGTATATGTGTATGAAAGAAAGTGTAAAAAAAGAGAGCTTATTAGGTTAAAATCCAGCTGAAATGTACCTCATAGTACATGCTGAAGACACCTGTGTTGGATGTGGCACCAAAAAAAAAAGAGAAGAAAAAACAAAAAGGAGGCCTGTGGTTTGGGGGTTTTGGTCACCTGCTCTTTGTCCATCTTTGCTTTTTGTCCGTGTTTCCATGGCAAGCACTCATGTTTTGCTCTTGGCCCCCCAAGGCATTAAGACAGAGGACAGCCTGAGCCACTCTCCAGGGCAGAGCGGCTTCCTCAGCTACGGCTCCGGCTTCAGCGCGCCCGCGGCGGGGCAGGCGCCCTACACCTACCAGATGCACGGTGAGTGAGCATCACCTGGGCACCACGGGGCCACCTGGGCACCCACAGGATCACCTGGGGCATCACAGGGCCACCTGGGGCATCACAGGGCCACCTGGGCACCCACAGGGCCACCTGGGCACCCACAGGGCCACCTGGGGCATCACAGGGCCACCTGGGGCATCACAGGGCCACCTGGGCACCCACAAGGCCACCTGGGGCATCACAGGGTCACCTGGGCACCCACAGGGCCACCTGGTGTAAGAGCCAAAATGAGGGGTGCAGGACTCCAGGCAGCTCTCCAAAATGCAGTTTATTGTACCCAAGGTGTCACAGCAGTCCAGGGTGGTGGGTGACAGAGCTGTGCCTACAGCTGTCAGCTCCAGCTGCAGGCAGCACTGCAGACCCTTTGGTTTTGGTTACAATGCATTATAGACCTTTTTTTGCTTAGCATCTTCATACAGTAGAACCAATCTATACCTTAACTATTACCTATAGCCTATCACAACTGCTATAATTACCATATTCATGTTACTGTTCTCCAATCACTCAAAGTTAGTACATTACAGTTTAAGCTAGAAGTTGCTTTTCAGTTTTCTTGCAGTGGAAAATTCTGAGACCTTTTTTCTACTTGCAACGTTTGCTGATTTGTTTGCCTGTGCTATCTTTCTTCTTGGTAGAAACATCTTCTTGTTTGGGGTGGGTTTATCCTGTGCTCTTAAGTCATAAAAACCCCTTCTAACTAACACACCCTTTGTCTCCTTGGTTAGCCAGTAACACTGGCTCAGCAATTCTTTTCTTCTAGATCAAAACTTGCTTCCATCTCTATTCCTTCATCAGGCTCTACATTCAAAAATCTTTCTGCTAAGCTTTCATATCTGTGAGACTTCCTTGTCAAACTTTCATCCTTCCCACAAGCTGGGGCACTCACAGGGCCACCTGGGGCCCTCCCAGCCCCATGCTGGACCCATTCTCCCCCTGCAGCTGCTGTGGAAAGCTTCTGGGTGCAGGCAGTTGGCACAGGGAAGGAGGTAAAGTCTCTGCTTGATCTGTTTTGCTCATCAAGGCATTGATTTCTGGCTGAGGGACTGGATTTAACAGTCTAATGTCCTAGCAGAATTTCACCTATGATCAATACAAGCTTTGTCTTTCTGCAGAAACTGTGTTTTCTTTCTCTTAATTAGTTCTGTGACTGCATACCTGGGATTGTTGTGTTGGTGTGAGTTCCTGCATTCTGATGGAAGCAAAACAAAGGTGGTTTTACACTTCATGCAAACAGTCCTGTCAGAATTATGCTTCTCTCTGCCTTATGCTGACCTGAACAAACTGCTCTGTGCTTAAACTGCTGCATATTCTCCCTACTAGTATTTATTTAACAGCCTGATACTTTGATACTAAGGAAAATGAGAGTGACTCTGCTTGAGGAGAGGCGAATGCACACGCAAAGCTCTGCATTGGCTTTGTCCATCCCTCTGAGATTTTGGTTTTCCAACCAAAGAGGAATTGTATGGCTTTCCCAAACTCTTACAGAAGCTGTTGAAGGGGAGAGAGATCACTTTGCCTTCTGATATTGTTGAGGGTTTTATGCACAAGGCCCTTTTGTGACATTATACTTAGCTGTTCCCATTGCAAAACTGTCCTTTAATTCTTCTCAATCCTGAAAGTGAAAAGTGGGCATACACATCCACTTTCATTTTAAGTCTGAGACAAACTAAAATCCTAAACAGTTATGAAAAGAAAGAAAACAGGGTAAAATCCATTTTATTATATATATAATATATATATATATAATATATTATTATATATTATTTAAGAAAGCTGAAGACTAAGAGTTGACCCTTGGCTGAGCCTTCACCTGCTAGTTTTGTAAGAGCACATTATCACTAAGGTGGTTTTTGGGGCTTGAATACCTCATAGTACCTCATAGTGCATGCTGAAGACACCTGTATTGGATGTGGCACCAAAAAAAAAAAAAAAGAAAACTAAAAAGAAATAGAAAAAAGAAATAGGAGGCCTGTGGGCTTGGGGTTTTTGGTCACCTGCTTCTGGTCCTACTTCTACATGTGTTCTCTTGAGAAGACAGACTCTTGACTTTATTTGGACTGAGGTTTTTAAGATGTCCCTATTGTCAAGAGGCTTAGACAAGCAAATTTTGTGCATCAGTGCTTGAAAATGCAAATGCAAGCAGCAGTGACAGAGCCATGAGTTGTACCAAGAGTTGTACTAAGACAGGCTGAGGAGAGCCGTGTGTGAGAGCATGAATGTGCCCTAGGGCCATGCTGTGATATTAGGAAAAATCAGTTCTCTTCACGTATTTATTCCAGGAAGATCATTTCAGCCAGCTCAGTGAGCCTTTAACACAAAGTAAACAGTTTCTGCAAGGGGCAGGTGCTTTCTCCAAGGCACAGGGAGCAGGAGTGAATGTGTCTTCCTCTAAACAAATATTTCCACCCTTCCTCTGCCGGCTTGTGAGAGGAGCAGTGTGAAGCTCCCTGGCTGTATGGTTTATTTACCTTGCTGAGTGCCAGTGAAAGGTTTGAGTGAGGAGAAGGAGCCTTCCTGTGCTGAGTGCTGCTGAGGAATGTGTGCTCAGGGCTTTCCCACGCCACAGCACTTGGGGGTGGGGAGGCAATCCCTGCCTGTGCCACCCAGGCCACTGGGCTTTGCTGCTGATGGGCTAAGCCAGCTGAAAAGGAGAAATTGTTATTGATATATTTTTATTAAAAAGTTCAGGGGGTTTAAGAGTCAAGTTTCTAACTCCCAGTTTCTAAAAAGTTTAAGAGTCAAGTTTCTAACTCCCAGCTCAAGGACAAAATGTTTTTTGCGTCATGGGGAAAGAGAGATGGTGAAGAGGGTGATGGTCAGGGGCTCAGCAAGAAAAGGTGCCTCCAACTGCTGCTCAGTGTTCTATTATCAAGTGCAAGGAAAAAAAATAATTTTTTTTAAGCTATTCTCTGCAAGTATTGTAAAGAGTTAATAGCTCAGGTACAGAGGTGAAATAAGTTGGTATTGTTTGCCTCCACTGAGGACCGGTGAACATAATGATCTCATTTGTGGGTGAGGGTGGGTGGTCAGATTGCTCAGCCCTTGTGATTCCTCCTCACTGCCCCCTCAAATATGAGTTACAGCAGCAAATGAGTGCCCAGTGTAGGTGTTACACCACTCACCAAGGAATAGACAACCTCTTGGGTGACAAATTTTTGTCTCACAGGCTCTAGGACAAATGCTGTCCTTTGTTGGTGCTGGTTTGTTCCCTCTGGTGTTTGTTTGGCAGCAGCACTGGCAGGCTGGGGTGCCTGTGAGCAGTAAATGGAACCTCTGGAGGCAGATTCAGCTCTCTGTTCAGTCTGTTTGTTTGCAGTACAAACACAGGTGATGCAGGTGAAAGGGGCTGCATTCAGCTTTTCATCCTGAACTCCTGCTGTCAGTTGTATCCTGGCCCTTGAGCAGGAACAGGATCCACTAAAGAGCAAGAATGAAGATATAACTTCCTTTTAGTCAGTGAGTGGTAAAGAAAAAGACCTATTTTACAGCTAGCCAGAAGGGGAAAGTTATTTTCATGCTTCCCTAGCATGAAACAAAATTGATTGTGGAAGAGTTTGTTAGCCAAATAGCAAATGCAATGTGTCACACATATATACAAATATACAAGATGAGATTAGCAAGTTCCATAGCTCATAAAAGTGACACAAAACCATATTGCAAAGGTTGTGGATAGAAATAAAGATTTTAATTGCCAAGTAACAGTGGATATCATCTGGCTTCAAGTAACATTCAGACTGAATGTGGTATTCATATATTTGCTCTGAAGGAGTGACTTTTTTTCCTCTCTTATTTTCCCTTTTAACCCGTGCTGTGTACAGGGTTGTTCCATGTCATTATTACATTTAGAAAATTATTTGTTTCATAATGAAGAGATCTGAAATATGCATGTGGCCAGTCTGGGGATGGCACTCACTTTTAGTCATGAATCTGGAGAGGAGGTAACAGCTTGCATTAGGTTTTTGCCTTTAAAGTGGTAAATTTGTCATGCTGGGACAGAGATGTTTATTGAAGGTCCATTTCATTTCTTAATCAATCCTCATGTAAGTGTTCAGTTACAGCACCAAATCACCAAACACCCTGGACTTGATGTTACAAATATATTTTTTGCTTTTTTTACACACTTTTCTAAGTTTACATTTCCTGACAATTTAGCCATTCAGTGATTTGCTCAGACTTCTGGTAAAATTATTATTCAATGATAGAAACTGAACATGAGACACAAAGATTTTCTTCCACTTCTGCCCCCAAGAACTTACACTCTTAACTGGCAGCTGAGGAAACTGCTTGTTGCTGAGGGTGGGGGAGAAATCTTTGGAATATAAGAAACTTAGCATTTAGTGAGCTATGTAAAATACAAAGAGAAAATTGTGCCAGCACATTAGCTAGCCCAGAAACCCATCAGCTCTGCAGAGAGTGCAGTAACAGCCAGCTTATAGAGCATTTCCTGTGGGTGCAAGAGCATGTGCTACCCCTTGATTGCACATTAGGCCATCTCTTCTCAGCTTGTCATTAATTCCTAGACAATGCCTTGCTCTTCAGTTATAATTGCTGAAATGACAGCTGGCATGAATCTATGAAGTTGCACAACAGTTGAAACTGTGGCCAAAGACCACTGTGGATGCTGTTGTTGGGCAGGAAAAGATTTGACTGCTTTTTTTGGGTTTTTTTAATATCCAAATCTATCTACCCACAAAATACTTTTTACATTACAAAGGAAAAATCAGTTATGTAACTGGGATAACTTTCCTTTGCCAAGGAATTGCAGAACAGTGTTGAGCTTGGGACAGACATAAATTTGGGACCAAAGACCTATGCAGTGAAATTCTTTGCTACTGCTGAACATTTGTTTTCTTTGCAGAGCCCTTCTGATGAGCTGTGAAGTAGTGAATGAATAGAAATTAGCATTTCTTTTGTGCAACACTGATTTAAAATTGATTAATTATATATATATTGCTTATGTTTGTGGAATGAATTGGTTATGAATTGTTCTCCTGGCCTGAGAACAAGTAAAATCTGAATAATTAATCAATTAAAATGTTGTCTTATGCTGAAAACATTTTGACCCTTGTTGATATCTGGATAATCTAGACAAATTTTTTTCCAAGAGATGCCAGAATTTCTTACAATTATGTGCCAATTTGTGTGTTAAAAATTCAATACGAGGTCATAAAAACCAATTTGGTGTGAACAGTTACCTCTGCCTGCATGAATTTTGCAAAGGAAGTCCATGTTTAGTTTTAAACTTGATTCTTGAAGTAGTTGGTGATGAAAATAGTGATGAAATTTCAATCTACACCTGAGGAATGTGGATCACACTTTGGCATCCAGGTCGTGAATCCACGTGAAGTCCCAAAAATGAAGGAAAGTGAGAGCGTGTTCTCAGCAGCCTGTCACTCAGATGGCTTAGATTGATAAAATTAAAACTTCAGTAGAAAAGGAGCAGCCTCTTTCAAAAGCTTCTGCTGGACACCTGGTTTGCATTAATGGCAGTCCCAGAGCGTGGCAGTAAAGTCGTGCTCCCCTCCGTGGTGGGTTCAGCAGGGAGAGGCCTCTCTTCAGGAGGGGTCAGACCTCACTTTTTCCAGTGTAAATACAAGGTTCCTCAGAATAACAGCACAGCCTCCCTTTCAAAGATTTTTAAACACCAGGGGCTGACTGTGCTCCATTTGCTTTGTTTTAAAAGGAGCTGACTTGTAGGAGAGGGGAAGTCCGTGGGAGAGGCAAAGGTGTTGACAGTGATGCACTGGAGGCTGCAAGGATCTGTGCTACTGCTGCCCAAGGGGAAAGCTGTGCTCTACCTCTTGCCTTTTAATGGAAATTAAATATTAACTGGTACAGTCAAAACAGGAATCTTCTCTGAGGCAGAGCTTTTATTTTGGAAGTGTCTTGTGTCTCCTTGAGAGTTTTGTGTGGCTTTGTCGTCAGGCATGCAGAGGTGGCACTGGAGAGATGGGAGCAGCTGTGACAGAGAGAAGCAGTAAGGTAGGGGCAGTAGTAAAGGGAAGATAAGGAAAATAGAGAGAAAAGTTTGTGTGGTGAGAAAGGGGGAATCTACAGAGAAGAAAGAAGTGACATTTCCATCATATGCTGCTTGACTGTCTTGGGAGCATTGGTGAAAGTCAGATAGAAATCTCAAAATGTGGATTAATGTGCAAAATCAACACAGAAAACAGTCACAGAGATGTTTGGATGTTATAGAGACTTCTCTGTGGATTTTATTTTCATTGCTTCTGTAGGATATAAAAAAATCCAAAAACATAGGATGGTAACAGCTTGGGAAATGATGAACTTGGCCTTGATTATTCAGCTTACAGTGCAATTGGCAAAGAATATGCTAAAATGTTAAGGAAGCTTCACTGAATAATTGATTCAGTTTACCTAATGATTTTGAAAATGTCTAGAAGGCAATGGAAGAGCTAGTGTAAAATTACATATAAAAATCTGTATCAAGAAACATCATACCTGCAGAGTCAAGCATTTGAAAGTTAGGAAACATCAGATTCATGATGCTGTGCTGTTCTGGTACTGCTTTTGCTGTATCTCATCTCCAAGCACTGTGTGAGGTAATGCTGTGGTGGAAAACACAGAATTCAGCCATTTGATGAGAGACTGGGATGATGTTTGTGGACAAGTTCAGCCTGACCCTGCTTGAGTCAGCACAGGCTGTGCAGCTCAGGAGTTTCTCAATTGCTCTGCTGGCAGTGGATAACTCTCTTGCATGGGCCTTTTTATTTGTAGTTTGGATGCCCCTTCTGTTTATATTGGCAGGGTTTAAACACTGACATTTCTGCACTGCAGCACTGTGACCTCCAGAACTGTGAGAATACCTGCACTGTCTGAAGAGCAGCTCCACTAAGTTAGCACAGATAAAAAGAGGAGGATGAAAATTTGACTTAGAAAGTCTGTAACTGGCAGATTTATTGATGCTTACAAGTCATTACCAGGACAAGGATCACTCTGCTTGACAACTCTGCTGTCAAGTTTCTTCCATTTTTCTCTGTTGTGGCTCTTCTCGTGGAGCCTCTGCAGTACTGAAGTGCAGGGAGGCTGGAAAAGCCTCAAGAATCAGTTGAGACTTAGAGGGATGCTAAGTAATGGGTCAGAGGGGAGATGTGCTGACCAGCTCCCTCTTTTCCACTGGTATTTGGAGATTTACTTTGCTCAAGAGGAAGAGAATTGCTAAATAACAGCTGTGCTGACAGGGCAAGTTTTTATCCCCATGGCATGCCAGTAGATGAGACAAGGCTACTTAGATTTGGATGGTCACCTGGGAACTGGAACTCCATGGCCACTAACTAGCCTAGGAGGAGGCAAATCCAGATTTCCTTTACCATGTCTTGTTATCCATCAGTGAAGGATTGGGTCCAGGATGAAACTGCAGCTGGGGCAATCTTTATTCTTTGGTGTCCATGGAGTCACCCAAATAAAGTCAGTTTTGCTGGTTGTTTTTTTCAACAAGAAAGAGTCTACATCCTTGCTGTAAGGATGCTCCCTTTTTGGCTCAAAACATTTCCTTGTGAGTTGTTTTTGAAGACAGACCAGTGTGATTTCCTTCTATAGCTGTAGCATTGTTAGAAGTGGTTAAAAACACTTTCTCAGAGTACAGTAAAATCTATCTGCTTTCCCATGGTTCAGATCCTGAGAGTAACTGTAAACCATCCCAGCACTTTCAACACCATTGTTGATCAGGATTGAGCTATACAAATGACCAAGCTCAAAAGGATGGTAAAAGCCAGGCTCTTAAAGCTGCTTTGGTCATCACTTATTAAAGCTCTTTGAGGCTCTGTGGGTTGAGTGCTCCCAGGAGCAGGGGAAGAGCTTTGACTCAGAAAAGCTGAACTGTGAAATGTGCTTTATATCACCATGCAGAGTGCCCTCAAACACCTGGCCAGGCTGACAGGACTGCATGGGATTGTGGTGAGAGAAATATGGACTTATTTAGAATGGGTTTTGTATCTGAAATATCTGCAGGAGGTGTTCAAATGCTTTTGGGAGCAATGTCCTTTACCAGACACTGCTGATGTCAAGTGGTGTAACACTGTAGAATAATACTTTTCATCCAGGTTAATGCAGTGTGCTCTTCCCTGCACTGTCTGAGCCCTTCCAGACAGAAATACAAGACTTTTTGGGGAAGGGTTCATTACACCTAATGGCAAACAGTTGAGCAGTCTGCTGCAAAAATTACATATGGGTTGAGTTTTTGTTCTCCTTTAACAGGTTGGATAGTCTTGAAGTGCCTCCACAGCTGACAACCATGCAAGGTTTTATGAGTCTTCTTGCCCAGTAAATGCAGGCAGATGTTGTAGGATTTGGAACCTTACAAGGCACTAGAGTATAGCTGGTGGGAGGTAATTTTGATGAGTGCTTAACCTCTCACTAAAAGTGTAGCAGCTTGGAGAAGGCAGTATTTACTGCAGGAAACATTAGCTTGTCACAGAGCTAAAGCACTGCAAAGAACCTCTCTGAATTACCATGGAAGTCCTCAGGCAGATGTTGTTCATAGCCCAGGGTAAAGCACACAGTGCAGGGAGGAGGACTGGGGCTTTGCCTTCATCACCCACAGCCAGCAGTGCTTCCTGCAGGAGAGCAGCCTGATGATGTCAGAGTGCACAGGCCATTGTGTGCAGGCTTGTAAAACACCAGCAATTCAGCTGACCCCTGCAGACATTTATTTTATTAGTCCTAAATGGCCCTAAATCCTTTGAGAGAACTCTCTGTGGAACCATTGTGTGTTTCATCTAAGAGTTAGAGGAAATACTTAAGTCTGAGCTTCCTCATTCTGTTTTTTGGGAATTAAATCATGACACAAACGTACTCAGAAATGCCCATGGTAGCCACCCTCCGTGTTGCATCTTTTCAGTGTTCTTGGGCTCATAGTTGGCTGCCCAGAGAGCCATGATAAACACTGAAGCTGTCCAGCTGTATTGAACCTGGCCATCTCCTCTGACTGTTGGGTATTTCATTGAATGCTGGAAGTGCAAACCATCTGTTCTTCTAAATACAGCAGCTTATTCTCTTTTGCACAGTACAGGAGGCTTGGAAAGCACCTCCCTGTTGGCAGGGCCCCTCTGACCTGTGAAAGACAAGGACACAAGCCTGATTTTCAAAGCTTGCTGTGGTTTTGATCTGAGCTACACCACACGCCTGTCCTGTCTTCATAATCACCACTCCCTAGGAGACCACTATTCCTGTATCATTCATGAGCTGAAAAAAAAAATATTTTTTTTCCTTAACAATGAAAAAAAATGGTTTAGTTCTGAATACACTGAAAATAACCATAAATACTCCTTTCTTTTCTTTCCTTACTCATACCTGGCAAGGAGGGGAAGAAATGTAGCCTATACTGCAGTGACTGAAAGACAGATGTAGAGGGTGAGAAGCTGGTATGAAAGTTTTTGCTGGCCAGATCACGCACCATTGAAATGATCATTGACCATGGCATAGGCTTTTTGGGAATGCTCGAATTAAAACGTGAATGAGGGGAAAACAGCAAATGAAATCCATCTGTTTGAGAGCAGGAATAGAACATTAATCAGCTCACAAAGAGTTTTTCTGTACATGTTGCCCTTGGACGCTCCCATAGAGAAGGGCCGCATCTACTTATCAAGGAAAAATCGTGGCACTGGCTCTGCCTGGCATGTGGACTCCTTTCATGCAGTGTCTGTCCAGGAGAGTGTGTTTGTGATAGGAATACTTCACAGGAACACTTACAGTGCCACACATCTGAAGAGCTGTTCTGCTTCAGAGTTCAGATTGTTTTATTATGAGCTAAATGTTCTTTAAGCTACCTGTGAATGAGGGCATTGTGACATTTAGCAACTGGCTTGATTGAACACAGATGTGAGCCATATTCCATATGGAGAAGATCCAAAGGGGGAGATCCTAGGCTTGTTTCTGATTTGCAGGGAGTTTGGATGCAATTACTTGGCATTGAGCTACCAAGATAGATGGAAACAAACTGCTTGCTCCCACCTCTACAATATTGCAAATGTAAAACCAGCCTCAGTTTGAGAGCATGTGTTGTCTTCAGAAGTCCATGGAAAAAAAAAAATATATGTGAAAGTAAAAGTCCTGTAGAAATAGGCAGAAATGAGAGGGGGCCAGGCATTCATGTACTTTGCTTACCAAGGGGCTTCCTAGAAGTGCTCCTTTCCACACAGCACCACTTTCAAACTTCATTCCAGTCTTCCTCTGAATATTTCAAGAAGTGCTATTACTTGGGAAAGTGTTTGAGGGGAAAAAATGGTTACATGGGAAATAGGGCTAATTTGCAATATCTGTTGATAATTTTCCAGTTTCTTGAGTGTAAAGTTTACTGATGCAAAACTGAAATTGCACCTGGCAGAATTAATTTTGTTGTGGAAGTGTTTATTTCCTACCAACAACCTACTGAGGAAAAGCAAACATTTGGGGCTGGTTCTGGTATGTTTTCTGAACTGCTGAACTCTACAAGGCTGCTCACAGAAATTGTGACCTGCAGGCCTCATTCTCTGTTTATGGAGAGAGAGGGTTTATCTCTGTCTCCATTGCCTGTGGCACTTGTTTGTTTTCCTGCCATTTGAGCTGAGGGTGCATCATTGAAAACGTGGTCTCTCGAGCCTGCCCTGTGAAGTGGAACAGGGTCTGAGCTATAATAGTTCCCAAGACAAATATTGCTGAATCTGAATCTTTAAGAACTTTCTTTTCCATGCGGATAATTGATTTTTTTTCTTCTCCCTTCTTTTCATCCTTGTTCAGCTGGGAAGAAATTCCCAGTCTTTACTGACTTTGGTTGTCCCCAGCGTCCTTATCTGTAATTATTCTGCTGTAACACCTGAGCTTAGCAGCTCTCAAGGTGTGCTGTGGGGAGGGTGTTCAGATCTCTGAATGCACTGCTGGAGGGCAAGGAAAAGGATTGTGTTTGATCTCAGTTGGACAAACAGTGCTGAGATGGTAGTCCTCCTTGGTCAGGATACAATGACAGGAACCAGAAGAAGAGACAAACCTGAGTTGCCAGGTTGAACTTTGGTTTATAGGGAATAGAAGTCTTCAGCACTTTCACAAGTATTTAAGTATGTGGGCAAAAAAATCTGTCCCTCCTTTGGAAAATCCCCTGTGCAGAGGGAGCCAGCCTGCAGTGGCCTCCAGGAACACCTGAACTTGGATAGCTCAGCCAAAGTGGCAAAAATGTAATTTACAAAACCCCAGTGTAAAATCCACCCCATTGGGTCCAGTCCCTGTGCACTGTGGGGAGCTGTGGAGCCATTCCCCATCCTCTCATCCCCACATTCCTGCCCTCCTCTCCCTGCTCACTTCCCTGTGTGTGCAGGGGCACACTCGCTCCTCACAGCTGGTGCAAAGTTCTGAGTGAGTTCTGAGTAAGGTCTTTAATGCAGCTGTGTGAATCCCTCCTTTCCTCACTCTCTCTGACTGTTTGGAAACCAGGAAGCTGCAGTATCATGTGCAGGTAGCACAGCAATAAACATGTTCTCATCACAATTTACACATAAAGCGTGAGTCCCTCGAGGTAACTCATCCCCCTCCTGACAGCTTTAATAAAGGATGATGGATTGTTTCTAAATGACAGTTTAGGAAAATCAAAAATTCCCCCCTGTATTGTTTCAAGCTCTGGTGTACAAGAGCTGTTTTGTCTTCTGTGGAAGTTGTTTTTGCCTGTAAGCACTGGGGCTCTATTACTCTCCTTCTGAGTGGTGAGAAATGCTGCTGCCACAGGAATATTTTCCTGCTGCTGCACACCTGGGACCTTTGGCAAACCTGTCACGGGTGGGAAGTGGGGAAACGCCAGGAGCTGGATGTGTTGCTGTCTCTGGGCAGATTCCCCATGTGGGTTGTTGGAAGGGATTGGACACTGATGCACCCAGAGCTGCCTCCAAGGCAGGAATGCCAGGAGAAGGATCCCCAATCCCACCTGCACTGGCTCAGCTCCCAGCCAGCACATTCTGGGCCCTGGAGAGACACAGACTCCAGGTACCTGGCAGTCACCTGCACTCTGTTTTCTTCCTCTCTGCTATTTTCTTTTTAAAGACCACATGTGGCAACGAATTAGTTCAGGAGGGCAGAGTCCTCTCTCTCATTTCTTTTTGGCTTGAGATTTATTTCTCAGTGCATGTGCTTTGTAGCTGCACTTGGCAGAGTGGAGTTTGTTCAGCTGTCCATTCCCCAGCTAATCTGGTGTCCTAAAATAAAAACAAGCAAGTGGAACCTCGGAGGATGGTTGCCACATGAAGACGTGCAGAGTGTCATGGTTAAAACAGCTCTGCCCAAAGTCATTCACATGGTGAGAAGCCAGATGAGGAAAAAAGGCCAAAGGTCTGGTTAGGTACAGATTAGGTCAGTCTGATGGTACATTGAGGTGACACAGTGAAGCCAAAATGAGCCCAGTGCAGCCAGGCAGCACCAAAATCACACCTCTTTGACACACCATGTGAAATGAAAAATGCTGAAATCAAAACCAGCGTAGAGTGAGATTAAATCAAGGCTAGAACTTGAGAGGAGAGGAGAGCTTATGGCTCTGCTACCTCTGCCTGATGGGAGGCAAAGACAGACCATTTCTTTACTTCTCCAAACAAAGTCTTTGTGGTGGTGCTTCCTGCAGCTGAGGGAGCCTGGCTGAACATCAGCTGCTCTGCCTGGGACAGAACCATGTCCATCCTTCCCTTCCTGATATCCCAGGGTGAAGAAATATCTTTGCTGTCCCAGAAATCTCAGCAATATTGCTCTCACATTGGGAATCCCAACACCAGGGAACAGATTCTTCTTCTGAAAACTCCTGGGTACCTGATCAATTAGGACAGATACCCATGCATGAAACAGCACATGTGGGAGGATGTCTGTGTGATCTGAGGGGTTTTCCTACAGGAGGAGAAGATAAAAAATACTATTCCATTACTTATTGTAAAAAGAAGTAACTGAATTTTAAATCTGGGCTGAATCCTTGTGTTCCAGCTGTGTTTCCCAGCCAATAATCAATATTTTAGTGCATGTAATGAATGCCTTTCAGTCAGTAAACCCCAGTAACAGCCCAAAGTTTTTACAGCCTCGGATTTGTGCCATACTTTTTTGCAGTGAGCTGGTACTTTACTTCCTGTTGGAAATGACTTGAATTAACATACCCTGTTCCTTTGATTGCTGGTGTGTCTTATGACTGTTACACTCTTTCCCTCAGGCACAACAGGGATTTACCAGGGAGCCAACGGCCTGACAAATTCTGCAGGATTCAGTGCTGTGCATCAGGTATGGTTCAGCACCTACTGCTGGCAACCCTGTCACTTACTTTGAACCACTTGCAAGGTTTATAGATCAGAGAGATTATTTTAGTGTTCTCATATATTTAAGGAAGGTATTGCTTTGTGTTTTGCTGAACACCATTGTGTTCTGCTCCTTGGGCCTGTCTGTTTGCTGGATTTCAGGGTACCCTGGTTAATTTTCAGATGTGTCCCAGTGCACACACACAGAGTGCAGTCCTTGCCAGGAGCAGGGTGCCCTGGCAGTCTCTGGCTGAGTTTCCTCATTCTTCTGCCATCTCACAGCTTTCAGCTATGTTGTGCATCCTCTCCAGAGGGGATGGCTCCCAGAGTCCTGTCATCTCTGTGCAGTGAGTGTGGACAATCTGAGAGAGGCCTTGGCAGCCCCTGGTGGATGTTGAGCCATCTGAGCTCTCTGTGCACTTTCCTCTTTGAGGGCACACCTGTCCATAGCCTCCATGCCTCAGATACCCTGGTGAATGTGTGTGTATAAATAAAACACAAGACAGATGTTTTCCAGTAGCAAATGGTTCTTCTTGTTTGGAGCAAACAAATGAGTACACTGTCCCAGAAAATGTGTTTTGGTTGGCCAGTAATTTCAGTTCCTTGTTTGTAGGGTGATTGTTGACTTGTATTTTTAATGGCAACAGTGGGCAATTTCTTTGTTGCTGCAGTTTGGACTTAAAACATCAGCATTACTGACAGAAGGGCATTTGAATGAAGTATGGAGGTTGCCTAAACAGGGGGAAAAGCTGGGCTTTTTAAATTATTTTGTAATCTTCTGTAGCAGAAAACAATGAAATTATCTCATTTCTTTTTCAGTCTAATTGTTCTTATGACAATTTGAGTCTTTGTTCTTGAGAGCTCCCTGGTGACTGAAAGTTAATGAAATAGCTGTCACAGACAAAGATGTAAGCTGTTAAGGAGGAAAGTGCTTTTAGTCTTTCTAAAGACTATTTATTAATTAATTTTATTTAATACCAGAGGCTAATTATAATTTCTGAGGGAATAAAAGCCTTCTGCTCAAAGACAATGCCCAGAGCTTGAACACAGTTCTCTGTCTGGAAAAGCAAATTTGGTGGACAAGGACAGGAGTTGCAATTAAAACAAAAAGAAACAAATTAAACCTTTTGTGCTTTGATTGTTCAGAGATGCATTTTGTAATGTTTTCTAGTATCCTGCTTTTCACAATGCACCCACCAAACATTTAAGGATAATGCTATAGGGTTTCTTTGGGTGCCTTAAAATCAAGGCAAAGAGTTTTGTGGTACCTCAGCTCCCCAAGGTCACTTGCACCTCATGTATTTAGTTCATTTTTTCTGTAGGTAGGCAAGATCACTCAGGCATTTATTTATTTATTGCTGAGATAGTTGGGCAGACTGTTGTGAGCATTGCTGCAAAAAAAATTGCTACTTTCTTTTCATATTTTTAGCCTAAGAGCTGATCAGAATATGTTGCTGATGATGGGAAAATGCAGCCTGTTTTGCTCCTTCCCTCACCCAGTTATTCATTCTGTTCCTGCAATTTCTTAGGTGTTTTGTTGTTTGCAAAGATTATGTGTCCCATCATGGCCCCTTTCAGAAAGCCGCCCTACTTCACTCTTACATTAAATTGTTAAACTCTGTAATATAAAATGTGTCAGCACTGATAACTAAAATCCTATCAAAAAACCCAGAACTTGCCAGATTTCTGACCTCTTGCTGGTTAGTCTATCATAATGAAATAGGAGTATATTTGTGAGAAGCAGAAATGTGATTTCCTAAGTGAATGCAATGCAGTTCTTCAGTGAAATGTCCCCGAGCCGTGACTTGCTGCGTGCACAAGTAACACAGCTTTTGTGGTGGCTTGCTTGTTTGTAAGATAACACCAGGTACATGCCAGTTAGCTGTTTCTTTTTCTCCCTCCAAGGAATATTCCTCGTATCCCAGCTTCCCTCAGAGCCAGTACTCTCAGTATTACAGCTCGTCCTACAACTCCCCGTACGTGTCTGCCAACAGCATCAGCCCCTCGGCCATCCCCACCTCCACCTACTCCCTGCAGGAGGCTTCCCACAACATCACCAGCCAGAGCACAGAATCTCTCTCTGGTAGGTGCCTCTCTTGTGCTCCTGGCAGCCTCAGCCATCTGGAGATGTAAATGCTGTCCTCTCGTTGTTGGAGTTTTTTAAATGCGTATTTTAAATGTATTTTTTAAATGCTCGGATTTTCTAGCACTGA
Source organism: Agelaius phoeniceus (assembly GCF_051311805.1). Lineage (NCBI taxonomy): Eukaryota > Metazoa > Chordata > Aves > Passeriformes > Icteridae > Agelaius > Agelaius phoeniceus. The sequence goes on from NC_135281.1 coordinate 7,840,100, forward strand.
ACAGTCCTTACACAGGGGTTTGGGAAGAGATTGGAATGTCCAAGCTCTCTAAAACCATCCTGTGTTGGTTTTGTGAGTATCTGAGGTTTGATCTCCTCTAAGGTAGTACAGAATGACAATGCCATACCAACCCCAGAGCAGCACCGAGGGCTGCCGTGGATGGCCATGAATTCAAAACAAGCAGCCATACTTTGAAAAATTCAGTTTCCTCAGTGTCTGATGACTTTTTAGCCCATATCTTTGTCGAGGATTATATTCACCTCTTACAGCAACACTTAATATCGTGCATTCATAAACAACATCAAGAGAAAGTCCCTCTTTAAAAAATCTGCACAAACTGTGTCTGATATGAAAGTTTGAGATGAATCCCACGCCAAAAAAAAGCTTCAAAATTTGTGTCCCCTCTTTGAATGCCTAATTTTTAAAGTTTCAAAGCTTAAGTAGTTTATGGAATTACTGGTGGATTATGATCCCCCAGTGTCCTGTTCAAGAGCAATCTTCAGATATCACTTCCCTGCTAGTTTTCATTGGCGTGCAATAACATTTATATAAAACACCACACAATTGATGGATGATCACAGTACACACCCACTGAAGGTCTGCTGACTTACAGAACAAATCTGAACATCTGTGGTTGATCTAAAAGAAAAATAAACTAGCATTGTTATTTAAAAAGAAGTGATCACAGACTGCTCTAAAAGCAGTTGGAGGATTTTCCGTTCCTTAGATCTTATCTCAGCCTTTTTGAGAAAGGATAATTTCTAAAAGGCTTCCTAGGCACAATCCCAGCTTCTCTGAAGAAGAGTATGGTTATTCTAGGAAGTTGCAGAGGCCACAACTTAGCAAGGTGTAAAGAAAAATATGTTTGAAAAGGATTTGTAATGTAAGGTGAGTGAAACCCAGACAGATCTGTGAAACTCAAGCCAATCAAAACAGATACTTTATACATGGGAAGTTTGCTTTTAACTGTGTCTTCTCAGTTATTTCTAAAATACCATCCTCTGAGAAATGGGGTAAGGCTCAACAGGTTAGTGCTGTATTTTTAAATAAAAGTTGATGTTGAAATATATTTTCAATCATTCTCATTCATTAATTTTAAAAAAGAAAACAAAACTAAAAAGATTTGAAAAAAAATTTCAGAAATCTGTAATTGGACTTTCAGAAGTCTGTAAATTTCAGAAGTCAAGTAATTGGTCTTGGGTTCTTTCTAATTTCTGTCTTTGAAAAGAATGGGGGGGAGTAAAATTCCAAAAGTTTTTTCTTTCCAGTGAAAATTTTGGTAAGGTTTTTTGAAGCGATGTGTTCTTTCTGAGATGTTATATTTGCGGTTTTGGTGATTCTTGAAATTGTTTTAACCAATCTTAGGAATTAAAACTTATTTCTTTTACACTGTTAGCTATTGGTGTGAAAAGAGTAAGATTTTCTCACTGTGTTCTCACAGTGTTTCTGTTGCTTTTCCATTAAAGGTTTTGTGCTCTAATTACAGTGACAAAATTTAGGCTTACAATGGAATTTCTTTCTCCTAACAGGGGAATATTCAACAACACCAGCAAAAGATGTAGAGACAGACAGACATCACAGAGGGTCAGATGGCAAGGTACGAGCCCGGTCAAAAAGAAGCAACGATCCTTCCCCTACTGCTGACAGTGAGATTGAGGTAATAACTTTAATTTATATTCCTTTGGTACATCCAGCAAGGATGAACAGTTGCCTCTGTTAGCAAATCTGAGAGACAGAACAGAATTAGTAATACAACTGGAACCTGCAGGCACGAGTAGTCAAAACAATTGCTCAATTTCTGTGTTATCAACATCTCAAACTATTCTTCATAAGTACCCTTTTTTTTCCTTTGGGCTTTTTGTAAGTCTGATGTTTTGTTCCCTTGACTTGATGGGCAACAGGGGATTTCTGTGGTTGTTAGGAGAGCAGGCTCTTGGGATGGCAGTTCCAAATTCCTGATGTTTCATTTTGCCTGCTTTCACAAAACATCCAGTCAGTGCTCCAAATGGCTTGAGATCTTAAAAATCTCTAGTCCAACAGGACATATTTCCTGACTGAACCTGTTCTTGCAGTTGCCTAATATGTAACTATATTTCTTTTTTCCACCCCATCTGTCATCACAGCGTGTGTTTGTATGGGATTTGGATGAGACGATAATTATTTTTCACTCCTTACTCACGGGAACCTTTGCATCCAGATATGGGAAGGTAAAATTTAATTTTTTTAGCATTACTGCTTGTCCAGCCAAATTGTGTTGGGAACTGTGGGGGCAGCTAATGAGCCAGCTATTCAGACAGATGCTGCCTGTTTTATTCAGACATATTTGTATAAACGTGTCCTGTGGTATTTCCTCCGAACATGTGAAAATTTAATTTACCTCCCTTTCATGTTGCAAGTAGCCCCTTGTTTTTCCAGAGCTTGTGTTGTTCAGCTGCCACTTGCTGGGATGTTCTTCCAGTGTCTGTCATCTGCAAGAGAGAGCATCCAGCAGCCAGGCTCCATTAACTCCAGCCTGAATAAGCTGACACTTTTTTTGTTAGACCAGTGTTTTCTTACAAATCTCAGACAATTTTTTAAGAGAGATTTTGTGTTCCTCTGTCTGGGTTGCCGTGAAGAACTGGCTGTGCTTCCCACATTGCTGCTGAAGCTCACGTGTCTAAGGGGGCTTCAGAAACATGTTTAGCTGACCATACTTTAGATACTCTCTTTGAAACACAGGCAATTCCATTTTTTCAGATAACTGTGGCTGAGCAGCCTGAACTTGGCTGCTAAGGAGAAAACACTGGTTCAGATTTAGTACCATGTGCTTCAATTTCTTCCTAAGGCAGCTTTTTATGATAAACACCTAAGTCACTTTGAATTACAGAATGTCAAGCACTTTTAAATGGGTAGGAAAAAAGACAATATCATTACCTAATTAAAGGTGGATGACATAGTTGGCAGCTGTTTCCACACATGGCTTTGAGCACTCAGCTTCATCAGGAGACTGGAAAATAACCCAGCTTCTCTCCAGAAAGCAGAAATATGATTTGACATCATTTCATGGCTTTACCAGCTGTACTTTTTTATGATGGTTATAACAAGCTGAACGTGTAATTAGTAAGATAGATTTATTGTTCACTGTTAGATGTGCACAGTTGTAAAGGATATAAAATGGTGTTTGTGGTGTGGAAGTCTACTGCAGCACTTGGAATGCTGCTAAGACTTCTAGCAGCACCCTCTGAAAACCAAGCATGTGTTTCCAGGCAGGGATTTACCCAGGGCCACGCTGTACAAGGTAATTGAAGTGGTGACTTTTCCCAGAGAACATAATGAACGAGGTGTGCGTGTGGAAGCTCAGACCTGCTGCCTACAAACACCAGAAAGAATTAGGCAGGATCAGGAAACAAACTCAGGGTGTGCAGATCTGCTCTGTGGTCGAGCTCAGCCATGGGCAGGGGCTGCTGAGTTCATGGGGAGAATTCCCTTCATGGGCTGGCTTTGTCTAGCACAGCACCCCTGAGGCAGATGCCTTCACCTGCTGCCTCCTGCACACGTTTAGAGGGTGTAGAGTTGGAATCTGCTGTGTGGGGGCTTCTGTTGGCTGTTTCCTTTATACTAATTTAGAGAATTATGTATTTGGAGAATTATTTTGGAAGAATCAATCACCTTCTCTATTGAGTTATGACAGGTTCCTTGAGCAACTTCTCTAGAAGGACTTTTTGCTTTGCAGTTCTTCATTTGTTTCATCAGTATTAAATTCCTCAGGACTCTCCTGTAAGGGAAATGGTTTATAATGCTTATAAAACTATTATAGGCTGGTGGCTTGATCCAAAGACAACCAGAGGCTTTGGTGGGCTTTGGAACAGACTTTAAACCAAGAGGGGAATACAGAACACTCAGACAGGCTGTCCTGGGAACTGTTAAATGGTAGCACAATTCAAAACTATCAAGTACAAGTGAAGCAGCCAGAGGTTAATAGTTCCAGAATCTCTTACTTCAGTAGTGTAGGAAGTGTTAATCTCCAAGTAAATTAAGTATCAAAACCAAAATTCTCCATGAAAGAATTCACATGCCTGTAATTAGACATGCATATGCTTATAATTAAATCTCTCACATGGAGATCTTGGTGCTCTCTGTCCTTCTCCAGAAGAGGTGTGAGTTTATGTGATCCTGACCATCCCCTGGCCAACATTTATCTCCCAGTATCATCCTGTCTGTGGCACTGGTGGAGCTGCAGGTGCTCAAAGAATTAGTCTGCAAAGTTGTTAAAGCTGAAGAATAACACCTCTTTCTGGGGTGATTTTTCTTGAAAGATGGGAGGAGGAACACCAACCACAGCTTCAGAGATTTGGGGCTAAATTCCTGTGTTCTTTAGCTACTTAATCACAAATGGTTGTGTCTGTTGCCCCTTCCTTGGTGATGGCAGCAACAAGCAGCTGTCCAAAAAATGAGAAAAAAAGAGGAGAAAGAACTCACAAAAAGTCATGTTATTAATGGTTAATGCTTCAATGCATATTTTCTGATCTGACTTCATGGGAAAATTCTCTTTGTTTTCTCTGTGGCTCTTAACATACATATGGCCTCCTCAGGGCATTGAGAGTTACTCTGAGGTGTTTAGAAAATACTTTGCCCACAGCACCAATTGCAGTTAAAATCCAAAATGTACTGAAAGTTGAAGCATGAATCAATAGCCCAGCCTAGGCTGCTCCTTTTTGTCCTCTCTTCCCAAACCCTTTGCTGTAGCCCATGGATTGCAGAGTCATCAGAAATTCGGTCTTAATTTCTTTGCCATAGGGTGACAAGAGAAGGCAACTCCCCAAAAGTTCCAGGGGCAGGTAACCCTGGGTATTATGTTCAGGAGGGTTTATGAAACCTGTTCTGCAGCTTTCTGATCACTCTATGGCTGCAGAATATTTACCATGTGCCTACAGCCCTCAGCAGATGTCGACCCTTGTGGCTTTTAGTGGTGTCCACGGAGCCTTTTTAACCCTTAGGTGTGTGTGATGGAGCTCCTGCTCCACAGGGAGGTGGCTGCAGCCTTGGCCAGGTCAGCAAAGGTTTGTCCCCAGATCATTGACTGAACATAGTGGTGAAATCCATAACAGTGCTGCTGGGCTTTCACAGGAGTTGGGTAAAAGTCAAGGGGCTTGTTTGACATAGAAAGACTCTTTTGGTGGTAGTAATTCAGAAACAATATGAGGAGATTGCATGCAGTCCTGTGCCAAAAATAATCATGACTCTATTCCTCTTTCCCCAACTGGGATATTGGCAAGTTTGTTCCATAACCTGTGCTGTCTAAGCCTTAAAATTTCTCAGACTGAAAGAGTTGCAGAAATTTGTGTTCAAGTATTGTACTGCAGTTTCATTCTCATGCTTTTTGAAGGACTGGTATCAAGGAAAAAAGGGAGCAGTGGGGGTGTTGTTTTCCTAATTTGAGGGAGTTCTGTGAAGCCAATACCTTTTCTTAGTATTTTGTATTGTTCCAAGAATGTGTATTCTTGTTCTGTGTTGCATCCCCACTTCTTGGGATTGAAGTGTCCAAGTGACTTGTGAGTAAAGTGAAAACTGGAGTTAAAATTCATTTTTATATCCAAGATACTCCAAAATCCTGGAATCAAATGACAAGGATTTTATTTTAACCTGGGCTTAGAGATTTGAACACATAGGACAGTCTAAGTTCTTGAATTGTGTTGGATCTTTATCAGCACTTTGACAGTGCCTGCTGATACCTGGGAGTTCAGATCTATAAAACTCCCTGCAAGAGCCATGTAACCTCTGAGACTGTTCAGCATTCGGAATTACCTCAAACTAAGAAAAGAACACACTGCAGAAACGTGTAAAGCACGTTATGTCCTGGTTTAAAATCGCACAGAGCCGTGCTCTGGGTGCGGGTTGAGCTGCAGCTCCCCTGTGTGAGCCTGCCCCGGGAGCTGGGGCTGTGTGCTTGCTTCATGTGCAGCAGCCCCTGTGCACTCACTGAGGGCTTGCAGTGTGCCTCAGAGGTGCTTGTGTGAAGCAGGGGCTGCTTTTCTGTCACAGCCACGTTTTTTTAATGCTTTTGTGTTTCAGAAGTGGCAGCATGAGCTTTACTGAAGCCGTGAGCAGACAGGAGATGCCCTCAGCTTTCCAGCCTGTGCAAACATGGGCTGGGCCTCTCTGATGAGAGACTTGCAGTCACCCAGGAGAGGGTCCACCAATCATAGCAGGACCTTTTGGAGAGAGTAGCAAAAGTTTCTGCTTGGCCCAGTTGAGGACAGGTCATAAATATGATTTTCTAGCATTGGAACAAATGTTATAGCTGCTGTGTGCTGGCTGTGAACTGGACTGTCTTGTTCTCACCAGAAATGATGTTGTGGATCTAAGAAACCTTATTCCTCAAAAGTTTCACCGGCTGTTACATGTTCTTATGAAAAGTTTTCCTTTGAATGAATTATAATTTCCAATTAAAAAAAGAAAAAGTCATTGAAAAGTTCCTCCTTGGCTCTACGCGAGATCCTTGTAAAACACTAGGTTTGATTTTTTTAATTTCTTTTTTTTTCCCCTTCCCTGGTTTCACTGAGTGCTTCAAGTAGCTTGTGCTTTTCCCTGCTTTGTTCTCTCACAGGACCCTAAAGGCAGGACCTGATTGAAACACCATGGGGATTTAATCAAATCTGCTGGTGATTCATGCTCCTAATGGCCGAGCCTGTCCTTTACTACTTTACAAACTGAGAAGGAATAAAACCCCATTTTATTGCTCGGCTGTTAAAAACTATTTGTAGAAGTTGCTAAGGTTCAAATCAAAAGGGGCCTCCCTTGAGAACTATTAGTTAATTCTGAGTGCCAGGGCATTGCTTTTTTCCCCTTCTCTCGCTTGAGATGTGGCCTTATATCATGACTGCTGCTCCAACATCTGAGAGTTTTCCATTCCTTTGACAAACATGAGCCAAAGTGCTTAAGGACATCTGTTTATTTTATTTCTTTAATGAGAAAACCTTCCAATTTCTTACTGGCTCAGCTGTGTTTATTTACATTTTGTTAGTCATATGTGTGGGGCACCTTGGGACGTTCAGAACCTGCAGAGGCCTCTGCTGAGGGCTGCTAGCAGGCATCCTGGGCAGAAAGGCAGAATAAGCCCTTCCTAAGGAAAACACAGCCCTTGGAACTCCATAAAATAGATTTTCAAAACAAATAGAGCCTAATTCACTCAGTAGATCATGGATTAAGTCAAGATGAATACAATTTGGAAAGGATTTTCTGAGGAAGTTGGAGATTTTTTTACCCACTGGAGGCTAAACCTTGTGTTTAATGCCTTTTTAAGTTAAATTAAAGAAGCATTCAATCACTGCAGGTAATAAAGAAGTCTGTTACTTTAGACATGCTGCTATATCAATTATTTAGCTCATTATTGGAGAGAAGGGAGTAAATAATTCCAGCCATTTGATTGTTTCAAACGTGTATTTCGGGAGCAGACATCTGTGTTTGTCATCGCGGTGAGAAGCAGCAGCAGGAGCAGCAAAAGCAGATCCCAGCAGGCTGGAGGTGGGCACAGAGATGCTCTGAGCTCCTGGGGATGTAACCCCTTGTCCTGGAGCTTAGGGGAGCAGGAGGGGTTCTGAGCAAGCTGCACACGTGGCATTTGGGACTATTAAAGGATTATTTTTGACATAAAATAAATAGCAGAAACAATGCTGGGCTATTAAACAAGCTCGAGGAAGGGGAACCTGCTTCGGTTGAATTGGGACTGGAGTTTTAAGGGGAAAAAGTTTGAAAAACCAAGGGGACATGACTTTTTTTAGGAAGCTGCATGTGCAAACTATGTCATTGTGCTGAGGATTACACTCCATGGTGTGTTTCCACCAAGCTTTCCAGAAGTTTTGTGTTTTTCACAGGGCAATCAGGGGCTTTCATATAGAAATACAGTGACTCTCCTGTGCTGAGGGGAAGGAAATTAAGATTGATTTGGTTTAAATTCCACTCCCTTTTCTGAAACGCATGCCACGTACAGTAAAAAGAAATTATTTGTAGGTTTTTGGTCATGAACTGTTTGTGTTACTAAATAGAAATAATTCCTATTTATCCTCAAGCATCAATGCTCAGCCTTTAACCTGTATTTAGGTACATATTCCATATTCTTGTACAGGACTGGAATCCACTTCAGGCTTGATGGGTTCAGACCCTGGATAAATTAGTGTGGGCCTTGCTGCCTGTCCCTAAGCACAGCTCCTTTCCAGAGGGGGGAGAGACTTTTCACCCTCTGTGTGACCCTAAATGTGAGATTTAGTGGCCTGTGTGCCCGTTTGGTTCTTGGAATAATTTCCAGCCATATGTGAAGAGACATGACAGTTAAAGGAGTTGTTCAGTAGACAGTAAGAATATTCAGAAGTGCCCCTAAAATCACAGGAAGGGTGAATATGAAAAGGTACCTGAAGAAAAGGGATTCAGTTACATTTGCTCTCCATCGTGGCCTTTCCACAAGGTCACACTGTGCTGTCTTATGACACTAATCATTTAAATTCAGTAAATTGCCCAATAAACCTGGATGTATCAATCTTTTCATAAACAATGTCCTTATTTTAGTGGGAAAAAGTTTGGACCTTGAAAAACTGAGAGGTTCTGTTGGAAAAGGGATGGTCCTTTTCAAAAAAGCTTGAAGTGTAGTCCTTTAAGTAAATCACTTCTGAAAATGGCTTTTGGGTCCTCAACTACTTTCCTTACTTTAAACAACTTTTCTCACAAATACTCTCACTGGGAAAGCTCTGAGAGGCTCAGTCTGCTGTAGCCTGTGTTATTAAAGAGATAAAATTGCAAGCTAAGCTACTTAGGTGTAGTTAGTAAAAGAGTGAAATGTGGGTTTTTTCCTGAAAAAGACATGAATTTACTTGAACTAGAACTCATGCACGTGGTTAATTTCCCATTATTCTGGGAAAGTCTTGTTCATGTCTCAAATTTTGATCAAGGTATAAAATGTTACAGCGAAAGGATGATTATTCTCACAGACTTTTTTTGTTCAAACATGTGACCCTGGTATTTTTATCTTTGAATTTTTTTTAATTATTATTTTTTTAATGCTACAACCAAGCTGGTCGATTTTCCAGGCGTTTCCAAGTAATTAAACTCAATTAAAACTATTAAATTCTTTCTTTTGGTGACAACTTTGTTATTAACAGATAACCACAAGGAGGAGATTTAACTTGGAAGGCCCTTGATTGTATCCTAATCCGTCTCTCACCTCTGGCTGACACCTGTGGCAGATAAACCCTATAGAATAGGAGTCTGCTGAATACTCTTAATTAATACTTTCTTCCTTGTAGAAAAGTAATTATTTGCTCACGGCATAAATAGGTATTTGGCAGGGATTTAAAAGGACTGATTAGTTTTAAATGCTGGGGCTTTATTTTGGTGGGGTTTTTAAGGGAGGTGATGGTGTCTGAATCCAGGATCCAGGCTCAGGATGACTTTGTCCTGACAATCCCAATGTCGAGTTAATTGTCACGTTGCTGAGGAGAGCAGAGTCAGACAAGAAGCAGATTTGTTATCTGTGTCAGAGGAGCCAGCTCTGCCCTGTGCTAATGGCCTGCAAGTCTGAACAGGGAACTGCAAGGCACAGCCCTGGAGAGGGCTGTGGAGCCAGGGCTGGGGTGGCTTGCACTTGAGAGATTGCCAGAGATAAATCTGCTTCCCTCTTCCTCCAGAGCCCCAGTGTGCAGGCAGGGAGAGCTGTGGACGTGCAGCTTGGATCAGCTGTTCACAAATCCGTGGCCTTTTAGTGCATATTCCAGGGCAAGCAGAAGCAGTGCATGAAAAATCAATCTCAGTGTTCCAGGAGATCTGGGGGAAGGTGGTTTTAATGCAGAGCCCCTGGGAGGGTCCTGGGGGTGCAGTTTGTGTAATTCAAGGGTGGTTTTAATGCAGAGCCCTTGGGAGGGTCCTGGGGGTGCAGTTTGTGTAATTCAAGGGTGGTTTTAATGCAGAACCTTTGGGAAGGTCCTGGGGGTGCAGTTTGTGTAATTCAAGGGTGGTTTTAATGCAGAGCCCTTGGGAGGGTCCTGGGGGTGCAGTTTTGTATAATTTAATGCCCCAGGGCTGCTGTGGAGGTAGAGCCAGCACCTCTGGCAGTGTGAGGGCTTCTGTGCAGCTCCTGGAGAGGCTCTGGGGACCAGCACCGTGCACATTGCAACATCCTGGCAGCAGTTAAAGCTGATTTGGGTGTGCATGCCCATTCTGCATTCCCTTTGCTCTGAGTAGTGGGAGTTTTGTGTGGTGTGAGCAGATCTGCCTTCCCATTGCTGTCATAGGGAAATATTTGCTTGTTCACCTCCAGTTTTCATGGAAATTGTCTTCAATACAAACTGAAGGCTGTTCAGCAAGGTCCTTTTGGCAATCTTCTGTCGTATTATTACTTGAAACAAAGGTTAAAAATGAAAACTGAAACAGAAATTAATTTTAGGTGAGGTGTTAGTAGTTCAGAGGACATAACTCAAATTGTAATTTTTAAAACATTATTCATTTCAAATGTAGAGAGCTAGTTCAAGGGTTAGAAACAGTGCCAAACTGAGAGCAGCACTGGCAACAATTGTGTGAGCTTGTGCCACTGGGATGTGAAAGAAAATGAGCTCCTTGCTAAATGAGTGCTTTAGTCTTCCTTTACAACGTGTTCCACAGGCTGCTGCTGCCCATGTTTTCCTCAAGCTGTGCTAAGCAGGCAGCAGAAGCTCCCCAGAGCAAGTGGATGTGGGGATGGGGCTGGCAGGGCCTCACTTGGGTGGAAATTGCCAGAAACAGCAGGGACGTGTCCGAGGATGCTCTCTAGAGAAAACATTTCTGAGCAAAATGCTGAAAGAGGACTTCACTCTTGGTGTGTTTTGATCCCTTGTTGTTCATGAAGCAGCAATAGGGAGTGGGGGCTTTTTTACCTCTCGGTTCTCTCAAGGTGTGCCCTGAGGAGAAATGGGCAGCTCTGGAAGTGACTGCTGTTCTTCAGAAGTGGGAGTGGAGGGTGTGTTGAGAAGGAATGAACAATTCAGAATGATCCCTTCCCTCCTGATGCTTGTCTCCCCCAGGTTTCCATGGGAGGCAGCTGTTTGAGGCTGTGCTGGGGAGGATCAGGAATGCTGGGTCTGAGCACCAGGGGTTTGCACTAAAAGTAATTTGTGGGGCTGTTACATTTTGACCCTGAAGGAAATTCCACCAATGGAGCATGGCAGAGATGAGGCATGTGGGGATACTCTGTGCTGCTGTAAGTTTTATTTACAAAAGGAGTTTATTGCCTGTTTTGCACCCCTGCCTCTCATTGTCCTTGTTTGTGAAAGCATGACTCCTAGATTAGCACAGGGAGGACCTCGCTCTTCTAAAGTTACTAAACAAGCACTGAGAGTTGAGTTTTTAGATTAATCTGTTTTCACTGCAAAAAGTGGTTCCTGGAGGAGATTTGATTTCAGGCTGTCTGTGGTCCTTGGGCTTCGCATGCATCAGGAAGCCTTGGCTGGATGTGTTAGTGAGGAGCTCATTCCCAGGGCTCCTGGGCACACTTTTCCTACAGAGGGATGATAGCAGGGAGCACTGGGAACTTCCCATTGCTCTGCTGAGCCCACACTGCTCCTACATGGGCACCACTGGCAGCACAGAGATGTCCCTCAGTGGCACAGAGTTTCTGTGCCAGGAAGAGCACTCCATCAGCATCTTCACACAAATTTCATAATCCTCTTTCTGATTATTTACACGCTGTACAGAGAATTTGGATATACCAATCTCATTTTGGTGCAGTCTGATTTTCCTGTTTGAACTGACAGCTGTAGGAGCTGTGTCTTTCCTTGGGGTGGGCACAGCCTCTGGGACTGGTGCTTCTGGATGCTACAGTACTGCAAATAAAGAACTGCTGGAGGAACCCTGGCCTCGTGCCTCAGGACACCCCTGTCACACTGGGAGTGCTGGTTGGCCTTAAAACTTTATCAGCCTCTTTAGGACTTGGAATTGTGCCTTGCTGTGGAGGAAATGTCCACACTGTGGAAGCAGTGGTGCCAAATCATTTCCCCAAACGACTTCCCCTCTGGGTGGTAAAGTGCATTTTTCTGTTTTGTTTTCATTCCATCATATTCTGTACCTCAAGAGAAAGATTTTTTTTTTCCCCCCACCCCCCCTCTCATCTACAGCTTGGTTTCCATATTGTTTAGTAAAAGAGAAGGTAACTTCATACACTGTGGAAATGTTTCCTACTCCCCATTAGTGATTAATACCAATAATGCTAAAATGAAACTTAGAGGATAAATGACAGATAGCAACCAATGAGATTTCCTGAAAGAGTTTTAAAGGCTAATGATCCTTGAAATGTATAAAAATAAATTGCTTCATTAAAAACCATTTTACAAAATAATTTCTTCCTAGCAGCATATTTTCTTCAAAACAGTTCCCCCGTGTAACTACACCTGGGTAGTAAAATTTGATTCAGTGCTGTTCCTATGGGGCCACAGTGAAATGCCCTGATTATGTCTGTGTCCCTGTGCCTCATCAGGGGAGCAGGTTTGGGGCTGAAAATGAGAGACCTGCTCAAGGCAAGTCTGTTGGAGTCTTTGCTTTGTGCCCTTGTTTGTGGGACAGCATCAGGAATGTTTAAACATGAGTGACAGAGCTTCTCTGCAATGGGCACAGGGCTTGTGAGTCACACACGGCTGCAGCCACGGCCATTCTGCTCTAATTAAAGAGAACTTCACCAGGAATGTGCAGTAATTAGCTTGGTGTGTCCTACACCATCCATGTCAGCAGCGTCTGCCACAAAGGTTGATTGCAATGTGCTCACCCTCCCTACACTGTGCTCCCTGTTAGAGCTGCCCAGCCAGTTCCTTACTGTGCTGTCATGCAGCAGCAGGAGCCACAGAAATCTGCAGAGAATTAGAGCACAGACCCTGTTTGACTGGGTGGGTTTCCTCTGCTGAGTCACACACCATGCTAAAAGCAAGGCAGATTTATACATCAAAATGAGATGCCTGACCTACTGAAGATGAATTAACAACAAAAAGAAAATTCTGTTGTGGGCATGTGGGCTTTTTCCAAGTTGTCTGCTGTTGTTCAGTTTGAGCAGGCACAATGCTTTTGTGCTGTGACTCTTTATCAAATTAAATACAGATTATTTTTGCTTCTGTTTTTGAGCTGTTTGATGAATGAGAAAATGCACTGCTGGTTTGCATCAATGTGTTTCTGTGCTCTTGCTGTGGATTTAGGAACAGGGCTGGTTGTTTGGGGCAGGAGGGGTGGTTGGCTTGGTGGGCAGTGAAGTGACAGCCCTTTCACAGGCTCAGTGCTGTCTCAGCTGGGAAAAACATTCCTTTTCCAGGATGAGTTAACCAAACTCACTTTGTAGAGCTGCAGGTAGCACCATCCTTCTCCAGGGGAATTCACTGAAGGTTTTGTCACTGATGCTGGCCAGGAGCAGGATCTGGGTGTGAGAAAGTTCACTTGTGCTTATGGAGGTGCAGGAGATATTTTAGAGCTGCCAGCACGTGCATCTTCACATTGAGTGGTTTGAAAAGGCCACAGGCAGGCAGAGCTCCTGCACCAGGTCCTTCCCTTCCAGGAGGCAGTTTGGGACCTCCTGGGAGGGGCTGCATCAGACCCAGGTGTTTGGGAACAGTCAGGGCCACTGGGGCATTGCCATTCCCAACACCAGCTGCAGTGACAGATGAACCTGTCCTGCATTTGTGCTGTGTCTTGTCTTTTTTTTTTTTCCCTTTTTTTTTGTAAATTTTATGTTATTTGGTTTTTTTAAGCAATGTTGTTAGTTGGTGTTGCTGCTATTGGGGCTGCAGTTGAGGCTCTGCAAGGCTGCAATAGTTGTACTGGAAAAGGATTTTATTGTGTAATAATTGGGTTTACATGGCAGGATGGGGCAGTTTTAACTCTGCTGATGCTGGTAAATTAGTAGGCAGCTTCAATGGAAATGGAATTGTTGGTTTGAGGGACAAGTCAGGAAGGAATGACCCCTCTGCATGTTGTGTTGCTGGGTAATACCCCCAAACCAGTCACTACTGACGCTATTGGAAATGAATATTTTGTCTAAACTACTGAAGCAATTCCTGCATAGTTTCAGGTGTTTAAAGGAGCTTTGTATCATCTGAAGTGTGTGGGCTGTTAGTGGTCAGGATGAGTCACAGACTTCCTTCAAAGAACAAAATTTTGTTTATCTAGGAGAGCAAAAGAAAGGATGGGAAAATCATGTTAATGTTAAAATACACTTGGGAAGTAAAATTACTTTAATAAATGTATCTTAAGAAATAGGAATGTGTAGATCCTGGGTTTGGTCTAAGATCTCCCACCCCCCACACCTATCCCCAAAAAAGAAAATCAAAGTGAATGGAAAAAACCTGATTTTCCCCTGACAGGACACCACAACCTCTGTGAGGATAGGTCTCATGATGGAAGAAATGATCTTTAACCTTGCAGATACACATCTGTTCTTCAATGACCTGGAGGTATGTGGCTGCTTGTTTTATTTAACATCTTTCTCTGTGATCATTTGCATGTAGCCTACAAACTTGGGGGAGTTTGGCCAAGAAACTTTATTTTTGACCCCAGAGAAGTGGACCTTAGTTGGTTTATTGGAAGCATCCCTTGGACACCTCCATTCTGTCCAGGATTTCTTTTTGTCTAAATAGTCAGTTAACACTGATGGCTTTTTGCAGGTTTACTAAATTATTACAATTTATTAAATTTAATAATTTGCAGGTTTATTAAATTATTCCTAAATGCAATAATGAGGACATTGCTGCTGCTTCTTCTCCTGAAATTTGCTATTTAATAATTTTATTCAGCTAAATTGGCATCGATCCTATGGGGGCAGGCAGCAATTAGCTGTGAGCCAAAGCAGAGGTTTTGAAAATGTTGCTCTGTTGTTGAGGAAGGTTTTGCACAGACAGAGCAGGAGGTTCTGCTCAGGATCAGGAATACTGCAGGAAGAAACTATGGCAGTTTCAATGTAACAGAACAAGAGGAAGAATTTTTGCTGCTGGTGCCATGGTTAGACCTGGCTCTCTCTCACACAAAGCAAAAATCCTTTGGAGTGTGTGGTAAACAGCAGGCAAGGTGATTGGCAGGATGCTGAGGAGCAGCTGGGCAGCAGGGGTGGAAATGTGCTGGAATTTGCAGCCAGAGCACTCAGCCTGAATGGATCAGCTCCAGGGTGATGAGGTGGGGACTGAGCTCTGGGCACCTTGGAATGAAAACACAGCTTGGAGGCATTTGGAAAAGAAAAAACCTGGCATCCCCGGGCAGACTTCTGTGGTCTTTTATTTTTATTTTTTTTCCTTCACTTGAAAAAGGAAGAATTTGTTGCTGTGCCAGATGAAAGGAGAGAAACATTTTCTGTGCCTGAGGAGTTCAGTGGGAATTTGTGGTTCCTTCAGTGCTGGATTTCAGTGTGGTCCCCTCTGTCAGGGGAGGCACAGCCTTTCCTGCCCCCTGGCTCTGGCAGTCTTGAGGTGTCACTTGCTGGGAATTGTTATTTCCTTTCAAACACAAGCACCTGAACTGACAGATTTTTCTTCTTTCAACTTTTTTCATAGAGGGAGTTTGTGATGAGGGCATGGAAAGTACAAAGTAAAATCTTTCTCTTAGGAAAAGAAAAACAGAGCTCCTCTTTGGGAGCCCAGGGCATTATTTAAGCAGTGATAATATTTACTACAGAACCATCACCTTTCACCCATCAGATCTCAATATGTGATTCAACAAAGCTCCATGTCCTGCACAGTGACCTTACAAAACCCCTCTGCCTTTCTAGATTTTTGCAAGAATTGCCAGTTTTAAAATAAGTTTTCTCCTTTTTCACTTACTGCCCTAAGATTTTAAATGAAGCAGCAAATTGTCTGGCCTTTGTCAAATTGTGCACATTTGTCAGTCAGTAACAGCTCTGGGCACTGGTGGTTTGGTTTTAGCTGAGCTTTTTCAATGAAAAATTGATGGATGATGCAGAATTAAAGAAAAGTAAATGTGCCTTACAGAATTTTACTTTCCAAAAAAGCCATGTCAGTTTGGAGGAATTTGCAGTAACAGAGTCACCCAGAGTTACCCACCCTACTCCTTCCTTTAGGATGATAAATAAAAGCCACCTTTGTGTATTCACAGAGTGGTATTTAAGGATCATACATCACTGAGTACTGGGCTTAAAAAATCACAGGGAATAACATCCTTAAAAATGAAAAAAGGGATTTGTAAAAACCAGCCCGGGAATAGATTCAGCTGTGGCCCCTCATGCATTACCATGTACATTAGCACCATCGTGTGGTGCAGTGCTGGCCTGTACCACACAAAGTGAGCTGAAACCATTTCTGACCATCTCTTGTGCTGAGAGAGCAGGGGGAGAGTTTCCCATCTGAAACCACAGCAGGAATTCTCTTAAGCACTGAAAATGCCCCTCTGGCACAATTCCACGTTCAGCCATTCTGGGGGTCCAGCAGACTGGAGTAAGCAGAGCATGGCTGGCCTCAGAACTGACAGTGGAACAAGGGGAAAGGGGAGGAAATGTCACCCATCCTCTCCAGAGGGGCAGGTTGGACAAGGAAATCAATTCCCTTGCCTTAGCACAGGGGGGTGGTTTGTTCTGCTGGCTGCAGTTTGCAGTGCTGTGCAGAGCAGAAGGTGCTGCCAGGGTGCAAAGCCCTCCTGAAGCATTCCCAGGAAGGGCCTGATGAGGACAGAACATTTGTCCATAGGTACAGCAAGGTTTGCACAGCCCTTGGGAGAATTTGTGTGATCCTCCTTAGTCTGGTGAGGATGTGATGTCACCTGGCAAAAAACTGAGGGAGGAGCCTGGGCTGGAATGCAACCTTTTTGCTGTCCAAAAAAACCCCAAAAAACAAAAGATTCTGAAACTCTGGTTAGCCAGGGCTTTATCTTTTCTTAGGATCTACCCAGAAGGGATTCAGGTAATTGTTTCCTGGATGCATTAGCTGAGAGCATTTTGGCTGTGCAGTTCCATTCAGGTGCAGCTCTTCAGATCCCTCCTGCTGCAGCCCATCCTCTCTCAGTGCTGCAGTGCAGTAGGCAGCCAGGTTCCAGCAGATTCACCCCAAAACTCGGGTGGTTGTGTGGGAGGAGGCTGATCACTGGTAGACTGCAGAAGTCTTAGACTCCTACTGAAAACTTCCAGTCTTTTTACAGAAAGGGATTCTCTGTCAGCAAGTGAAGTCCCACAGGCAGATGAAATCCCTACAGTGTGTGAGTGTGAGCCATGCAAGGTGTTTGCACAAAGGGCTCTGATCATGCTGCAGAGTGTATCAGCAAATATTCACCTGACAGCAGATATTCTCCCTCTCTGCTCCCCTTTTTACGAGAATCAGGGAGAAAAGAACTTAGCCAGGGTTAAAAATCACAGTGAAGTTAAAATACAAACTCTGGCCTTCCCAGGGCTGTGCTTTTCTTCCCAGATGCCTTTTGTTCACAGCACAATGCTGGCTAAAGAACAGCACCTTCCACCCCAGCCCCTCTGGAGATATTATTGTCCAGCTGTCTGGAAAACAGGTATTAAGGACAGGAGGACTGGCAGGGGGATGAGGAGCTGACAAACAAGGGGATTAGTGTGTGTTTACAAGTTGCTGCCTTTGGGAGCCATCCCTGGAGGTTTTGTGTTCTGGGAAGTGTTAACCCCTCCTAATGAGGGATGCAGGCTCCACTGATCAGTGAATCCATGAGATGTTTGAAACTCTCTAGCCCAGTCCTGATCCCCAGATAGATTATGTGTGCCTTTGTAAGCTGCTTTTATACCTGCATGAGACATTCCTTGGGAGTGTTCAGAGGGAATGTGAGGGACACCAGAAGCAGCTCTCAGGAGCCCTGTATTTCACAGGGAGGCAGCAGAGGCTTGCTCCAAGCCAGCAGTGCCATTTAAAGCAGCTCAGGCTCCTCTAAACGTGGCTGCTCCCACCTGGAGGCAGCTTGTGCAGCACCCAAGAGTAAAACCAGCTCAGTGCCCAGAGCTGCAAGGGCTGGCTGAGGGCTCACACACTTGTGTAGGGTACAGGCTGGGTGTGTCACACACCGTCCCCCCTGAGATCCCAGCTGAAAACCAGCAGCAGATGTGAAACCTGGGCCAGGTTTCCTTCCTGCCATTCCAGCAGCCTCCTCCTTTCAGCAGCTGAGGTGTCTCAGGGTGTGTGATTCCCCTCTCACTGGGATGTCAGGGAAGCCCTGCAGGATGCAGGAGCAGCCTGTGAGCAGGGGTGGAAGGTGCAGGCTGTGGCTGGGGTAACACGAGAGGTGCAGCTATGAGGTAGCGTCTCAGGCAGTGTCAGGGTGTTTTATTAACCCAGAAATGTGATAGCTACTGTTGTCACACTTCAGTGTACAGAACAATCCATTCACAAACGAGAAAAGCAGATCCCTGCACAAATGCCTTTGCCCTGACTTCAGGCAGTGGCACAGCTGGAGTGCAGTGGGCTGACCCCAGCCTGGGGCACAGCAGCTCTGGGGCTGGAGGAGAGAGGTGCCAGCAGGGATCTGCTGTTCAGCTGCTTGGCTGCAGTTATATACAGCAATATACACCCCAGTGAGGGGGGGATAAGAGGGCTGATGAGATGAGAGCAAGATGCAGTTGTGTGTCATTTCGAGAATTATCTAAAATGCTGCAGAAAATCTCATTCATATGGACAAGAACTATCTGTCATGTTTTGCCACTGACAAAGAGTTTGGTTACTTGTTTGGGGATTTCTTTTTTCCTGTTTTGA